>NC_134814.1:5757118-5789618 GCF_046742065.1 Oratosquilla oratoria
AATAAAATCGTCTGGAGAACTCTGTAACCTCTGTTGCCGTGATAGCCTTAATGTCAACGTAGAACATTTCAATGTTATGAATTATTATGATCTCATGGTTTCATGGACTCCATTTAATTTACTTATTAGTCTTGCCTCATGCAGCGTAACGGTATTTTCTTTCCTTTGATGCCTTTCGTCTTTACACCAGAATATCCATTTCATTTAAGATTAATCAAGAATCCAGTGTTACCCTTATTTCGTTAGGCACACTACCATACAAAATAAGACTCCTAGAATATGTAACTGTATTTTTTTCCCTCCGACAATCGGATGAGAAGTGAACACCTACTGTACTCCTCTAATCCGCAATAGATAGCCTCACACCTGTTCACACACACACGCGCGCGCGCTCGTTTTCTCCCACTCCACCTCCCTACCACCACCACCACGCTCATTCTCACAAATTCACGCCTTCTCATAAATTCTCACACTACCGCACGTACGCACTGAACTTCCTCTCACATTCACCCACATCCGTCCACACACACATTTCGATGCATCTACTGTATCTCCTATTTTTTCTTGTTGGTTTCTTCAAGTTAAACGCTGAATTTTTAAATAAAACTCTTACTCTACCTAAGTTTGACATCATAATACACTAGAATATGTATCGTTTTCTTTTGTTTCAAAATCCCTTCAGAGCAGATCCAGATTTGGTCTATCTTTCAGTGGCTAAATTAGATAAATATCTAATTTTCATTATTCCACATTATATATCATTGCCAGCACTGTGCCACTTCTTTTTAAGGTAATTTTGTTTTTCTTCTCTCCGGATTCTCAACCAGTCTCCATATCCTGGTTAACCTTATCGTAGCCCCTCATTTATTTAAATGTGATATACAACAACACAAGTGTACTCCTGTTTCTTTTCCTCTAATTATCATATTCTAGAGTATTCCAGTTTCTACATCTATATAGAAATGTGTATTCTTAACATTATTTCTTAAACAGCCATGGTGACGTGACAATGTTGTGTTCTGTTGTATTCGGTCAGACAATTCACGAGATGATGGGTGTGGGATGGAACATGGTGGATATGCTTTTGACGCCTTTGGACCAAAAAGTCTCCTCTATGTTATTTTTTTATGTATTGCTGAAGAATGTGCAAAGGGTATTCATAGTATGTAAAAATTCCCTATAGTTCAGTGTGTATCATAATCAGTACACAAAATGGTTTTCAGAAGTGAAACGTGTAGTTTTTGTTTATGTGGCTGGTGCTCCTTGCATAATTTGACGTGTTTTTCTCCCTATCCTTCACCCTCTCCCCCATTTCTCTTCCTTGTGATAATAGCCACAAGACTTTTTGGTGATGGCTTGGTAGTCTAAAGCGCGCCAACTCCCCCCTGGCTCGCAATACTTTGAGCACTGCGGCAGATGCCAAACAACCCGTTGTCCCCGCCATTGTCTCTTTTTACTCGCCATCACCTTCAATCACTTGCACTATTGCCATCACCATATTATTGTCACCATACGCCACCTCCTCTTCCTCTCCCCATCACCGTCGTTGTAGGTGTCGCCTACCTTCGCAGCAGAAGCGTTACCACCTACGCCAGTTCTAAACCCGAACACATCCATGAGTCTTGGTTATACGGTATGACGTAATCAATACCCGCCTTTTGTGCGACTCGTGCCGTCCCCGTTTTCATTGCCACCGTCACAGTGTCTCCCATTACAGCTCAGAGGTTCCCAACCTTATTTCTTTTTTATGTATTTATGTGTTTACTTGTTTATTCATTTATTCGTTGATTTATTAATTTGTTCATTTATTTATTTATTCATTCATTTATAATTTATTTATACGTTTATTTATCTATTTATTCAGATCTTTATATACTCATTACTTTCATACTTATATATTTGTTTATATATTTTGTCTATTTATGAAAGTGATGTATTTTACATTTGAGGAGAGAGAAAGAGAGAGAGAGGGAGAGAGACTACGAGAGTACGACTATATACTCTGTGTGTTGGTGACGGTTAGTCTTAAATCTTTTTAAGTCTGTCAAAATCTTTTTTTCGTTGGGGGCTCCGCCGAATACCAGCAATTGTGAAAAGGTTCCATTAGATGGAAATGTTTGAGAACCACTGGTTTATAAGATACGTTTGTACTGTGGCAATGCGCCCGGCTGGCAGCCACAAAAGAAGCCAAGCGTTTGGGTTCTTGGTCACGTGACAGAGTGAAAAACATCGACTCTCCAAGCAACGGTCCCAGCAGTCAAAACCAGAAATCCTTGCCCAAGGGAATCTAGGTCTCTGGCCACGGGAGTTCATGACGTAATGTCGCATCATGATTTATAACAATTATGTAGCTTAGCAAAGTGTCGTTAATATCACGTACAGAATTGTTTCTACCTGAAAATAATGGAGGGGACTTGAAAACATGAAGTTATTGTTGTAAATAGTTTAATCACTACCTGGACATTCCTATTTAATGGAAATTAGCAGACATGTTTCAAACACAAGGATAATAAAATTTCAAATTCATAATTAAATTCAACCATGATAACACTGATATAAGTTCAAAGTCCACAGGGAATCTATCAATAGATATTATTTTTCTCCGCCTTTTAGGTGCCCATAATAAAATGTTGAGACATAACTGAATTCCTTAATCAAGAACATCAGGGAAACTCCTCAGATTGTGGTAGCACAGTGATCTGTCTTATCTGCATAACGAAGTTCGTAAAATCTAAAATCGTCAGGATGAATCTTAAGACTAGAATAAGCGCCAGAAACACAATTCTACTCTATTGAATTTTCATCTACAACGGCATCTTGACAGGGTCCAGCACAACACTGCTTATGGCACGAGAGTACATGATCCAGATAGAATGAAAAGAGGACCAAATTCGTGTTAAGATAACGTGGATACCCCATCACATGTGGGACATGTCACATGATCCCACAGGCTGCAGTCACGCTTGTGAGAGCATAAAGTGGACTTCAGACACTTCCGCAGGTGTACCGGGACGGTTTAGTACACCCGTGTTGGCAGGAAACACGAACAAGAGGACAAGGGAATACTCTGGCGTGACATTTATCCAGACAACGAACAATATAAATCAGATATGTCGAGGTGCGGACATCACAAACACCGGAATTGATCACCATTGGAATCCGCCCGAGCCACAACGTGAGAACAGGTCACCATATATTTAGTAAGGCATAGATCAATATATATTCTACTGACTACAGGAAGAACCAGAAATATACTGTTATAATACGAGTAAAAATCAAACTTAATAACACATGACTACCGGACATCAAACATGATCAAGTGATAAACACAGTATAATAATAAAACATAGTATAAACGTAGTAAAAAAATAGATACACAAGAGAGAATCCAACCAATCATAACCCAATATCTCACCCAACTCAGGCAGACACTTCAATGGACCAATGGCGAAACACCAACCCACAGGGAACGGTAGCAGCTTTCAATCGGATGATAAGAACAAGCAGGAGTGGGAGGGACTAGACCAGACACTGTCACTAGGCAAAGTCGTCGGCTAACGGATGTAGGGCCAGTCGAACCACCTACTAGTCATAGCACCAAGGCATAAGTCGAAACTGGTTGTGTGGTGTGTTGTCCTTCTAATAAAATATCTTATATTCCCGTGTTTCTTTTCCTCGTCTTTCCAATAACAACAGCAATGATAATGATAATAGTGCATCAATACATATACACATACATATATCAGCACCCATCCTTTGCCTCCCCATTCCCTGCTCGACAGACATTCCTCTTCCATCCATTGGCCCCTTTAACCCGTCCATCCACCTCTTTCTTGACCTTCCCCACATATTACCTCGATCCACTTTAGATTTCCACATATATCGCTAGTCTTTTTTCACTCCGTTTTTCATATGCACTCCAACCATCCTAACATTCTTTGATAAACTCGATCTGCCACTCTCCGCCTCACCTCCACGCCTCTCACTCCAACCATCCTCGCAACCTCCATCATAATTCTTAAAAAAATTCATTTTAGAAATGTTCAGGTTTTTCCTTCCTGGTTCATTCCAATTCCAATTATCTATTCTATACATTTCCGTGGCCATAATTACTCTCTCATATATTTCTCTCTTTGCACTCATCCTCAAATAATTTTTTTCGTGAAAATTCCTGTTCCACCCAGATGTTCACTTGTTTCTTTTACTCTAATATAGTGGTTCTTAACCTTTCTCAGTGTACGTACCGTTTGACATATTAAAAAAAAAAAAAAAAAAATCTCCCACCCCCATCCAATATAGATACAGTGCAAGCATATATAACGAGTTAGTGATACAAACCTTGCTTTGCTTTCTCATGGTAAATATAGAGTACCTTTACACTGGCTATCATGTCTCGTACCCCACCAGGATTCAAGGATTCGTGCCCCTTGGGGGTATAGGAACCCCAGGTTAAAAGCCACTTCTTTGTAACCTACCACCCCTCCGTCTCCTCCGTTCCCTGCCACACGTGACCCCAAATACAACTCTCCACTTCCTTTAGCTTCTCTCCCTTTAAACTCACCTCCAACCCACTGCCGCTCTCTCCCCTTGAGCTCTATCACCTTCCTTTTGTCCACATGTACTTTCAGGTTCCTCTTCTCATATATGAACTCTAAGCTCTCATTTGGAAGGGTGATAGTTGTCGATCACGAGTCCAACACGTGGTACAAGACCGTGGTTCATCACATACCCTCCTGAAAATCCACTACCATCTATTAAACTAAGTGGCCAGTTTAACTATTAGGTCATTCATCTAATTACTTATCCCTACAAACGGGCTCGTTAATGGTCAAGATGTCTTCTGCCGTCATGGTATCTAATCAACTCTGTTAAAACACAGAAGTCCGCCTGAATTGCCACCAATGCAGCTTTCAACACCTCTGTTGCTGCGGATTTCGACCCGAATATATTCACGATTGCCACCCATATGAGCTAAGCAGCCATCTCCCCCTCTTCCTCCTCCTCTTCCTCCTCCTCCTCCTCCTACTCCTCCTCCTCTTCCTCCTCCTCCTCCTCCTCTTCCTCCTCCTGTCACAGCACAGCACAATTGCCCCAATAACCTTTCATCAGTCTAGCTACCGCTACAGTTACCACCATCAGCGCTACCACCATCAAATCCACAGCTTTACCGTCTCCACTACCACCACCCCAACCTTCCACTGACAATCTGAGCTCTTTCAAAAGGGGAACGCCATGGAAATTCCTGTAATTTTGTACTTGGTGAGGGAGTGGGCGATTCTTCCAATGTTCTTAGCTGATCAAGAATTATAGTGCAGTACAAATGATTGGCGTTCTTGGATGTGTATATATATATATATATATATATATATATATATATATATATATATATATATATATATATATATATATATATAACTCTGACTTTCTTACTAGTGATGATTCAGTATAACATCACAAACTCTCCTTACTGAGGACTTTATAGCGTGGAATTTAATTAAACATTCCCCTGGTCCAACTCGCTGGCGGCAGGGCGTGAAGTGCCCTCACATCGACCTCCGCCGCAAGTAGCGACGCTCTAACCCGCTCGGCCAGCGAGGATCCTAAGCAGTCGCTGCTTACTAGTAAAAAAAAAAAAAAAAAAAAGTGTAGTTATGACTCGGAACTTGTAAAGGAATTACGCTTGAATACCCAAGCCCTAGATCGTGAGCAAATGAGAGAGAACTTCAAAGACTTTGGTTTATTGACCGACGATTCGCGATAACAATCGAGGCGTGGACACCTAAACCGTCTAGATTCTTCAGCCCGTAATGTCCTCTTCGTCTTAGTCAGTCATTTGTTTTCATGATTTGAGTTTAATATCCACAGGAAGTGTATGAATAAGTGAACAGATTTGGAAACAACAACGGGAGGGTGGTTGAGGCTGTGGTGAAGATAGCAGAGCTGTCAACAAAATAAGTGATGATGGCGCTGAATATAGGTGATGATAATTGCGATATCGCATTGTAACATCGGAAACGGCAGCTGTGGTAGCGGTAACCATGCTGGCAGCCATTATACAGATGTCAAATGTGACAAATGTGCTGTTTGCACTCGTATTTATTATCATGGAAATAAAGACTAACAAACAAGCATTTTCCTTTTTTTTCTTCTTACTCTTTATTTATTTTATTTTATTCTATCATATCTTATTTTATTCTTTTTTATTATTTTTTTTTTTTTTCTATCGGAAAAGGGAGACAAAGAACAAGTCACTGTTGAGGCTTGTAATTGCACCCCTTGTGGTTCCCAGAACGGGTTCCCTGTTATGGTATGAGCAAATATCAACTTTGCTTCGCCTATCAGGTGACGGGGTGATCTTTTCAATCTTCAATTTGGTGTTTATTTTCCGCTCTCCCACAAGGATACATGTATCCTTCTCTGGGGGGCTTTGTGTATGCGAATATGTATATATATATATATATATATATATATATAAAACTTTTATCCCACCGTCAGAAAAGAAGACACTGATGTCGAATGCCCTGTATGTTTCGATCACTAACTATGATCCTCTTCAGCAGAATATATATATATAATATATATATATATATATATATATATATATATATATATATATATATACACACATATTTTCAGTCTTTATTTCAGATTTTATCCATCTTTTATAACTTCAAGTTCGTTGATAATAGCATCTCTTCAGTAAAAACGCTTTCAAGCCTCTCCAACCGCTTGATTATAATTATATTTAATCAAACCATGATACGAAAATGGAAAATTCACTAAAGCCAAAGTGGGGATAAATAAACATTCTCATGACGAGACCATCCTTACAAAACCGGTTGAGACACAGACGTCTCAAGAAAAGAAAACTAGAAAAGAAATTATACTGGATAGAAAGACGGAACTATTTCAGTACCGTAGCAAATATTCAGTACGAGCTGGGCGCGTTCCTCGGTGCGTTCCTCGTTGTCCTGTCTGACACATGTATGGTTAGGACACCGAGGAACGCGCCCAGCCTTGTTCAGTACATTGAATGTTAGTTCTGGAGCAGGTATTCTTAAAGTAACACCTCAGTATCCCCAGAAAGTATCAAAACCAGTTCTTGGGGATATCCAAAAGAATTGTCCTGGAAAATATGAAATGAATAATTTTGTGTAGAAATTATACTTTATTGAATTATTCACTGAAAATAAAGATAAAAAGTCCCTATAATTCAGATGTTTATAATAGTCCTATTTTCTCTATTTTACAGTCAATTTAAAAATAAAATTTGGGAAGGTGTATTAGATTGACTGAGTTTAATTATAGAGTAGCAGGGCGAAAAAACTTAACGGTGATATTCTAAGAAAAAATAAAAAAAAAGTTCCTTATATAAATCTTATAGAAATCTTTGAAAGAAAAAATTGTATAAGGAAAAAAAATAAGAATATCACCGTATGAATCTTACGGTGGTATTCTCACAAAAAAATCTTTCCATATATAAATCTTTCCCTTCGAAGGATTTATAGAATATTTATATAAGGAAATATATATATTTCTAAATAATACCACCGTAAGAATCATAGTTCTAGAAGAAGTTTCGAAGCTTAATTTACCCGTATTTCATAAGAGCTTCTCTCAGGGATATGCAAAGAATCGAAACAAACTCGGACACCAATATAATGAACTGAACAACTCGAACAAAGTACTCTGAATGTGAAACAGGAGGTCTGTAGCTCGGAATTCCCGGGAGATAAGCGTCAAGCGTCCATGCGTAGTTATTTAGAAAACGGTGCTCAACCTTCTTAATCGTGAACCCTCTATTTATGGAATTCTGTTTATAGGTTTCTGTGAGACATTTTCGGTAAAGGATAGAAAATGAACGAAATGAAAACGAAAATTATTAAATTGTGTGGCATCATTCATATCTCGGATATATTCAATAATTCATTTATATATTCATTTATTTATTATTATTATTATCATTATTATTATTTTTTTGGCCGACCCTATGGAATAGTAGGATCTAATAATGTCGCCGTGCAGACGGTGTCCATTAATAAAATCGTCTGACGGCAGCCTTAGTGAACACTAGATGCGTCCATAGCAGTAATAGGATTGAGTGCTAAACCAGGGTGGGCAACCCTTGGCACGCGTGCTAATCTGGTACACTAACGAGTCTTTTGGTACGCAAAACCCATCGCTCACCTTAAAATAAGATAAAACAAAATAAGATGAAAATAATAATATGATAATGATAATAGCAATAATGATAATAATGATAATAACAATTATATTAATAATGATAATGATAATGATAATAATAATGATAATAATAATAATGATAATAATAATAATAATAATAATAATAATAATAATAGTAATAATAATGATAATAATAATAATAATAATAATAATAATAATAATAATAATAATAATAATAATAATAATAATAATAATAATAATAATAATAATAATAAATAATTATAGTAGTAATAAATAATAATAATAATAATAATAATAATAATAATAGTAATAATAATAATAATAATAGTAATAATAATAATAGTAATAATAATAATAATAATGATAATAATAATAATAATAATAATAATAAAATAATAATAATAATAATAATAATAATAATAATAATAATAATAGCCCTTGATATTTCAGAAGAAAAAAAAATCGCACCACCACCCAATACAAATCAATGCAAACACATGAAAAGGATTAGTGATACAAACCTTGTTTGCTTTCTCGTTGTAAATATACAGTAACATTGCACTGGCTATCAGGTCTCGTAACCCCAGGCTTAAGGTTTCGTATCCTTTGGGGATTACAAGTTGCAGGTTAAGATGGGGTTTCCACGGTCTAACGGCTCGTCGAACGCGGTTCGACAGACACGTGCTTAAAGTGATGCTTGAACGTGTGAACGGGGTATTTGGTTGTCGAACACGTTGGTTAAACCCCCAAATACCCCGTTCACACGTTCACACATTACTTTAGACACGTGTCTGTCGAACCGCGTTCGATCGTGTAAAACCCCTCTAAGAATCACTGGTTTAGAGAATGCGTGGAGGATTGGTTCGCGACCTTTTCTGGCTTGAGGCACCCTTGCCTAACCTTTCAGAAGTCCCCGGCACACTTATTAGAAAATCTAAATTCTAGTTTGTCAGTATTTTGTTGATTCAACATCAGTGTAATAAAAATTTGTCCCTGGATAATATGAAAATACTCATCTTTACACTGATGCTGGTTTAATGGACAGAAATGGATGACAGAGTCGGTAATACGAAAAATGTTTTTGCCATGAATTTTGGCGGCACATTCAGTTGATCTTACGGCACCCTTTGGTGCCGCGGCACACCGGTTGGGAACTATGGCGTTGAGCAGAGGTGGGGAACCTGCGGCCTTCCGGGCCATCAAGTGCGGCCTTCTGCCGGCCTTCCGGGCCATCAAGTGCGGCCTTCTGCGGCCTTCCGGGCCATCAAGTGCGGCCTTCTGCGGCCTTTGATATACATATTGTTTTTTCTAAAAGACCTTGAATATTTTTTAAGTCTGAAATCATTATACAACTGAAGCTTATAATATACACCACACACATAGACGAAAGCAAAGTTAACCGTGTTCGGTGATGTCACTCCCTAAAAAGGGATAAAATAATTGAAAAAATATATAATAGTTTGTTCAGTGCGGCCTCTATGTGGAGCGATGAATTGGAAGGTGGCCTTCATGCACAAAAAGGTTCCACACCCCTGGCGTATAGCAAGTCATCACTGGTTCTCAGTTCATTGCTGTAATGTCGAGGACATCTCGACATCCTGAACAGTTTCGTAAGTCGTCTGAAACAGTGAAAGAGTAGAAGATTAAAGTTACTCAAACGGAGGATAATAATTGTGAAATTCTATAGATTAATGGTTATATCTTTTCTGGGACCGACAGCCGATAATGCCGACGGACCAGGACTCAGATGATGTTGTCCCAAAACTTTCCATCTCCCCGCTTGTTTTCTGGGTAATTATGAGATCACCGCTATCATTGTCAATCAAAAACTTATTTCAATTGCTTACAAAGAAGATTCATAAATGACAATGTATAATCTAGAGTCTAGACGTTCATCAGAAGCTATTAATTGATTAGAAATGTGACATTATTAGTATCACCTTATGATGTGTGTATATTATATCTATACATATATATATATATATATATATATATATATATATATATATGTGTGTGTGTGTGTGTGTGTGTGTGTGTGTGTGTGTGTGTGTGTGTGTGTGTGTGTGTGTGTGTACACACAAGTGTACCAAATATTTTTGTGTTTAGCTGCATAGTATGACATCAGCGAGAACGAAAATTGGTGCACTGTATCTGAAAAAACAGTCAAATAAACGGGGCGGAGAGGTGTGTTTATAGTCTATACAATATAGCTTTGGAATATATACATCAACTAGTAAAATTTGGGAGAAAAGGTCCTACGATATTTTACTGGGATGTATGAACACAAAAACTGTTTAATTCACATATCATCGACAAAGCGTCTGTCAATTAATCTTGTCAACAGAAGTAACTGAGAGTCTTGATATTCTTGAAGTATTTGTATTACCGTTTTCTATGCAGCGGCTTGCAGCAACTGACAGGGTTTTGTTCTACCATGTGTTTCCTAATTCGCACTGCATGGGAGTAAGAAAGTAAGTTTATGGTGAGTTTTCTATGCACTTATTTCCTGAGATACCGAACTTACACCTGGAAGAACTTTTTCTCAGTTTTATGTAGAACTTAAGAAGAACAAACCAGTATAACGTTTGGGTGGTGATGAACCAAGTAGATAAGACAATACATCAAAATGGCTCAGAATAATTTCTTTATTGGTCAGGACTTTTATTGTGGATGGCTATATCATTCCTCTCCATAACAACACTTCAACTCCCTCCCCTTCTTCCCAACGGCCTTATAGTAGTGATGGAATTACAGTCTTTTATGCTTCATCCGTTTCCTGGTGGAAAGCATTTTTCCTTCCACCCCGGCAACAGTGACATAGCAACGGATCTTTACTGATGCAACGCAGAAAGGAAATCACCGTTTTCTTTTAGATGGCTTTGATTTTCCAGTTAGATACACTTGAGGCAATAGTCGGTCGGTGAGAAAGAGAGAGAGAGAGAGAGAGAGAGAGAGAGAGAGAGAGAGAGAGAGAGAGAGAGAGAGAGAGAGAGAGAGAGAGAGAGAGAGAGAGAGAGAGAGAGAGAGAGAGAGAGAGAGAGAAACGGAGGTCAGAGTGATGACGGAACTAAGAAAAAATGTTGCAGTACCCAGAATGAATAAATATATAAATAAAAAGAATAAATAAACAAGTAAATAAATAAACAAATAAACAAACAAATAAATAAATATATAGATGAATAGACTGATAGTTAAGTAAATTGAAATAAAATTAACGAATAAGTAAATAAACAAATTAATTAATTAATAGAAAAATAAATATACAAATAGATAAATAAATGGACAAATTAATAAATAAGAAAGAAGAAATAAATTAATAGATAAAACAAATAAAAGGCTAATACAAATTGGCTCTAGCCCCATTGCTACTGATGAAGTGAAAAAAATAAAAATCTGACAACAGTTGGCAACTTTGAGTACCATCCACTATGGAAATATTTCACAAATTTCCTCCAAAGAGCGGAAATATATTAAAAGAATTGAAGAAAATAGGAAGGGAAGTAAGAACAAATTATTATCATCTTTCCAATTGGAAGAAAATATTCTGATGTCAAAATCTAACAAATATAGTTATGTTGAAATTCGTTGCTCTTGCTGTCACATTTGTGCCTCCCGAAATAAACGGGAACAAATTAATTTCAGAAAATTCAGTACTCCCTCTTTCATATGCACACACACGCACATAAACGTATTATCGCACGCAGAAGAGTACCACCGTATGAAGAAGTCTGGCGAAAACCAGAATGACTACATTAAATCCCATGACGCGTTGATGATCGACATTTTTTCTGGGACGGTTTCATAATTTGAACTTGGCGCGCAGAGGCACAACCTGTGACGTCACAACGACTCACTCGGAAGGGACAACACAAACAGTCGAATGTCAAAGTATTTGTTGCAATTGTGTTATATCTGCAAAGAAAATACAAACTTACTCAGTGTTGATGACATAATATATGAATTTTGCAATAAGGACGAATGTGTTACATCTAAGAAGTGATCAGTGTTTATATTTAGTGTCGAAATTTTGATACTGATTGGAAAATCAGCGAAGCTAACAATTTTTTGTGTGAATCTTGGTTTTGTAGTGTTTTTTTTTAGTTTAATTTGTTTGTGGTAGCAGCACATGAAGACATAATAGATTTGTCATTGGAAGACGGAATCATACATCAGTCATCCAAAGGTATGTTTTAATAAAAACGTTTATATTACTAATTATATATACGTGGGTACCATTTTGTAGGTATCCTGCCCTGTATTCAGCTGTCATCATATTCGCCATAGACAGCAATACTTTTAAATGAAGAGTTGCCATTTATTGTTTTCTTGTGTTTATTTCTTGCAGTTATTAAATGTAAAAATTGTTTTGTATTCGCAGCACGTTTATTCTTGTTAATGATAAAGACGAGAACGACATCAATACTAATTTATATACAGTTGAGTAAAAGTCCGGTGGTGCTATGATCCACGTAGTCTAATATTACCTGTATACATATGCATATATATATATATGTATATATATATATATATATATATATATATTTTACTAAGGTATATAAGCATATATATATATATATATATATATATATATATATATATACATATATATATATATATATATATATATATATATATATATATATATATATATATATATAATTTTTTTTACTAAGGTATATAAGCACTAAAGGCCTGTGTTAACCCAACTTAACCAGACCAAAATTAACCTGACCTAACCTAACCTCACTTAACCTAACCATTTCCTCCTTGCAATTATTGTGAGCAGTTTGTGTAACAATTTTTTTTAATATTTCTTCCCAGAAATCGCCATACACACTAAGGCATATAATCAACATATGCATATAAACTATAAAGGCGTATATAACACACACACACGTACGCACGCACAGCATTACACATAGATCGGTCATTTATAAGCTCTGAGCTCTCTTTCGGGAGGGGAATAGCTGTCGATCACGAGTCCAACACGTGATCCAAGACCATGGTGACCATAGTGAATCACACACACACACACACACACACACACACACACACACACACACACACACACACACACACACACACACACACACACACACACACACACCTCTCATGGCGCTGTGGTTAGAGCTCTGGCCTGCCACTACGGAGGTCCGGGTTCGATCCTCGCCCGGGGCTGAAATAATATCAGTATCGCAGCGCTGAGGGGTGTTACTCCAACTCTCGTGGGCGGGGAGTTGGGTGTGTGTGTGTGTGTGCAAGGTCATAGCATTACCCATAGATCGGACCTACGAGCTCTGAGCTCTCTTCCAGGAGGGGAAAAGTTGTAGATCACGAGTCCAACACGTGAACCAAACACCAAAGTGAATACACACACACACACACACACAGCATTACCCATATATCGGTCATATATAAGCTTTGAGCTCTCTTTCGGGAGGAAAATAGCTCGATCACGAGTCCAACACGTGATCCAAGACCATGGTGACCATAGTGAATCACACACACACACACACACACACACACACACACACACACACACACACACACACACACACACACACACACACACACACCTGTACATGCAGACGCCCACTTGAACACACACACATACACGCACACACGCGCGTACGCACATAGAGACAGACATATTCTTATACACACACATGTGGCCTCACACCTCAGTGAATATGGAGGCAAAAATTACTATAATTATATTTAGGAATGAATACTCGTATGTAATGAAGAAAGGAAGAAATATATTCATGTCAGTGGTGATACAACTGGTAAATTCCGTGCATCCAATACTCTTCAGGATGCAAACTCAAACCTTTGGATAATTTATCTTTCTAAATCCACCTTCCTACAGATGCAACAATTTCCACAACCTGCAAGACATCATGTGTTTTAAAAATGTCAATAATATAGATATTTCATCTTTTGAGCGAGAGTAACTTGTAAATTAGTGTGGGGACAATTTCATATTCTTACAAAAAATGGTGGAAAGTTATCAGAAGGATAAAAGAAAGATGAAATGTACTGCTTGATGATTTATTTTCTTGATTCCTTAGAAATGAAACAAATTGACATTATTGTTTGAAGAAGAAATAAGAGCACTCCAGAAAAAATAAAATAGCAAGGAAAAAGTCAAATATGCACAACTGGGTAATCAATGATACATTATGTCAATGTGATTTTTGTGTGCATCACTTCCCAGCACTCCCAGAGTGGAAAACACTGACGTATAGGTAATTATTTACGGATAGCCGAGTACAGCGGGTTCGAACCCTGCATGCAACTGTCATAAAAATTATCGGTTTGATGTCGCTGCCATTAGCGTATTTCTCTCATAGTTACAATGGCGATAAGCGTGAAAGGGGTTCGTCCCGGTCCTTACCCCATACCACTGGTGGGCTGGTCCTTGAGTTAAACAGGAATTCGGATCGCCGTAATAAGTGATCTTCCTTCCTTCGGGAATCAGTTCGATTCCAGGTTTCAAGGATTTTATAGCCTCTGTGGTGTAGTGGTCTAGGGCACTGACGTATAGGTTTATCTACCTCTCGTCTACCTCTTCCCAATCCTCAACCCGTGCTCCCCGACCTTAGTACCTCTATAGACAGGACAAATGAAAGTGAAATGAATTCCTTCCATGTATTCAGCACTTCCCAAAAACACAAAAAAAAAAAAAAAAAAATTCAACACCACCAGAAGTTGTTAACACCAAAGGTTAAGAAACTCTTCTCTAGCCTCGCTCCTCCTCCTCCTCCTCTTCCTCATCCACCCGTCCTCTGTCCTCCTCTTCTTCAGTAGCTCAGCAACTGCCTCGGGGCCACAATAACAATACACCCCGTCCCCCCCGCCACTAGACTCCTACTCTGGCTCCGCCTCTGTACTGTAATCAGCTTCTCTTTCCTCTCCTCCTCCACCTCATCTTCCTCCTCCTCCTCCTTCTCCTCTCCTCCTCCTCTCCTCCTCCTCCTCCTTCTCCTCCTCCTCCTCCTCCTCCTCCTCCTCCTCCTCCTCCCCTCCTCCTCCACTCAAGAATCCTCCAAGTAGATATCTTCCTTTTCCTCCTCCTTTTCTCCCTCATGTTCTTTCGCCAGGGCCTTCCCCCTCCTCCTCCTCCTCCTCCTCCTCCTCCTCCTCCACTCAAGAATCCTCCAAGTAGATATCTTCCTTTTCCTCCTCCTTTTCTCCCTCATTTTCCTTCGCCAGGGCCTTCCCCCTCCTCCTCCTCCTCCTCCTCCTCCTCCTCCTTCACTCAAGAATCCCCCAAGTAAATTAGATATCTTCCTTTTCCTCCTTTTCTCCCTCATGTTCCTTCGCTAGGGCCTTCCCCCCTCCTCTTCCTCCTTCTCCTCCTCCTCCTCCTCCACCACCTCCTCGTACTTCTCCTCTCCTCCTCTACTCCTACTCCACTTCCTCTCCTCCTCTTCCACCTCCCCTACTCCCCTTTCTCCTCCTACTCCTGCTCCACCTCCTCCTCCTCCTCTCCTCCTCCTCTCCTCCTCCTCCACCTGCCCCTGCTTCTCTTTACTCCACCTCCTCATCCTCGTGCCCTCCTCTACTTCTCCTCCTCTCTTCCTCTACTCCACCTCCTCCTCCTCCTCTCTTCCTCTACTCCTCCTCCTCCTCATACCCTCCACATCCTCCTTTCTCCCTCTGCTCTTATTTTCCTAATAGATCCATATCTACTTCCATCACCTCCAATCCTACTTTTCTTGTCTCTCTCCCGCTCCTGCTCCTCCTCCTCCTCCTCTTCCTCCTCCTCCTCCTCCTCCTCCCTCTTTGTCTCTTTTTCTTACCTCTCCTACTCAAGTTTTACCTCTTCGATCTCCATTCCTACTCTCTATCTGTTCTCTCTCTTCTCTCTTCTCTCCCTTCTCTCTCTCTTCTCACTCTTCTTTCTCTCCTCTCCGTTCTCCCTTCTCTCTCTTCTCTCTCCTCTCTTCTTTCTCTTCTCTCTTCTCTCCCTTCTCTCTCTCTTCTCTCACTCTTCTTTCTCTTCTCTCCGTTCTCCCTTCTCTCTCTTCTCTTTCCTCTCTTCTTTCTCTTCTCTCTTCTGTCTCTTCTCTCTCTTCTCTTTCCTCTCTTCTGTCTCTTCTCCCCTCTCTCTCCTCTCTTCTCTTCCTTCTCTCTCTCCGCTCTCATTCTTCTTTCTCCTCTCTTCTCTCTCTTCTTTCTCCTCTCTTCTCTCTCTTCTTTCTCCTCTCTCTCTTCTCCCTTCTCTCTCTTCTCTCTTCTCCTCTGCATAAGTTTCATGCAACCATTACTAACCAAGGACTCTAATTACACCCCTACGGCCCAGAGTTATCCAGGATTATTTTATGATTGGAGGCAAATCTCAACTTAAAAAAAAAAACTTTAGCCATCCTTCCATTCTACTTCTATTCCTTTTTTGATTTCAGTTTCACCAATTTTATGACTTCGTACCTTCAGCGCTCTATTGTCCGTAATGATTAAAACGCTGATTATGATAAGCAATTAAGCGAGTGAATAAATAAGCCAACAGATAAACAAATAGATGAATAATGATAATAATATATTTGTCGTCGACGAAATGCAAATTCTTTTCCTTTTTATCTTCTTACCCCATCAACTAGATCAATTTCTTCTTCCACCTCCATCACTCATACTTATCCTCTCTTCATCGCTCCTCCTCCCCTCATCTTTATTCTCTTCCTCCTCATCCTCTTCTTACCTCTCTTCCTCCTCCTTCTCTCTTTCTAGATTAGTTTCTACCAATACTACCATTCTTGATTTGTCTGTCTCTCATCTACTCCTCTTCTTCTTCTTCCTTCCCTCTTCCCTTCGTCTTCTTTTTCTTCTTTCCTTCTTTTCCTCCATCTCCTCCCCTCTTCCCCTCGTCTTCCTTCCTTCCTTTCCTCTCCTCCCCTCTTCTCTTCGTCTTCTCTTCCTTACTTCCTTTCCCCCTCTTCTCCCCTCTTCCTATCGTCTTCTCTTCCCCTCTTCTCTTCGTCTTCTCTTCCTTCCTTCCTTCCTTTCCTCCCTCTCCTCCCCTCTTCCCTTCGTCTTCTCTTCGTCTTCTCTTCCTTCCCTCCCTCTCCTCCCCTCCTCCCCTCCACTCTTCGCATTTCCCTCTCTTTTCCAACAGTCCATATGTCTTGTCTATTTCTACACCCTCCCATTTTAGACCATTCATCATGTTGATGTTCTTTACAGAATTTTTATTTTGTGCAGTGCCAGAGAATTCTCTTCAGCTGAATGTATTTTGGGAAGAACAAAAGTGGATCTATTATTTTTGTTTTATTATATATATTCGGTTTTTTTTTTTTTTTTGAGAGAGACTACTGATATTGCCCACACCCAAATCGAGTACAAAATTTTTGAAAATGACACTGCCTCAATGAAAATGAAAAGTGTTAGTTAACCTCAACTCCCACATTCCTCCTGTGCACATAACAACTCCCATACTCCTCCACGTCACTCCATTTTCCTCCATCTCTCCCTCCCTCCCTCTCCCACCTCACCAATTGACTTCAAGTGTTTCCGTGTGTTTCGCCTCAGGGCAACTTGCTCCAGCCGTTCCACTGCTGCCTCGCTCCGCACTGGAAACTGTATTCTGTAATACCTTTAACGGGGATTGACGTCACTGTTACATAACAGACGCGTTACTCACTGTTACTGTAACGGGAATGTTAACAATATGTGTCTGGAGAATGTCTGATGCTGTAAAGGAACATTTGTAATCGTTTTTAAATACATCTCTCTGTGATTGTAAAGATAATGCATTAACAGACTGGGTCGCAATGATGAAATAAATCAATAAAGTAGTAAAATTATAAACAAACATATAAGTTCATGCCTCTATTTGTAAAAATGTTACACAAAATCAAACTGGGTCGTGATGATGAAATAAGTAAATTTGAAGAATAAGTGAATAAATGAATTAATGAATGAATACATAATACATAAGTTATCAAATGAATAGATGAATTAGTAAATGAATGAACGAATTTATCAATTGATTAATCATATAGATAAACAACTAAACTAAATAAATGAAAATTTGATTTAAGTAATTAATATACAAATAGAATTAAATACATAAATAGATAAATGAATTAATAAAAGAAAGAACACTGCTTACCTCGATCCGAACGCTATCTGGCTTATACACCTCGCGTGCACACGAGCACGCATCTGTGGAACGGAAGGGACATCTGTGGCAATAGCACATGTGTAAATTCATACACCTGTTCGCTACCATGCATCTGCAGCGAGCCTATGCTCCCTGTACTCGCCCATGTTTGGTTGTTTCAATTTCTGATTGTTTTCATTGAGAGGTGTAGGTTAAATGTTATATGCAATAGTTACGGTGATCAAACTTATTGCTGGAAGTCCATAACGATGTTGAATTAAAAATAATAATAAGAAATAAAAAGATATTGAAAGATCAGAACACGTGTGTGTGTGTTTGTGTGTGTGTGTGTGTGTGTGTGGTTTTGATCATCTGTTTAATTCCAATCATAGAATCAAAGTTCATTTCCTCGACTTTAAGGTTGAGGGTCCATTTTAGAACCATTCTCTTTGATTCTGTTTTTTCTTCCGTATGACTGTAAACGCGTAATAGCATATCAAGAATACACCTGTTTCATTTTGGGAAAGGCATTCTTCTTATGTAGTGTTTTGGAACACAGGTTGCGATGTTAACTTAAAGTCACCCCCCAATAATGTACAATTTTCTCTGAAGGTGTGACGGACAGAATTCCATATGTGTCTCTTGCTGATCTTCTGAAGGATAATTGCTATCTCTTCCAGTGTTCTGTCAATTTATAGGAACTAGTCTACTACAGAGGCCCATTTACATTTCATGTGCATTCTTGTCAATTTACTTTTTTATGGGTTTAATATGGTTGTTTATGGATGATGTAGTGATAGCATGAGGTGGAATGGGCGGGTGGATGGGGGGTGAGGTAGTATGTGTGAGCAAAATTTGACGCAGCCCGAAGGGATTTCTCCCCGTCCTCTCATTTTATGCAATGGGGGGACGGAGAGGGGGGGGGGTCGCCGATTTAATGAAGCGGCCTTGCTGTGGATGTGCTGTGTCTTGCGACACTGCTTCTGAGCCAGGGCAGTGGACAAGGTGCAGGGATGACCCGTCATTCAGGAGGTGCTAAGATAAGAGGGAGGGTGGAGGGGTGTGGAGTGTATTCAGGGATGGAATGGGTGGGAATGATTTTATGCCTTTTTCTTTTTGGCTACCCCCCTTGTAAGGGGAAAAAAGCCTTGGTATATGTATGGTATATGTATGTAATATTTCCTTTTGCATAAGTTTTATTTTTTTCCTTCAAATGTTATGGTGATCTTTATTGAGAAGTGGTTTGTATGGTCTGTATGGTTCTCCATATATTTGTAGGGAACATGAGAGCACATTGTTATATCATAGGAAGTTGCTTGTTGGTTATGTTAACAAGGTTGCCTGGTGGGTTGTTTACTGGAATATAATATGTTTAAGTTGGGAATCATCCCTTTGTTTTGTTTCCTCTTTGATCTGTTGTTTGTGCTTTTAGGAAAACTTGAGTGGTGTGTGTTTATGTCACATGGCAAAATATAGTTTGTTAATAAGTTGAGGGGTTGGGCGTTGAAGGATTTGACCCATGGGTACTGATGTGGTGGATGTTATATATATATATATATATATATATATATATATATATATATATATATATATATATATATATATATATATATATATATATATATATATATATATCTGTGGTGTTGTAAGTAGTTGTCCTTGCCTGTGATTGCCCTGTAATTATATTTAGATAGTTATGTCTGCTCGTGTTTGTCTAATTTCTTATGTCCTGTTGGAGAAGGGTATGTTGTTGTGTATTTGTGTTATGAGTCGACCTTTGTTTTGCGTTTTATGTTCCCTTACTGCTGTGTATTCATTGAATGTGGGTGCTGTGGATTATGATGTCAGTTTTTTATATATTAATGATATATGTATGTTGTGTTTATGTAGAGATTGAAACAGCTCCCTGTGACCTTGAATCCAGGAAATAGTGCATTATCATCAGGAATAGAACTAACAGAACATAACGTTTCATTGGTAGGACAGTTATAAATACAAGTGCAGATATAGTAGGGCTTTAACAATCGTATTACTGATGCTTATTTTCAGTGTGGTTTGTGTGTGTGTGTGTGCGTGTGTTTGTGTTTGGAAAGTGGCGGCTGAAGTTCTAATTCGTTCTGTACTGGTTTGTGTTGGTGAGTGTGGTGAATTTAAGCGGACACTTGTGTAACATATGTTGTGCATGCAGGATATGTGTATGGGCCTGGAATGGTCTCAGTATCTGGCTCACACGTGAGGAAGGAGACAATCCAGAGTCCAGGTCTTATATAGAATAAATGAAAAATAAAAAAATAATTAATTAAAAGAAGAGGGTGTTGGTAAGAAGTGGGAGAATAGAGTTAAGTTCTTGGCTTGATCCGGAGATCAGGTACGGGCCCCACGGGGCCGCACATCTTCGCAGAATTTGGGGTGGCCGGGAGGCATCCGGGATTTTTCCATCGGTTTTCCGTCATCTCCCGGTCGGCAGGGCTGACTTCTGCAGCCACGTAGCATGTCATGAAGACACTGACCAAAGATTTTCTTGCCGAATACCTGATTTAGTGTGTGTGATGATGGTTTAACGTCACAAACTCCCCTTATCGGAAGGCTAGGACGGTGCCCCTCACAGAGGACTTTGTGAAGTGTAATTTAATGAACCATGCCCTTGGTTCACCCTCGACGGTGGCAGGATTCGAACCGCCATCCCCTCGACCTTCGCCACAAGAAACGACGCCCTAACCCGCTCAACCAGTGTGTAATTGTTATATATGGTAGAATTATGGGAGAAATAGGTTTCATAGATAGAGATATCCGTTTGTTATTCCTTCCTCAATTACATAGAATCGACTGGTCTTATGTACAGTAGAGCGTCGCTACAAGTAGATCAAAGGCTTTAACAAGGGTGATGCAAACAAGGTCATCATATTAAAACAACAGGGCAGGACTCGCAGTAATGGTTATAAACTGGACAAATGTAGATATAAAAAGGAAATAGGTAAGAATTGGTTTACTAATAGGATGGTCGACGAATGGAATAGACTTAGTAACCATGTAGTAAGCGCTGAAACTATCAGTTGTTTTAAGAAACGATTAGACAACTTTATGGATGGGGATGACAGGTGGTGATGGATACGGAGCTGCCTAGTGTAGGCTTTATGGTCTCTTGCAGTCTCCTTCATTCTTATGTTCCTGTGGCAGAGACCGAGGTGACGGCAGTTCGAATTCTCCCGCAAGCGAGTTGGACCAAGGGCATGAATCATTATACTCCACACTACAAAGTCCTTTGTAAGGGGCACCGTGCTAGCCTCCTGATGGAAGAATTCGCGACGTTAAATAGAATCAATCAATCATAGAGATCGAATTTAAGCTGATGAGTTGATATGACGTAATGAAGTCTATACCATCTGGGATCCATTTTGTCCTTGATATTTCATGAATGAGTTTTATTGTGTTGGAACGGGAGGCTCTGTTTAAGTGATATCGTAAGTAGAAGATAACTTGATCATCCCATATGGCGAATGAAGATTTCTTATCAGCCAATTCACGTGTAGGTGTTTCCACTAAGTAACTATAGATAGACGAGATAGATCACGTTAAGAAACTAGTACAAAGGGAGGAGAATTAGACAATGGAGATGTAGTCACTTGATGAATATCGTTGAAAGAAGGAGAAAGGAGACTACGATTGAATTAGCCATTTTCGCGGAGAAAATAATTCGAGTTGGATTGGAAGGGCCTTCTCATGACAAGAAGTTAATTAACTTTGGGGAATGAATGGTTGCTTTGTTGATCAATCATAATATGATTAGAATAGAATTTAAATCTAAAACGGTGAGGCAGATTTTGTGTGTGTGTGATTCGCCATGGTCTTGAACCACGTGTTGGACTTGTGATCGACAGCTATTTCCCTTCCCGAAAGAGAGCTCAGAGGTCATATATAACCGATCTATGGGTAATGCTGTGACCTTACACCCACTCACTCACAACTCCCCACCCACGAGAGTTGGAGTAACGACTCGCAGCGCAACGATACTGAAATTATTTCAGCCCTGGACGAGATTCGAACCCGGACTCCCATATCAATAAAATAGTCGGAGAAACCTTCAACCTATTAAGGTCAATGAAAGTGGCATTTGACTACTTGAGTGAGGAAATGATAATACATATATATATATATATATATATATATATATATATATATATATATATATATATATATATATATATATTAGTTACACTAATAAGACCAAAACTAGAGTACGGAGCAACACTATGGACACTCGGTACTAAAAAGAAATTAGAAAGAATACAAACAGCAACGACAAAGTTGGCACCAACTCTCTCCAAATTAACATACGAACAAACATTGTCCAAATTGGAACTACCAACTCTGGAACAAAGAAGAGAAAGAGGTGATTTGCTGACTATAGAATCATGAAAGGAATGGGAATCCTAGATAGAGATTATTTGATAAAATGGAACACTGGAAAAAAAATGAGACAAAAAAAAAAACTCAAAAAGTATCACTGTAGAAGAGATCTGGAAGAAAAAAATCTTCCCACGTAGAGTGATGGATACGCGGAATCAGTTAGATAAAGAAACAGAGTGTGCAAACACTATTCAAGATTTTAAGAAAAAACTTGATGCTGAAAGATACATAGACGGGTCATCACGAGCATAGCTCCCTTCCCGTATAATACAACTAGGAAAATACACACACACACACACACACACACACACACACACATATGAGTCCTTTGCCCAAGGGAGACAGTAACGGGTTTTCCAAAACCTGAATTGAGCTCGATTTCGGGTTTTCATCATCACAAATCGTCGACACTAACCATGACATCGGTAACCCGTGTATGTGTGTGCGTGTGCGCGCGTTTGTTTCCTGCTCTTTGTGCTTCTTTGTCTCTCTAGCCATCCCGTTGTCTCTCCCTCTCTCTCTCTCACTGCCCCTCCCTCTCTCCCGCATTCTCTCCCTCTCACGCATTCTCTCTCTTACCCGCATTCTCTCCCTCTCACGCATTCTCTCTCTTACCCGCATTCTCTCTCTCTCTCTCTCTCCCTCTCTCTCTCTCTCTCTCTCTCTCTCTCTTCCTCTCTCTCTCTCGCTCTCTCTCTGTCTGTCTCTCCCCCTCCCTCTCTCCCGCTCTCTCTCTCTCTCTCTCTCTCTCTCTCTCTCTCTCTCTCTCTCTCTCTCTCTCTCTCTCTCTCTCTCTCTCTCTCTCTCTCTCTCTCTCTCTCTCTCTCTCTCTCTCACCTTCGAATTTTTTCCCTTACCTGATTCACTTCCTTTCTATTTTTCTTGCACATTCTATTCCACATCTTCCTCCTCCTCTCGCTAAATTTGGCATTTCCCTACAATCCAATTCCCTCTCCCTTTGTCGCTCTCTCCATTTCATTTTCTCCTCCACCGTGTCCTTCCCCCTAACCTTAACCCTACAGCGACACAGAAACCTGATCCACTCGACCCCCTACCCGGGGCTTATGACCCTCCCTTAACCCCCCTACCCCCCTATCCCCATAGCCCCCATCTCTATACCTGGCAACACTACCCTATACCCTCCCCCTTCACCCCATCAGCTTCTAGTTAGCCCCAGGGGAGTATTCTAATCCATCCCCAACCTCTTGTTTCTGTCCGGTCCCTCTCCCCTTCCTTCTAGATATCCTATCCTAATTACATCTGGGCCCTTTGTCTTCCCCCTCCATCCCCCCCGTCCCCCGTCCCCCCGTCCCCGGCCCATCACCTTTCCTTTAACCAATTCTTTTCCTATCACGGATCCTCTTCTCTTCCTTTCTCTCTCGGTCCTTGTTTCTCTCAAGCACACTCCCTATATTAGGACTCGAGTCCGGGGTTCTGCCGTTGAGGACACGCGAACTCTCTTCTTTTCCTTTGTCCTCTTGAGAGCTCTATCTCGCGCGTGCGCGCACACACGCAGGTTCAAGTACACACACACACACACACACACACACACACACACACACACACACACACACACACACACACACACACACACACACTCTCAGCACGGTGGTACCGGGGGTACTGGGTTCGAATCCTGCCCAGGGCTGAAATTATTTCAGTATCGCTGTGCTTCGGGTCGTTACTCTGACTCTCGTGGGCGGGGAGTTGGGTGTGTGTGTGTGAAAGGTCTTAGCATTACCCATAGATCGGTCATACGAGCTCTGAGCTCTCTTTCGGGAGGGAAATAGCTGTCGATCACGAGTCCAACACGTGATCCAAAGACCAAGGTGAATACACACACACACGACTTTAAGAAAGAAGTGGATGCGGAAAGATACAACTGCGGGTCCCTACGAGTGTAGCTCTTCTCCCGCAAAATACAATTAAAATACAACTAGGTAAATACACACACAGAAATCCTTCATAGAGTGGACTTATTAAATTGGGATTAAAGATATGCAAGGGGGCTTGATAAGAAACTCAAAAAGGATATTTATAGAAAAGACCTGAAAAAACAGTTTTCCACAGAGTGGTGGATATCTGGAACAAACTGGATAAAACAGTAGTGTGTGCAAAAACTGTACACGAATTTAAGAGCAAACTAGACACTGCGAGATACAAAGACGGGACACAATGAGGATAGTCCCTTCCCGTAAGATACAACTAGGTAAACACACACTCACACACACACACACACACACACACACACACACACACACACACACACACACACACACACACACACACACACGGAAGTTGGGATGTCCAATATCAGATCTCCTTTGGATGTATTAGTGCAAATTCACTTGAGGATTACAGTATTAAATTAATCAATCAATTATTCAGACATTTGGAGCCCACTGCTGGACAAAGACCTCTCTTACTTTCTCCTATTACTCGCATAACTACGTCAACCTCTGCCACACAACTCCTGCAAACTTCTCTTTGTATTCTCTCACCGTTTTGCCTGATCTCCCTCCTCCCGGGGCTTGCTGGATACTCACCCTGCCTAGTACTATTCCCAAAATTGTGTTTCCATTTATTTTTCTGCATTCTTTAGTTCTGTCTACATCGCCTTTGTCAAGTTTCAAAACTTACACCCGTTTCTAATAGTTCAGGAGACATTATGCATTTTAGTATTTGGCATAAAAGAATATACTATTCAATTTTTTTGGCATAAAAGAATATACTATTCAATTTCTTCAAAATTCTACACTTACCAAACTTTTTCCAAGCAATTTTGCAACGTCCATTCATTCTCTTTTCTCGATCATCAGTTAATTTTAGCATTTGGCATAAAAGAATACATACATACATATACCAAGGCTTTTTCCCCCTTCCAAGGGAGGTAGCCAAAAAGGGGAAGGCACAAAAACACTCCCACCCATTTCATCCCTAAATACACTACACACCCCTCCCACCCTTCCTCTCATCTGAGCACCTCCTGGATGACGGGTCATCCCTGCACCCTGCCCACCGCCCTGGGTCAGAAGCAGTGTCGCAAGACACAGTACATCCACAGCAAGGCCGCTTCATTTAATCGGCGACCCCCCCTCTCCGTCCCCCTTTGCATATAAGGCGAGGACGGTGAGAAATCCCTTCGGGCTGCGTCAAAATTTACTCACACATACTACGCCACCCCCCACCCCCCCGCCCATTCCTCCTCATGCAGTCACAACATCATCCATATACAACCATTCTCCACTCACCTCTGTCTTCCGTCCTCTCCCTTCCTTCCTCAACAGACATTCCCCTCTTCCCCAAAGCCCCCTTCACCCCATCCATCCACCTCATCCTAGGACGTCCCCTCATGTTCACTCCCTCCACATCTGCCTTCCATACCTCTTTTACTAGTCTTTCTTCACTCATTCTTTCCATGTGTCCAAACCATCCTAATATTCTTTCATCAACCCTATCTCCCAAATCCTTTTTCACCCCTGTTCTCCTCCTCACCTCCTCATTTCTCACTCTATCCAGCCTAGTAACCCCCACCATACTTCTCAGACACCTCATCTCAAACACATTCAAACTCCTTCTCTCTTCTTCCCTTATGTTCCACGTTTCTGCCCCATACAGTGCTGTTGGCACAATCACTCCTTCATACAGTCTCCTCTTCGCATCCATTCCCAAATGTCTATTCCTCATTACACTCTTTAAACCACCAAGGCATTTACTCGCTTCTCTCAATCTACATTATACCTCCACCTTCACTCCACCTTTTCCTGCTACACTTGCACCCAAGTATCTAAAACTATCCACTTCCTCCAGTCGCTCTCCCTTAATGTTCACTTCCAGTCTACTGCCACTTTCACCCCTTATACATCTCATCACCTTACTTTTACCCACATTTATCTTTAGCTTTCTTCTATCACATACTCTCCCAAACTCTGCCACCAGCTTCCTCAATCCCTCCTCTGACCCTGCTACAAGCGCAGTGTCGTCCGCAAACAACAGCTGGCTCACCTCCCACTTTTCTCCATTTTCTTTAACCATCTCCAATCCCTGACTCACTACCCTAGCATTCACCTCTCGCACCACCCCATCCATGTATAAGTTGAACAGCCAAGGCGACATAACGCATCCTTGACGAAGTCCCACCTTTACTTCAAACCACTCACTCTCTCCATTTCTAATCCTAACACATGCTCTACTACTCTCATAAAAACTCTTGACAGCTCCCAAAAGCTTTCCTCCTATCCCATAAATCTGCATAACCTCCCACAGTGCCTTTCTGTCTACCCTATCATAAGCCTTTTCCAGATCCATAAAAGCCCAAAAAACATCCTTCCCCTTTCCTATAGCTTTCTCACATATCTGTCTTACCACAAAGATCTGATCTACACAACCTCTACCCGTCCTAAATCCACACTGTTACTCACCAATTACTCCTTCTGTTCCTCTCCTAATCCTCTCAATTAAGATCCTCCCATAAGCCTTCCCTACTACACTCAACAGGCTAATCCCTCTGAAATTACTACATTCACACTTGTCCCATTTTCCCTTGTAAAGAGGAACTATACAGGCACTTCTCCAGTCCTCCGGTACTCTACCCTCTCTCCAGCAAACATTAAATAACCTCACCAACCAGTCCACCATCACTGAACCTCCCTTTTTCAGAGATTCTGCATGGCATCCATCCAGACCAGGTGCCTTACCTGCTTTCATCATCTTTACAACTGCCTTCACCTCATCCTTCCTTATTTCTCCTCCATTCTCCTCACTCATCACTCTCATTTTCTTCGCATTTCCCACTGCAGCTATCTTTCCTTCCCTATCCTCCTTCACATTCAGCAACTCCCTAAGATATTCTGCCCATCTTCCCCTCACTGCCATCTCTTCCATTATCATCTCTCCATCTGTACCTTTTACCTTTTCTTCTCTACTTGATTCGCCTCCTCTTCCTCTCTTAATTTCTTTCCAAAACATCTTTTTATTACTTTCAAAATTTTCTGTCATACTCCTATCCCATACACTATTAAATTTCTTCAAAATTCTCATAGATTTACTAAATATTTTCTAAACAATTTTTGGACGTCCATTCATTCTGTTTTCTAGATCTTCAGTTAATTTTAGCATTTGGCGTAAAAGAATACACTATTCAATTTCTTCAAAATTCTCATAGATTTACTAAACATTTTCCAAGCAATTTTGGGATGTCCATTCATTCTATTTTCTAAATCTGCAGTCATTTTTAGTACTTGGGCTAAAAGAATATACTGTTCAATTTCTAAAAAAAAATTCTCACCAGCGATTACATTTTCTTTATCTTGAAACTACCATTGAACATATCCTTTACATTAACAATCTAGTCACTAGAAATGATTATGAAAATGGATATTGAGTCTTACATTCAGATCTGTTAGTCATTTTACTTACACTGTAATCGTTTCATTACCATACGTTTGTTTCGACAATTTTTTTTGTTTCAGAATCTTTTGTGTTTGTTTTTATTATATCTTCTTTTAAACAATTTTAATTCATTTGGTTTCAAATTGCGGCAAAAAGGCCTAACAAGTATACAAAAACAATGTCCGCAGAGGGCCGCTTCTGAAAGAAAAGAACAAAGAGCTTACCAATTCTTAAAATTCTCTTTTCAAATGAGCTCGTATCATAAACAGCTGGGAAAGAATCACACGGAAGGAAGTTCCAGAACGTTCCAGTGAAAGAAAAGAAGGCAAAGAATAATAACTGACTCATGCAAAAGGAAACTAAATATATATATATATATATATATATATATATATATATATACATATATATATATATATACATATATATATATATGAGAGAATGTGGGTGGGGAAGGGCAAACGAAGATGTGTTAGGAATAGAGTTTATTGCCCTAACGTTGCGACCAACTTGGTCTTCTTCAGAGGACTACAGCATTCTGAAGAAGACCAAGTTGGTCGCAACGTTAGGGCAATAAACACTATTCCTAACACATCTTCGTTTGCCCTTCCCCACCCACTTTCTCTCTCATTTGTCTGAAATAATCTTAAATATATATATATATATATATATATATATATATATATATATATATATATATATATAAGACGTTTCACCAGCGTTCCGTTGGCTCCTAAGGAAAGGAGGGGCTCGGTAACCGAGTCCTGAAGAACAGTGACCATGAAAATAACGGTAGAAAAGAAATAATGGTAAATTCCCAGAAACACGCAGATGATATCTAACACGAATCTTATGTCGTCCTATAGCTCTGAACGCAGTATAACCTAACCTGACCTAACTTAACCCAACATAACCTTCTACTTACTTCTTACCATACTTTGGTTAGACCTAAGTCCTGTCCATATCGATAAACTTCCTCCACTCATTTCTGTCTACGTAAGTCTCCTTCTCGACCTCCTCCAATGTGATTCCCAGAATCTTCAGACTTTCTTGAAAGTTCTGTATCCACCTCTCCCTGGGCCTACCGACTGCTCTCCTTGTGTGTGGACTCCAACTTAACCTAACCCAGTGTAACTATTCCATAGAAAAAAAGTAGATGTTTCAAGTACAAAAGAGAAGGGGTATTGAGGTGGACGGAGAGAGGTTGAGGTCCTTCAATAGAAGTTTATTCAGGGAAATGGAAATCTCCTGAAGAGATTCCAGAACCTGAAGAGATTCCAGAACCTGAAGTGTTCCAGAACCTACATCCGCTTCCAGTAGTCAACCACCGTCACGTCTTTCGTTTCCGTCCAACTTCTTCGCCCGGCCACGCCCACCAACCTCGGCCGTGATTCCGTCACCATGGGACTACTCCGGGGTTCTCTCTCTCTCTCTCTCTCTCTCTCTCTCTCTCTCTCTCTCTCTCTCTCTCTACCTCTTTTACTTTCTTTACCTCTCTCTTTTCTCTCTAGCTCTTTCACTTTCTCTACCTCTTTTACTCTCTCTCTCTCTCTACCTCTTTCACTTTATTTTATTCTCTTTACCTCTTTCACTCTCTTTTACTCTCTTTACCTCTTTCAATATATTTACATCTTTCGTTCTCTCTCTCTCTCTCTCTCTCTCTCTCTCTCTCTCTCTCTCTCTCTCTCTCTCTCTCTCTCTCTCTCTACCTCTTCCACTCTATCTCTTTTATGCTCTTTACCTCTTTCACTCTCTTTTACTCTACCTCTTTCAATAGTTTTACCTCTTTTGCTCTCTCTCTCTGTCTCTTTCTACCTCTCTCTACCTCTCACTCTATCTCTTTTACTCTCTTTATCCCTTTCACTATACTTACCCCCCCTCTCTCTCTCTCTCTCTCTCTCTCTCTCTCTCTCTCTCTCTCACTCTCACTCTCTCTTCGCGATGACCACCTTCAGTTTCAGAACGCTCGATGAAGGCTACAGGTGATTGAATCCAGGACATTTCACATCCACAATACATCATTATCTTATGTTCTTTTTTCGTATATATTGTTTTATTTTGTCCAGGAAAATAACCACATTAATTGTTACAAATTAATGGCACTCGATAACCTTCCAAACCTTGATAAGGTGAAGATAACGCAGATCATTGAGTTCACTTTTATCAGATTACGTCTCAGTTCGAATCCCGCACTTCTCCCCAATTCCAAAGAGTAGTGATTGCTACCTGCCCTAGCTTCAAATTGAAGCATATACTGGGGCTTTGGTAGCAACTACGCGGCTCCTCTCTCTCTCTCTCTTTCCTGCTGTGTTCTAGAAAAAACACATTTACAGTGTGGCGTTCCAAGTACACACACACGATATATATATATATATATATATATATATTATATATATATATATATATATATATATATATATATATATATATAATCCTAAGCATTCGTTAATCCCCACACTATCCACATTTTAAAGTATCCAACGTATTTACTCTGGCGAGAAACAACAGAATAACTATATTCAGAAACTTAAAAAAATATCATAAGAGTTTATTTCAAAATCTTGAAATTAATAATGGTGCATATTTAACATGTTCGTCGCTGGTTCTTGAAATGAAAGATAAAGACAGTTATATGAGGAAATAAAATCATAAAAACAACCTGGTATTACTTTAGATTTCATGTACTAAATTGGAAAAAAAATCAACAATACACAACCCCATCCTTAGTCATGTGAGCTCAGAGAGGGAAGAGTTGCCGTGATGTCGACAACTCGGCAGACGACAGCAAGCGTGTCCGAAAACGTGAGCGCATTCGGTGACGAGCGACTTCGTCCTAACATAACGTGATTGAGGACAGGCCTCCGAACACAGAATCCTCTTTCATTAGGCGAGGCCCCAAGAATAAACCTTCCTGGGCTCTTGTTCATATTAACATTAGTCCTCATACGGGGTTGATGAAGAATTAATAAAAAGAAGTTACAGTTATTCTGAATGAACACCGTCACATTTCAAACGGCTTACTGATACGCTGTAGAGGAATTTACTTGATAAGACTAAAGGTTATTCCCCCAACGAATTTAGGAAACTTTATCAGGCTCAGGTGTTTTTGAACATCATTGGGGAATGCTAGTTCACGATTAAAGCGGGTAGTAGCAGCTGTTTGAAAAAATAAATAAATAAAACTAGTGTCCTGACCAGAGTGATGGCTATAACGACGAAGGGCAAATATTGAGAGAAGTTGACAGATAATTAATTCGGATTCGGTAAAGAAATGTGATTATTATTATTATTATTATTATTGTTATTATTATTACTAATATATATATTATTGTTATTATATTATTATTATTATTATTGTTATTATTATTATTATTATTATTATTATTTTTTTTTTTTTTTTTTTTTTTTTTTTTTTTTTTTTAGTGGTCGATATCCAAGACAGAAGTGGGTGGAGTGGCTTTACGTGGATCTGAGGAAACTCTATAGCCTGTTTATAAGACTATTTTACTCTATTATTATTATTATCATTATTACTATTGCCATAGTTATTGTTATTTTTTCTAGCTTAATAGTGATCGATGTGCTCCAAGACAGAGATGGGTGGACTGTCAGTACATGGATAGTTGTATATAAAAGGAAAAATTAAGTTATATCAGTTAGATTCTTTTGATATAAAGTATATATATACAAGGTGCATTTCTTATAGTTTTTATAGTAGATTTATATTTACTAAACCCATTGTGACAACGGGAGTAATGATACCTTATAACCTCCCAAGTGGATTGTGGCAGACTGCCATCTCTGCAGAACATGTCAAAACAGGTGGCGAGCGAATGGATAATTAAATAATTATGTAAATAGTTAGATAAATAAATGAATAGGTAAATGAATGTATAGATAAATAAATAAATAAATACAAATATAAGTAAAATATCTGCAGGTGGCGAGCAAATGACTAAATCTGTGTATATATATATATATATATATATATATATATATATGTATATATATATATATATATATTTGTGTGTGTATAATTTATATATGTATATGTATATATATATATATATATATATATATATATATATATGACACACAGGAAACCCACAGTCGGAGAAAATAAACTTCGAAGATTCCTATATTTCGGCCATCAACTGTAGCCCTCTTCAGTTGATAGCCGAAATATAGGAATCTTCTTTATTCGAAGTTTATTTTCTCCGACTGTGGGTTTCCTGTGTGTCATTTACAAATGTGCTATTACATTTCTGTTTATAAATGGATAGATAAGTGAATACATATATGAATAAATTAATAAATAGATATAGATAAAATCTCTACACAATATGTCAAAGCAGGTGGCAAGCAAATATATAAATAAATATGGAAGCAGATAGA
>NC_134814.1:5792118-5824618 GCF_046742065.1 Oratosquilla oratoria
AATATTGGAACTAGGTAAAAGTATGGAGATGCAATAAATAAATTATAGAATGGTTATGAAATAGTTACGAATGGGAAGTGGAAGGAGGTTAGAGATTTAGTGAGAAATATATTTAGATAAGATAACGAACAAGTTGTTGATGGACATTATAATGGCGTTTCAGTAGATGGACGAAAAGATTACAGAAACATAATATAGTTACAATAATGATAATAATGATAATAATAATAATAATAATAATGATAATGTGATAGTAATGATAATGTTAACGATAATTACAATAATTATAATGATAATAATAATGATGATGATAATAGTGATAATAATGATGTTAGCGATAATAATGATAATAATAATAATAATGATAATAATAATGATGATGATGATGGTTGATAAATTATAATAATGATGATGATGGTAATAGTGATAATTAAATAAACAAGGAAATAGGTACATGAAAAAATAATTCCTCCTAGACTACAACACGCAGCAGTGGTATCCCTGCACAAATACAACAAAAATGGTAATATGTAGACCAGCAACAACAACAAAAATCTTATCGCAGCCGATTAAGAGAGATGGCGGAAGAACAAAAAATGACAGGAAATAAGAGAAACGATACGACTGGTGTAAAAAAAAAAAAAAAAAAAAAAAAAATCGACGAAGGTCTCGTAATGTGGGACGAAAGAATAATTACAATCAGAGGACATGCACGGATTGGGAAAAGATGTTTGAATGACAAAACGAAATAGTGTGCGACTTCAATGGTGAAGATGGAACGAACGTGTATCGCAATTAAACGCACAAATAAACGTACATTCACCCACACAACACACACACACACACACACACACACACACACACACACACACACACACACACACACACACACACACATCCGCATAAAAAAAACACCTATGTAATGCAACCGCACTCAAAACGCGAACACAAATTACATATCCGCAGGCAACAAAAAACACACACACACTGCGAGCCGTTACTCCAGCTCTCGTGGGCGGAGAATTGGGGGTGTATGTTGTAAGGTCACAACATTACCCATAGATCGGTCATATTTGAGCTCTAGATCTTATCCGGGAGGGTAACAACTGTCGACCACGAGTCCAACACATGATCCAAGACCATGGTGAAACACACACAGAGAGAGAGAGAGAGAGAGAGAGAGAGAGAGAGAGAGAGAGAGAGAGAGAGAGAGAGAGAGAGAGAGAGGCCCCCTCCAGTTCGCACTGGCATGGAGTACGAACTGGCAACTCTTTACTTCCCTCCCACCCCCTTCTCCTCCAGTTATTCTCCACTCACTAAGTCCTTCCTTAACTCACTCAAACTTATTCATTGTGGCCTTCAAATTCCCTTGTGTTTATATTTATTGTTTGTGAAAAGAAAATAGCATCTTTAACATCTGCCTCGTATTTCTGTTTTTTTCCGTTGAGTCTTCTCACTTCTCCGTTTGTGCCTCCCACCTCCTCCCCTCCTCCACCTGCCACGACGGCCGCCGCTCCTCCTGGCTGTACAGTGTTGCCATCACGTCGTCCCCCAATAAACGCATCCCAAGCACGAATGCTCATAGCCTTCACGTTTTGTCTCTCCTTACCTTTCCCTTGTGTCCCTCTCATTCTCCTCTCTTGCTCTCTACGTACATTTACATCGTTACCTTGATATGTGTCCATCATAAATTCTCAATTTGGTAAGTAAGTGGTGTTGCTGCAACACCCATGGAAGTTCACGTTCGAATTTCTTCGTTTATTGCTCTCCAATTGCTTTCATCTCTTCGTATATCATCAGGTGATTGAGGGCATTCACATTTATATCCATTGCAGGGTTATATCCCGTAATATAGTATACTATTTGGAACAGGCATGGTTATATATTTTTTAAATAATCATGACACCTGTGTAATACGATATCTATAACACTCGAAATAAAACACAATAACGATATTTCGATGTAATTCCAAGTATACTCCTATTTTAATTTGACCATCCCCATTTTGTTTACCTCTGACTATTTTCCTTCAATAATTGAATAAAAATGGCAACCAGTGAATTTGTAACCGACAATGCTTAAAAATTATAACTTTTAAAAAATAAACAAAACTAGAAATATAAGCAGTTACAATTCGGTAAGTTTTAATTACATTTTATTTATTAGGCACAAACGTGTTCAAATGGAATTTGAGAATAGTTATTCTAGGAAATATTGATAAATTGATCAGAACAATTTTCTTTCATCAGAGTAGACACCATGTGAGGAAGGAACCTTTACTAAATGTGCAACGTTTCGCTACAAGTTTTCGTCAGGTATACAAAGGATTACAAAGGCGGAGCATGCCGACAGGAGACATTTTGGTCCATATCTAGGTCGGATGCGAAAATATATATATATATATATATATATATAATGATAAATAAATAAATAAGCAAATAAATGAAATACATAAATAAATGCATAGGTATAGTTAAATAATAAACTAACCGGTAAATAGTAAATAATAATAAATTAACATATAACTAATAATAAATGAGAATCAAGCAAATAATACTAAACGTACATTCAGCAAATCTTCCATCCTTGTATGGTGTCTACCCTGACAATTTTTTTATATAGCAATTGCCTTTTTGAATTATAATTTCCTTATCTCAACTTGTAAGTGAACCGAAACCAGGTAGATTGAAACCCAACAACCGGAGCTGGTTCACGCCCTGCATCTTCATTATGTGAACACCCATCCTCCTGCGTCAGAGTTGCGTGATGTCGCCATGATTGTTCAGTGCAGAAATGGATAGGGTGGCGAGGTGGGCAAACGCAAGTGCTATTTGTGTCCAGGCTACAATATATATATATATATATATATATATATATATATATATATATGTGTATATAATATATATATATATATATATGTGTGTGTGTGTGTGTGTGTGTGTGTGTGTGTGTGAAGATCTGGAGTCTGGGATCCATGTTGAAGGGGAGAAGCGTAAACACCAGGCTCCTAGGACCATCTTCAGGGGTGTGATGAGATACAGTGGTCAAAGAGCTTAATATATCATACATATATATATATATATATATATACAGTACATATATATATATATATATATATATATAAATCCTTGATGATTTTTATAACTGCACTTAGGGCCGCATAGACACCGTGTCAAACTCGCGAGCAGGTGGTCGTAAGTTCGATTCCCGGGACCCGCTAAATGCTTCTTGTGTTGTTTCCTGGCCGTCCTGATCAGGTGGGGACGCGATTAAGAAAAAAAAAAAAAAAATCGCCCTTTTATGCCGATATTTGGGTCACCTAGTTGCGGCTTGCCTTATCAGGGGGTTTCTCACTTCCCACTTCGTGAGAGTGGGATGGTCAGTTTACCTGATAAAGAGTAAGCGGTAGAGGGAAGTGGAAGGTGAGCCAGTTGTTGTTTGCAGAAGACACTACACTTGTGGCCGAAACTGAGGATAGAGTGGAGCAATTAATGGCGAAAGTTGGATGGGCGTGTGAAAGAAAGCTGAAAGTAAATTTGGACAAAAGCAAGGTTAGGAGATAAACTAAGAAAGGAGGATGGTGAATTAGAGGTGACACTAAGAGAGGAGGATGGTGAATTAGAGGTGACACTAAGAGAGGAGGATGGTGAATTAGAGGTGACACTAAGAGATGAGGATGGTGAATTAGAGGTGACACTAAGAGAGGAGGATGGTGAATTAGAGGTGACACTAAGAGATGAGGATGGTGAAATAGAGGTGACACTAAGAGAGGAGGATGGTGAATTAGAGGTGACACTAAGAGAGGAGTATGGTGAATTAGAGGTGAGTATAGAGAGTGAAAACCTGGAGGAAGCGGAGAACTTAAGTATTTGAAGTCACATGTGGCAGTGAATGGAGTAGATGGGGTGGAGAGCCGTCGAGCGTCTATGTGCTATTTGCTTTATTTTATATTCTGTACATAGTAAAAGAGGCTCTAGTACAACGTGTACAACTTTCTAGGGTTATAACAACGATCTGAATAAACTCAACGACACGTTACAGAGTTTTTCTCCATTCTGTGACACGTGGCACCAGCGCGTTTTCCTCCCCCCATGGTGCCACGTCGAGATGTCACAAGTGATACACATGAAATGGGATGAATAATCATTATTATAATCCTAAAGAGTGATGCTCTTTGTAATATACCGCTTCCTTTACTATATACAGAATAAGAAAAAATAAATTCTATGACACGTGGCAACAGCGCTTTTTCTCTCCCCATGTTGCCACGTCGAGTGTCACAAGTGATACACATGAAATGGGATGAGTAATCATTATTATAATCCTAAAGAGTGATGCTTGTTGTACTGTACTGCTTTCTTTATTTTATGCAGAATAAGAGAAAAAAATATGTGACACGTGGCAACAGCGCTTTTCCTCCCATGTTGCCACATCGAGGTGTCACAGGTGATCAGGTGTGATGGAGTATAGATAATCGTTGTTATAATTCTGAAAAGTGATACTTTACTATGTACTGAATAAAAAAAATCAAATGGAATATAGATGGGAAATAAGAGCGAGAGAGAGAGAGAGAATGTTACAATGTACTAAGGTTGATTTGGCACAACGTATCACACACATTGAACAGACTCCTTGGAGCGCGCAGACGGTGTTTAGCTAATATCATCTCATCGGACACGTTTTACAGTACTCCTCGTTTTGCCTAAAACAATAATATTCAGCTGAGAACCAGACTTAAAATATAAAGGAATCTCGATAACTGCAAACCCATTTTACCTTGTGTTTGAGGAGAGAGTCTAGCTTTAGTTAAAACAAAATCTGTGAAGGAGTTCAACTTTTCCCCGACTACGACTTCTAGTGTTGACCTGAGTAAGGGATGTTCTCATAATGCTACAATATTAAGAAATCGTTCACAGGAAGGCAGGTGTAACGCAAAAAAAAAAAAAAAAAAAAAAAAAAAAATATATATATATATATATATATATATATATATATATATATACATATATATATATTATATATATATATATATATATATATATATATATATATATATATATATATATATATATATATATATATATCCCGAACATTGGGGGACTGTGTAGGTTCTGATTCTACAAATGACAGACAATCTCATTCAGTTGAATATCGAACGCCTAAGTGGGGTCACATGAGGAATTGTCACCCCAAAACGCCCACATGAAAAATCGTCACCCCATGAGATCCCACCTGAAGAATTGTCACCCCACTACGCCGAAAATCAACAGTGGAATAAAGATTAGGTTAGGTTAGGTTGAATGAGGGTCATGGTTATTGTCAACTTATACAACCGAAGAATCGTAAACTCAGGGTGGCCCACATGAAGAATTGTCACCCTAGGATAGCCCACAAGAAGAATTGTTACCCTAGGATAGCCTACTAGTAGATTTATTACCTTAGGCTGGCCAACATGAAGAACTGTCACCCTAGGATAGCCCACAAGAAGAATTGTCACCCTAGAATAGTCTACATGAAGAATTGTCACCCTAGGATAGCCCAAAAGAAGAATTGTCACCCTAGGATAGCCTACAAGAAGAATTGTCACCCTAGGATAGCCCTTGAGAAACTGTCACCCTATGATTGTCCACATGAAGACTGGTCACCTTAGGATAGCTTACATGAAGAATTATCACCCTAGGCTAGCTCACATGAAGAATTGTCAATCAAGGATAACCCACACCGGCTCGCCTACATGAATAACTGTCACCCTAGGATAGCCCACAAGAAGAATTGTCACCCTAGGATAGCCCACATGAAGAATTGTCACCCTAGGATATCCCACGTGAAGAATTGTCACCCTGTCGAAGTCTGGTGTGAGGATTCTTCATGTGATCCAGTTCAAGACAGTGTTTGTGGAGTTTAAATGGTGCCACATTGCGCCACTCGGAAAGTTTGAGGTATCAGACGACGATTTTTACTTTCCTCTGCCTCAGCTTCAAGAGTCTTGTTATCTAATCACTGCTCTGTCTCTACGTGCTCGGAGCTGCGTGTGTGTGTGTGTGTGTGTGTGTGTGTGTGTGTGTGTGTGTGTCTTTGGATCACGTGTTGGACTCGTGATCGACAGCTATTTCCCTCCCGAAAGAGAGCTCTGTGCTCGTTTATGACCGATCTATGGGTAGTGCTGTGACCTTACACTCACGCATACACCCAACTCCACGCCCACGAGAGTTGGAGTAACAACTTGTGTCGCAGCGATACTGAAATTATTTCAGCCCTGGGCGGGATTTGAACCCGGACCTCCGTAGTGGCAGCCAGGAACTCTACCAACTGCGCCACGAGTTGTGTGCGTGCGTGTGGGTGTTCATCTTGGTCTTTGGATCACGTGTTGGACTCGTGATCGACAGCTATTTCCCTCCCGGAAGAGAGCTCAGAGCTCGTATGACCGATCTATGGGTAACCTTACACGCACACACACACCCAACTTCCCGCCCACGACAGTTGGAGTAACGACTCGAAGCGCAGCGATACTGAAATAATTTCAGCCCTGAGCAGGATTCGAACCAGGTACCGCCGGCACCGCCGCACTGACAGTCTGGGACTCTACCAACCGAGTGTGTGTGTGTGTGTGTGTGTGTGTGTGTGTGCGCATGCGCGCGCGTGCCTGCGTGCTTCTTATTCCTATGAATATCATTACGTTTATTACCCTAAATGTAGTACATGGATAACAAGTTGCACACGAATGAAGGCACAGCTGTATAATGCAGTTTTCCATTTACTTTAACCTCTGTGCATACTAGATGCATTTTTCCTATTTTATTTATTTACATATTTATTTATTTATTTATTCAAAATTATAAGTCTTCAGTGATTCCCTACCACTGCATTTCGGGTGTCGTCAAATTATTTGGAATTATTTATTTATTTACTTATTTATTTATTTATTTATTTATTTATCTATTGAAAATTAGAATTCTTTCTCAATTGATCCCCTACCACTGCGTTTCGGGTAATGTCAAATTCTTCGTCTGCATTACGACATTGTGTTATGAAGACTCTTACTGGCGTGTCAGAGGTTAGGTCAAGTTAGGTTAGTGCAGTGATTTCGAAGACTTGGGAAGGGATTTGAAGTATGAGAAGGGAATCTTTGATAAAGAATTATATTCATCCCTTCTTTTGATTTTCAGTTTTCTGCTCTCTCTCTCTCTCTCTCTCTCTCTCTCTCTCTCTCTCTCTCTCTCTCTCTCTCTCTCTCTCTCTCTCAGAACACATCACATCACTCCAGATCGTCTTTCCAATAAGGGTTCTCTTACAAGAACACGTTGCGGTTTTTATGGAAATTATACATATATATATATATATATATATATATATATATATATATATATATATATATATATATATATATGTGTATATATATATATATGTATATATGTGTGTGTATTATATATATATATATATATATATATATATGCATGAGAAATCACATGAACTCATGAAAATTCATAAAATGAAGAAAAACCACCAAGGAAAATAACAAAATTATGATCGAGCGCTTTCCTCATGTACCCTGAGGATGTCTGAATAGACAAAAGCTCATGGTCATAACTGTTATTTTCCTTGGTGGCTTCTCTGCATATATATATATATATATATATATATATATATATAATATATATATATATATATATGTGTGTGTGTGTGTGTGTGTGTGTGTGTGTGTGTGTGTAGAGACATTGGGACAAATTATGGGGAATGTGGAGGGGCGAAACACGGGTCTTTATCTGAATATCGAGTTTATTCCTGACCGGTTTCGCTTACAATAGCTTCTTCAGAGGAGTGTTATTCTGGGTCGAAGACCCGTGTTTCCCCCTCCACCTTTCCCATAATAATGGGTTACCGATACCGATACCGATACCGATACCGATACCGATATTTTGCGCAATGCTCACAATGCCTTGTACTTTATTGTGCACTTTTTCATAAAGCTCTGGGATAGTTGTGTTAGAGATGTATTTCCTGCTTGGGATCTTATAGTTTGGTTTTAAGTGATTAAGGAGCCTAGCAAATCCCAGATCTTCTACTGGAGAGTAGCTTCAAGAGTTGGCTGTTGAGATACCTGTTTTGCACTTGAACAGCCTGTTTGACTTTGACTAGAAGTTGAAGTTGAAATTTTTAGCTTTTTGGTAGGTGGAACATTTAAGAATGAGGCAAGTGTTGGGTTTGATTCAGCTGCTTTTTTTCTGCTCCAATTCGGCATTTCCAAACTCATCAGGATGTTTATGTTGAAGATGCTTTCTAATATTTGTTGTTGTTTGGGTTTGCCTGTTTATTCCTCCTCTGCTTAATATTGTATTACAGAAATTACAGGATACTTTTGAAGAATCATCTTTGCATACTGTCACTAGATTCCATATAACACTTTGCTTTGACTTAGGCATTATTGCTAATTCTGGCAATTCTAATTGTAATTTAATAAATTTATCACAATATTGACTATCTGAAAAATGCAAGTTCAAATATTAAATATAAATAAATAATTACAATAAATAAATATTAAGAATGAGATCGAAAAGGGTAATAGGATAATAGCCATCAGCTAGCTCTCTTCTCTTCTTACATAAGACGCAAATGATTCCACAACCACATGGCGTGAAAGACACCCTTTACTTTATATATTTATATAATTATTTATTTGTTTCATGAATGAAAGTAATTCAACTCAAATTTTCTCTCAAGGTATCGGTATCGGTATCGGTATTTATTTTTCAATACCGATACCGATATACCGATACCTTCTATTTTACCGATACCGATATATACCGATACCGATAGCTTGAAAATAAACCGATATTTACCGATACCGATACCGATACCGAAGCTTCGGTACATCACTAATATATATATATATATATATATATATATATATATATATATATATATATATATATATATATATTCGTAGGCTACATTATCAGTAAGGTTTAGTTTCGTGTGATCGATATACCGTGGGCTCCAGGAAACAACCAGTCTCTACAGCAACAGCGACAGAACCCACCAGGTTATACGTATCCACGGGAAAGCTGCATTTCCCCCAAGAACTTGAGCCACTTTTCTTATTAATCATTTCTTGTTTTGTAAGTCAGTGTTAAGTTTATGAACGTGCATCTACTCAACGGAGGTAGTTTGGTCTTTGCCATGATTGGTTAACAAGCAATTAGTGAATAGTTGGAACCCATTAGCGCGTCCTGCAGGCAGGTTGACAGTTAATGGTGAGGAGCCTACGCTAGGAGGCGCTGAGTAGCTGCGGCCGAAGCCGTCACTCTTGCCGTTCACGCTTGGACTGTTGGTTCGAGTAACAGTGAGAAGTGCGGGATTCGAACCCACAACTAAGCGAATATGAAACCAGGACGAGTCCGATTACGTCACCGACGCACGTGTCCGGCGACAGTGTCTGTCGTCTTAGTAAAGGTGGCACTACAGACACTAAAGAACATAAGAATGTGGGAGACTGCAGAAGACCATAAGGCCTACACTAGGCAGTTCCATGTCCATTACCATCTATCATCCTCATCCATTAAGTTCCTTCTCATAAAAGATCCAGTAGTTTCAGCGATAAGAATGTGGGAGACTGCAGAAGACCATAAGGCCTACACTAGGTAGTTCCGTGTCCATTACCATCTATCATCCTCATCCATTAAGTTCCTTCTCATAAAAGATCCAGTAGTTTCAGCGATAAGAATGTGGGAGACTGCAGAAGACCATAAGGCCTACACTAGGCAGTTCCATGTCCATTACCATCTATCATCCTCATCCATTAAGTTCCTTCTCATAAAAGATCCAGTAGTTTCAGCGTTCACTAAATGGTCACTAAGTCTATTCCATTCGTTAACCATTCTGCTGCTGAACCAATTCTTGCCTATTTCCTTCTTAAATCTAAATTTGTCAAATTTAATTCCATTACTGCAAGTTCTGCTCTAGTGTCTTAATATGATGACCTTGTACACATCACCCTAGTTAAAGAGTGAATTGGACCATAAGGCCTACACTAGGCAGCTCCGTATCCATCACCACCTGTCATCCCCATCCATAAAGTTGTCTAATCGTTTCTCAAAACAACTGATAGTTTCAGCGCTTACTACATGGTTACTAAGTTTATTCCATTCGTTGACCACCCTATTAGTAAGCCAATTCTTGCCCATTTCCTTTTTAAATCTAAATTTGTCCAGTTTATCGTTGAATGTCTTTGGAACCTAATCCTTTACATTCACACAAAGGCAGAAGTCAAGTTCTTCGGATCTTTACAAAGGACTACAAAGGCGGAGCATGCCGACAGGAGACCTTTTGATCCATATCTAGGTCGGATGCGAAAAAAAATCATATTAATAATAAAAAAAAATATGATAATGTAAATAACAAATAAAATACATAAATAAATGCATAGGTATAGTTAAATAATAAACAAACAGGTAAATAGTAAATAATAATAAATTGACATATAACTAATAATAAATGAAAATCAGACAGACAAATGATAACAAAACAAAAATCTTCTCTGTTGCCTCAGAGGCACAACCCTGCAACATCCTCCCCAGTTCAGACCCTCACCTGACAACTGTTCCACGCTGAAGGAGTTGGCAGCCACCGGGATTCATATAACAAATTGTTACACTGACCACAATAGAAGAAAGCGGAGTGTCTTTGTCACGTCATGTCCGTCCTATGGTGGATCGTCTGACCTTCCCTACTATCCTCCGTGTTCTCTTATGTCTTTTATAATATTGTGTATCTTGCTGTCTTTGATACGCGTCATCCACTGTTATTATAGTTATTGTTTGTTGTTATATAAGCTGTTGTTATCATAATTTTCGTGGTCTGCGCACACCCTTTGCGCAGCCAGGCGGACAGTGAACAAATGTTCGAATCATGAAGAGGTGATAAGACGTCTAAAGTCCACTGGTTTTCGACCTTTTTTTGGCCATGGCCCACTTAATTACCTTTAAATTTCTACCCCACCCCCATCGTGGTGATATACAATTCTTATTTGGAAAAACAAACTCCCCTTTCAGCTGAGAAGGTATACAACCTTGGTTTAAAACCATTTCAAAAGAACAAGGCATCAATGAAAAATAAAAGAAAAAAAAAAAAAAAATTGACCCATGGTTTCTCAGTTGCCCTGAATTGCCCTCCTAAAAATTACATTGCCCACCTGTGGAGAGAACCACTGGCTCTAGATCAGTATTTCCCAACCTTTTTCTGGCCATTAAGCCCCACCCAATCACTTCTATAATCCTGATGCCCCCCCTCCCCCATGTGGTGATATATAATTCTTATTCAAAACTCTGTTTCAGGTGACGAAGCTTAAAACACCAATACTTTGATTTAATCTTTAAACTTTTATTTTCTATTTAAATTTTAAAGTTAAAGTTTGTTAAATCATAGGCATGAACAAACTTCAAAACAACATGGCATCCATAGAAAAGAAAAAGGAAATAAACAAAAGACAATTAAAGTTCTGAGCAGTGCAATCGGGGGGTAATTTGAAAATCGAAGACAGAATGATGAATGAAATAAATGTGTGATTGCTACATTTTCATTTATTTGAATGTTACGGCTAATAGATCACAAGAACATAGACTTTGATTACCAAAACACCTAAAAGTCAAATTGCCCCCCTAAAAAATCAAATTGCCCCCTGTGGGGCGTACGTCTCACGTTGGGAACCACTGATCTAAGCGAAGTACTGTTACACACATCTACAGTGCAAAAAGTACTTTTTGCACTGAGGATGTAATATACGAAAGCGCTCTGCTTCGTTAGTTTCTTTGAACAAGTGAACACATGAACTCGTGTTCTTATTAGCATGTGTGTGTGTGTGTGTCTGTGCGTGTACACATATGTATACTATTGTACATGTGTGTGTGTGTATGCCGAGTGCATTTGACCGATCATGCGGCGGCAGTGCCCCTTGGTAATTGACCTCCGTGCGTGACGTCACGTCTGCTCGTTCACCGGCCATGAGATCACGATTATTTCAGCCCAACTGTGTCCGATCGAGGAAGAGTCGGCGATTCTCCTGTGTGTCATATAATCCCCGTAACCGTACACCCATAGGGCGATTTGATCCTTTATAGTGCATTTGTTACTCGCATACACTCTTCCTATTCCTCTTTCCAGTGTAGTTCGTACATAGTGTATAGGAGAAATTTCGGGTTGTATGATCAGGGTTACGGTGTACTAATGAGAAACTGCGCCGATGTTCGTGAAACTCTATTAAACCGGTTTCTGAAATAATTTGTTAGGTTTACTCCCCTAGAGGAAGCAATAAGTATTGAATGTATTTATGTTGATATGTGTATACTACACACACACACACACACACACACACACACACACACACACACACACACACACATATATATATATATATATATATATATATATATGTATATATATATATATATATATATCATCAACCACAGTGCACTTTAATTCTAAGCCATCAACATCGAGAGACTGTTGTTGGCCTCCGCAAGTCTCGATGTAGATAGCGTAGAATTAAAGTGTATTGTGGTTGACAAAAATTTATATCTGTTCACTGGGACCCATTCAGTGTTGTGCATGTATATATATGTGTGTGTGTGTGTGTGTGTGTGTGTGTGTGTGTGTGTGTATACTTGAAGTGAATCGCTTATCATTAAAAATAATTTCCGACAATCGCCTCGAGGCTCGAATTGAGCATTGGCCTGGCGTTAAGCGAGGCCTCGGTTCGAGCCCCGAGGCAACTATCGGAAATTACATACATATGTGTATATATATATATATATATAAATATACATATACATACATACATACATGAATGTTTACATACCTACATAAGCGCGCATATTCATACATGAGCATGCGTTCTTTGGCTTCAACCCTATCACATGACTTGACACCCGTCTTCGTCGCCAGACCAGTTCCCCTGTTAGGCTTCGATACTCAAGTCTCTTGTGCCGCGATTTAAGACTCGGTATAAAAAAAAAAATAAAAAAAATCATTGGAGGTAGACCCCCTTTTATATACAACTCTCATTTAATTTTCCTACAGACATTTCTTCCTCTTCCACACAAACCGCGGGGTCGGTATGACCTAGTTGATCCATGATCTAATCCGTCGCAGTTCATCCTCTGGCTGTAGAATTCGTTTGATGGTTCTCGCCTTTAAATATACAGAGGGTAATGAATGCATGGTGAAATACAATCACTACTTTTGCTGGTTTTTCAAACGCTCCTGCGGATCAGGATGATTCACCACATTTCTTTGATTAAATACTTACTCCTAAAGGAATGATGAAGTACTTTTGCACTATTGCAGTACCTCCTTTCTGTTTCCTTTTGAACCTATCCTTTACCTTAATTCGAATTCAGACACTCAATGTAAGAACGGCCGCTCGTAACTCGAAGTGTTCGTAACTCGAGGTGTTCGTGAGTCGATATTCAACATAATTTTAAAGACTCAAATCTACATGCACAAGTATGATATAAAGTCAATACATATCTTATTATCTTAAAACACATTAATAGTGATGTATGAAACAAAATTACATCGTAATATTAATTATTTAATGTTTTATTTCTTACAATTGAAACTGGTAAAATAGGCTTGAGGTTTCGTTCGTAAGTCGAATGTTCGTAACTCGAATCTTCCTAAGTCGAATGATCGGAAGTAGAGGAAACTCTCTACCTTCTTCCTGTTGTCTTTTGAACCTTCTGTATCCTTTACATTAATTCAAATATTATCGACTTCCTTAAACCTTGAAAGTCCTTATCCAGTCTCTCTGGATCTTCTTGGGAGGGGAAAAGAGAGAATGTTTACATTAGGAGCCAGTTCTCTTATGGTTTGTTTGATGTTTGGTATCAGTGTAGTACCATTTGTAACAACTGCATTGTGTGCTGATGACAAATAAACTTTTTAATTTAGAAATCTACGTTATCAATTCGAAACTAATATTTGCTTTCTCTTATGTAGATAAACAACTCTTTGGTGATTTAAGGTCGTTGTTAATATATTGTTAATGAGTTTTTAATACGTTGTTGATCAATTTTAGTACGTTGTTGATAAGTTGTTAATACGAAAAAAATCTACTTTTGTTAAAGTTGAAAAAGTTAGTCATACTTAGTGGTAGTGTACTTATATACATCACTACACTTATTTCAGTTAATCTTGATTTGACACTTAACGCAATTGAGCTAGATTGTCAAAATGTCTCAAATATGCATTTTATTTGATCAACTCTGGTGCTCTGCAAAGCATCAGGCTATTTTGATATAGTTAATTTCAATCTATGACTTTGCCAATTAAATGAAACATGAACAGAAATGTCTCGAGGATTGAACCTTGAGGAACCCCCACCATCTTCCCAACAAAAAACTAAGACTTGTTTCACACGTATCGACTTTTCGCCGTGCACCGTCCACGACACGACGTCGTGCTCTCAAATAACCATAGGTGTCTATGGACGCTTTCACACGTGGTCGTGACGTGTGAAAGCGTCCATAGACAACCATGGTTATTTGAGAGCACGACGTCGTGTCGTGGACGGCGCACGGCGAAAAGTCGATACGTGTGAAACGAACCCGTGTATCCAAAGCGACGCGTCCTTTATAGTTGTTTAACCAGTTTCTCCAACCCTGTTCCTCTCTGCTGCAGTACTTTATCTGTGTTTTGTTTGTTCCCATCACATCCTTGGCCTTCCTCTTGATTTTCTTCCGTCTGGTATCCACTTGTATATCCAGTTCTCTTGTATTTAGAATTATTTTTGTAATAAAAATTGTATTGATGCAGCAACAAATATATATATATATATATATATATATATATATATATATATATATATATATATATATACTGGCACATTGTGACAAGTTGATGAAGGTGGAAAAAAAAGTCACAGGTCTAGTTTCTAGTTTCTGAGTTTATTTCTGACCAGTTTCATTCTATGCTTCTTCAGCATAGAGCGAAACCGGTCAGGAATAAACTCAGTAACTCGGAACTAGACCCGTGACTTCTTTTTCCACCTTCATATATATATATATATATGCTAATAAGAACACGGGTACGTGTGTTCACTTATGCAAAGTAGACCACTTGGAAAAAGAAACTAACGAAGCAGAGCGCTTTCGTATATTACCACTGCACTGAAGATGTAATATACGAAAGCGCTCTGCTTCATTAGTTTTTTTTCCAAGTGGTCTACTTTGTATATATATATATATATATATATATATATATATATATATATATATATATATATATGTATAGTTCTGGCTTGTCGTGGGTAAGGGGGCTATCACACTGGGCTATTACTTCTCCAACCTCCGATTAATCGGCGGTACCCATCTCCAGAACTCTTTCCGCCGTAAAATCACTACGGCAAACTATTTTATTTTCTCAACAAAAACACACAGAATGTCTATTGATGTGCTGGAGGAAAGATAATTTGTCTTGCTGCGTTGCCTCTAACCCAGGGGATACAGTGACGGCCCGTCATCCAGGAGGAGCTAAGATGAGATGAGGAGGGAGTGGTGGATGGGAGTGGAATGGGTGGTGGATGGGAGTGGAATGGGCGGTAGATGGGAGTGGTTATATTATATGCCATTTGACTTTGGTTATCTCCCTGGTAAGGTGTATGGATAGATGGAAAGCACATCTAAAAACTTCTCGAAAGCTGTGGACTACAAATCTGCTCCAGAAGTCGAAGGAAAAATAGCCCAGTGTGATAAGGCCCAAGTTACGGTTGACAGCAACAGCGCGTCCGAAGACTCTAGTCCATTGAAAATCTGCGATTTGTTGCGTTTCAGAAAAAGAGAGATGAAATCCTATTTGTACCTCGGTTGCATTACGATGAGAGTCTCTCCCCTGGGACATTTTTGAAAATAAAGGTGGAATATTTACCAGAACCTAACTCGATGCAGTTCGTTGAAGGTCCTACCGACTTTCCAAAAAGAAAGATGAAAGCTCTCCAGGGTTTTTATTATCTTTATGCACTTCGATGAAGGTTTGTCATACGTGAGTTTCGAAAATAGAGATGGAAGCTGCCATGAGACATTTCGTCTCCAAAGGTCCTTCGTTGGGATGGAAATTAGAATTCCCCGAGTTTTAGATGGGGGAATGCACCGTGTATCCAAAAAACATATTCGCCCTATTCACCCGTAAGTATAACATCCTGGTTATAAAAATGCTTCCTGTCTCTTGTCCTACATGTCACCCAAGTGGCTTAGCCAGATATTTTTCAGCATATATATATATATATATATATATGTATATATGTGTGTGTGTGTGTGTGTGTGTGTGTGTGTGTGTGTGTGTGTGTGTTTAAGACAGATTAAACATTTTAGCTCTGCCAAGGGATTCGAACCCTGAACTGTGCGTGCATAATCACGAAGCCAAGACGCTAGCAACCGAACTACGTGCGATGGTACAAAAGGACTGTACAAGTATACACACACGTGTAATATACGAAAGCGCTCTGCTTCGTTAGTTTCTTTTTCCAAATGGTCTACTTTGCATAAGTGAACACACGTACCCGTGTTCTTATTAGTGCATATATATATATATATATATATATATATATATATATATATATATATATATATGTGTGTGTGTGTGTACACATATATATATATGTGTGTGTGTGTGCATATTCTTTTATATTCACCTCACTTATTTTTGAATTCCACATTCCACTTGAACCAGTTCTTACAAAATACAATAATTTAGATCAAGAAAATCGTCTACGTCTAAAATAGTCCCTTGATCGCGAGTTACGACATTTTCACTTGCAAATGAGAAGTATTATTGCCATCGTGTTACACGATACCGTTACGTAGTTGTGACTTGAACCATGTCACTTTCAAACGTGACGCGATGACGTATTTCTCGTACCTGCACCGTGGAAATGGCATCAGTATAGATTTTTATTCTTTCGTTCACCGCAACATGGGAGCATTGGTTACGATGCCAAGTTACTGTTCTACGTATAATCTCGTCGCATTTATGTTAATTCAGTCCCCACGCTTCAGATACAACCACGAAACCGCACGCAACCGCCGCGCCGCTAGTGACGTCATCGCCGTCGCTCAGTCGAGAGCTCTAGCTGCTGTTCTGCCGCTCCCCTGCACCTGTGCTTGGGCTCTCAAGAAAAATCCCATCCTCCTCTCGCTCGCGCGCACACGCACACACACACACACACACACACACACACACACACACACACACACACACACACACACACACACACACACACACACACACACACACACACACACACACACACACACACTCACTCTCGGTGGCGCGGTTGGTAGAGTCCCAGACTGTCAGTACGGCGGTGCCGGCGGTACCTGGTTCGAATCCTGCCCAGGGCTGAAATTATTTCAGTATCGCTGCGCTTCGAGTCGTTACTCCAACTCTCGTGGGCGGGGAGTTGGATGTGTGTGTGCTTGTAAGGTCACAGCATTACCAATAGATCTCTCTTCCGAGAGAGAGATAGCTGTCGTTCACGAGTCCAACACGTGATCCAAAGACCAAGTGAATACACACACACATACACGTATGGACACGACTCGGTGGCGCGGTTGGTAGCGTCCCAGACTGTCAGTATGGCGGTACAGGCGGTACCTGGTTCGAATCCTGCCCAAGGCTGATATTATTTCATTATCGCTGCGCTTCGAGTCGTTACTCAAACTCTCGTGGGGGGGGGTTGAGTGTGTGTGTGCGTGTGAGGTCATAGCATTACTCATAGATCGGTCATACGAGCTCTGAGCTCTCTTCCGGGAGGGAAATAGCTGTCGATCACGAGTCCAGCACGTGATCCCAAGACCAATGTGAAACACACACACACACGAATTATGAAAGGGATGGAAATCCTTGGCAGGGCTGATCTACTTAAATGGGACATTAGAAATACAAGGGGACACAAGAAGCTTAACAAGGACAGTTACAGAAGAGATCTGGAAAAGAATAGCTTTCCACATAGAGTAATAGATACATGGAATAAATTAAAAGAGAAAACAGTGAGTGCTAAAACTATACACGACTTTAAGAAAGAACTGGATGCGGAAAGATACAACTGCGGGTCCCTCCGAGTATAGCTCTTCTCTCGCAAAATACAACTATGTAAATACAACTAGGTAAACACATACACACACACACACACACACACACACACACACACACACAGTTACTGAAGAGATTTGAAAAAGAATATCTTCCCACACAGAGTGATTGATGTCTGGAACAAACTAAACGGAGAAATAGTGAGTGCCAAAACTATACAAGATTTAAGATTTTAAGAACAAACTGGATGCGGAGAGATACGAAAACGGGTCACTACGAGCATAGCTCTCGTCCCGTAAAATACAACTAGGTAAATACACACACACACACACACACACTTGGGTTTATTATGTTGTCTTCCAGATGAGTTTAAAAGCAAACTAGACACTGCGAGATACAAAGGCGGGACACCACGAGCATAGCTCCCCTTCCTGCAAAATACAACTAGGTAAACACACACACACACACACACACACACACACACACACACACACACACACTCAGGCTTGCTGGTGTAGTGGTGACCCCGGTCGTTAATTCAGCGATCCGAGTTCATTCCCTGCCCAGGGCTGAAAAGCATCACAGCACTGCTAGCCTCCTAGCTCTTGTGGGGGCAAGGCACAAAGGAACACAAAGGAAGAACAAACAACAGCAAGCCTACTGGCGCTAACGAGGCTGTTTGTGTTTGCTATACTAAGCTACAGTTAAGAAAATAAGGCAACAAGGCGATAGAAGATGAACTAACACTACTGCTACCACTATCCAATCCAATTACAATTAAATGCCGGGCTGTCAGATCTTAGGTAATGTATGTGTGATTCACCATGGTCTTGGATTACGTGTTGGACTCGTGGTCGACAGCTATTTCCCTCACAGTTGAGAGCTCAGAGCTCACAACGCTGTGACCTTACACGCATACACACACCCAACTCACCCCCACGATAGTTGGAGTAACGATTCGCAGCGCAGCGATACTGAAATTTTTTCAGCTCTGGGCGGGATTCGAACGCGGAACTCTACAACTACGCCATCGAACCGTGTGTGTGTGCGCGCGCGCATGCGCTTGTGGTCATAGCATTACCTATACAACGGGCCATATAGTATGAGCTCTGAGCTATTATCCGGCAAGGTAATAACTGTCGACCACAAGTCCAGCATTTAATGCAAGACCAAGGCGAATCACACACACACACACACACACACACACACACACACACACACACACACACACACACACACACACACACACACACACACACACACACACGCCCAGGGCTGAAATAATTTCAGTATCACTTTGCTGCGGGGTGTTACTCCGACTCTCGTGGGCGGGGAATTTGGGGGGTGGGTGCGTGTAAGGTCACAGTATTAACCAATCGGTCATACGAGGTCTGAGCTCTCATCCGGGAGGTTAATAACTGTCGAACACGTGATCTTAGACCATGGTGAATGGTTAATCACAAACACACGCATATACACACATATACATGCATATATGTGTGCACACATACATATGCATGTATACATACACACATATGCATGTATACATACATACATATGCATGTATACATACATACATACATATGCATGTATACATACACACATTGTTTTGCATTTATCTCTACAATGATCTATGACAGCGGGGATAGCAACGACCAAAATCAACCTTGTTTATACAGCTGTTTATAATAGTTGGCATATGTGGTAGGCAGACGTACATGCAAAAACTGTGCTTTAGCTTATAACTACACAACCATGGTCGTAAGGACATAAAAGTGTAAGCTTGTATAGAAGTTGCCATTCACGTTCACATTCATTTTCTTCTGTAGGATTTGACGGAATTTGTTTATCGCGAATATTAAAAGCTAGGAGAGAAGTTGCCATACACGTAACCGTTTTTCTTCCGTGGGATTTAAGCGGAGTTTGTTTTTCGCGAATATTAGAAACGTGTAAATATACGTTTAGTAACTAAAAGCTCAGTCAGAATGGTAGGATTATGTGTTATGCTGATAAAGGTAATAAATTTTAGAATGAGGAAATGGTCTTTTGAGATTATTGTACATACTTATTACTGTTTACTATTTTACCATAAAAATATGGAGTATTAATTTCGATTCTCAACGATTTTTTCATGGCAGGTATTAATACCACTACCATTCATTATTGTTGTCATTGTCATTCTGAAATCATAATCAGACTACGAATAATGCATAACAATTTATAACATCTCTAGATTGAGCTGTCCTTGTAGTCATCACATTTACTACGTCAATATCATCGGCGTGGTCATCATCATCATCATCAAAATGCCAAGTAGTAAATAAAAAATTTCCTTGGCAGATATTTTCTATTTTTTATAGAAAAGTCGCCATATCTTTATTACATTTTGTGGTGTGATCTGAGTGTCAAGATTTTTCCGCGCGCGCGCACACACACACACACACACACACACACACGACTCGGTGGTAGTTCCCGGCCGCCACTACGGAGGTCCAGGTTCGAATCCCACCCAGGGCTGAAATAATTTCAGTATCTCTGCGCTGTGAGTCGTTACTCCAACTCTCGTGGGCGGGGAGTTGGGGGTATGTGTACGTGTAAGCTCATATATGAGCTCTGAGCTCTCCTCCGGAAGGGAAATACCTGTCGATCACGAGTCCAATACGCGATCCAAGCCCATGATGAATCACACACACACACACACACACACACACACACACACACACACGACATTATACAGATCACAGGTGACATATGCTAAGTTTGCTGTGCACAGCAGGTAGGCGTGATGACATTGACAGGTAAATACAATACTTTACCAAACAAATATTATCCGGACGAATAAGCTGGGCGAAGCCAAGGCCTATATATATATTGCCCCAGAGGTTGGGGCAAAGCTTCCCTCACTTCCGTGTTTCGTTCGGTGGAGAAAGGACGGTCGACGTGACGTCATCAGAGAAAGCGGTCGAGAGGGTAAGCTCCGAGTTTGCCGGCTCGAGAACAGCAACTGCACTTCGATCCATCTAGCAGCGCGTCGTTTTGTTTTCATTGGTTATTTCTGTCCCCCCTCTCCCTTCATTATAGTTATATAAATTTCTTATTCTCATATTATCCTTCTTCTTTCTTTGTTTCCTTGTACGTATCCTCCACAACCAGACTTAATTCTCCCATTCCCTGTGTTCGTTCATCACATTATATCATTGTCCAGTCATTTACCCCTAAAAACTTACCCTTGTGTTCTGCCCCCCCCCCCATCCTCGATCTCCTCCCTAGTTCTATGTTCCTTACGGTACGTTGTATTATCTTACTCCACTTGTCCACTCCCTCCTCATTCCCCCTCCATTCCTCGTCATCCACTCTCCACCTCACCCCCCCTTCCCTCTTCGCCCGCTACCTACACCTCCTGTTCCGCTCTTCCTTAGAACATGTGAATGAAGGAGACTGCAAGAGACCATAAGGCCTACACTAGGCAGTTTCGTGTCCATAACCACTTGTCATCCCCATCCATAAAGTTGGTTTCTCTTTCCCTCTCCTTCCATCTGCTACTCGTGTGATTGTCTATGTAGCTCATAATGTCGCACACCCTTCGTTTGGTTTTCATCATCTTTCACCTACTTATCAATTGCAATTTATTTTCATCCATTATATCGTTACACACACGCATGTCCACACACACACACACACACACACACACACACACACACACACACACACACACTCAGACCTACCCAGAGATCGGCAAATAATGAGCTCTGAGCTCACTGCCGTAGGGTGGTGTCTGGCTGTCTCGACAGAGACTGCAGCAGATCCGAGGTGAATACACACACACGACTCGTGGCGCAATGATTACAGTTCCCGGCTGCCACTACGGCGGTTCAGGTTCGTATCCCGCCCAGTGCTGAAATAATTTAAAGTATCGCCTCGCCGCGGGGTGTTACTCCAACTCTCGTGGGCGGGGAGTTGGATGTGTGTGTGTGTGCGGGTGAGGTCACAACATCACCCATAGATCGGTCATATATGAGCTCTGAGTTCTCTTTCGGGAGAGAAATAGCTGTTGATCACGAGTCCAACACGTGATCCAAGACCATGGTGAATCACACACACACATACACGACACTTTTGGGAGACTTTGAAGACTTTCAAAAGACTTTGAAGACTCCATCAGGATATTTTGACCAGTTTGAGTTTCGGTATGTTAGAAAATTAGAGAACGGGAGACAGGACCCCACGAGCGTAGCTCATTTCCTGTAACTACAATTGGATAAAACACAAACACACACACACACACATATATATATATATATATATATATATAATATATATCTATAATATATATATATATATACATATATATAAATATATTTATATATAAATACATGTATATATATGTGATAACGTAGTTGGTTAGTTACTACGGCACTTGTCATGTGATCGCTGAGTTCGAGTCCTCGGCAGTACCGCATTTCAATTTCTGCATGTGGCCCCATTGGGTAACCCGATGTTGATGGCTTAGAATTAAAGTGCATTGCGGTTATTAAAATGTGTGCATGTGTGTATATATATATATATATATATATATATATATATATATATATATATATATATATATATATATATATGTTGCAGCCTCATTCACCAGCACCACAAATCCCGATGTCGATGGCTTAGAATTAAAGTGCATTGTGGTTATTAAAATATGTATATATATATATATATATGTTGCAGCCTCATTCACCAGCACCACAAATCATGAGATAATGACAACCGACCATTTTCGATCCCATTTTCTTCCAGTTTCCTCCTGAGCAAGAAATTGTTTATCGTCATCAACAACAAAACTGACAAAACGTGTCACAAAGCTGAAGGGGGAATGAACGCCGAGTTATATTTCCTGAATGATTTTCAGTTAAGGAGATCCATGAGGACATCAAATTTTAGTCACTACTTCCAGGCTCTGTTGTGGTTTGGGTGCCAGGGAAGTCTATTATACCTAACAGGAGTAAGGGGTAGTCTGACATAGCACGTACGTGTTTCATGGGAAGAAAATAAAACAATAAGATTCGGCGCTTCAGGCTTAACGTAAACGGGGTTAGGTGGCGAAGTGGATGGGGAGTCGCGTGGGAAGAGTAGGAGGCGCTTAGAAGAGGTTGTAAAGTTCACCAAGGCCAGTGTGAAGGGAGTATTATTGGTATACTGTACGTGCGCACATGTATGTGTCTGTTGTACGTTTATTCTCTCGGGTTTCAAAGGTGTCTGCGCATGCGTATATCTCCTGTGTTCCTTTCCTCTCTCTCTCTCTCTCTCTCTCTCTCTCTCTCTCTCTCTCTCGAGTTTGTGCACCAGTGTGTGACCAGCAGGGTAGTCTGTTGTAGATATGACATGCATCTGTATCGATAACATAGACGATACACTCACAGTTGCGACCATATATTTGATTATTTTCACTGCAATATTTCTTCACGCAGCTGTTATTCGTATTGCCTTGATCTTAGAGTTAATATGCTCTTGATTGTAACCAGCATCACATCTGACAAAGAAGGTTGTAGATTCTTCCTTACTATTTCATTCAGATGTTTGGGGAGAGGAAGACAATTAGCTAAAAGAAAATGTCCTTAGCTTCACATCTGTTTTACCTTAAGCAATGTATTTACAAAATCCCGTAAAGTAAAAGCTTACTACCTAAACCCCCATTGTACAAAATCCCACTCGCTTTACGCAAATCCCCGTTGGTAACTTTCACCAATGGAAAGCGATTCCATGTGAGTACAGGGATTTGTTTGTTTTGTTTGAGGCAAAGCTATATTTTGTAAATATAGTTAGTATACATTGGTGTATAGATCTGTGAGGTGCTCATGATGTCTTCACCTTATTGAGGATAGCGAAGAATTAATTTAGAATGCTTAGGTTGTTCAAGGCGGTTTCTTAGATAATTAAATACATGTAGATAATCTTTTATATATTTATTCCCACTGTATTTGAAAATGGCAAGAGTATTAAGGGATGTTACTAATGTTATTTGTATACATAGAAGTACCAGAGCATGTTTAGCAATCGCTGGGAGCGTCCAGCAAAGATTTCTCTGTATTGTACAATATTTTTGTAACTAATTTGGATCTATTTCCTGTGTAATAGTAAGAGTGATGGTAGATAATATAATGTTTAAGTTAGTATAACCATTGGTGATTTCTGAAATATTGTCAAATGATGGTTAGATCCTAAATCTATGTATCTATCACTGGTGAGACATGTAGTAACACATTTGTCAATCACAACTAACACCACAGTCGGACGAAAGAAAGGGTTGAGTAAGCAAAACTATACATTTCGATTGCTAACTGCGATCCTCTTCAGTGTATCCTCTATGTGTCTATATAACAAAGGATTTCCCCCCTTTTAAGGGGTATAGCCAAGTTAAAAGGCTCCCACATCTTCCACTCTCCTCCCCCACCACCCCTTTCCCTCCTCTCACCTTAGCTCCTCGTGGATGATGGGTCATATCTGTATCCCCGCCCTCTCAGAAGCAATGTAGCGAGTCACAGTACATAACCTAAATAACTACAGAAATATATAAAATGAAATAGAAATTAATAATACAAGAAAAGTCAACAATACTTGTAATCGTCAGGACAATTGTCATATTGTGTCAGATATGCATGTTTCTGTACCAATAATAGCTCGGTATTTTCAGAAACCTGGTAGTGTCATTGTTAGTATTCTCATGATGTAGACCCATGTATTGCAATAATAAGTATTGCAGTGAATATAAGTACCATGTTACCAAGTTTTTTTCCATGTTTCTATACCAGAGTGTAACACAGACTTACAAGTTAACGATTTTTTGATTTGTAAATCTGCACACCAGCCAAATATAATTGGTTAAAAAAATGAAAGGGAATTTTCTATGCGGGGATTTTGTGTGAACAGGGTTGTTCCAGTGAGATTTTGACCTACATTTCCTTTCAGGCACAGGGATAGACTGCCTTATTTTTTCATTGTCTCAATCAGGCTCGTTTCACACGTATCGACTTGTCGCCGTGCGCCGTCTACGACACGACGTCGTGCTCTCAATTAACAATGTTTATATATGGATTCTTTCAGACGTCGTAGCTATGGCGTGAGAAAACGTCCATAGACACCCACGATTATTTGAAAGCACGACGTCGTGTCGTGGAAAGCGCACGGCGAAAGGTCGATACGTGTGAAACGAAACTAAGAGTGGTTTTCGAATTCGTTGGTACCTCTTAAAAGTACAAAAAGTTGAGATGCTGTCAACCTTCACTACACTTTTAATTTAACTTCAACTATCGTTGAGTGGGTAGCGATAAATTTGCACTTTCCTTATAAATCATATACTTTTCTAAGTAATAATGCCATTTTTGACTCCCAAGACGAATAGCAACGCATAACCGTCAACCAATTTCATACGAGACAATTTTTATTTGAATCTCAATCACACAAGACTCCACGAGCGTTGCACCTTTGCCCAACAGTGCGCCAAAACATTGTTCACTGACAAACCGTTGTTGACCTCAGTGGGAAGTTCTAAGTGGGCTTCCTTACCGTTCCTGATGTGCATCTGTATTCTCAGATCAGTTGCACGTCCTTGGTTTCTCCAAAAAGATTCAGATCACATAAACTCACTTGCGTTCTCTTCTGTTAGTAACTACTAAGCATTTCAGCGGCTTTGACCCATCGTTTTTCGCTCATATTTCCGAAATAACCATTCACATCAATATGATATATTAGCACAGCCTAATTCACACCCGGCCATAATTTTTGACGTTAGAGTGCATTTACAAGTGTATTTAATTACGGCGTTTACTCTTGATATTAAGTGTGTCGTAGCCGACACCCATGAAGTAAATCGAACAGGTGAAGTCGTGACGTCATCACAAACTACCTCGTGTATCCCAACTTCACTTGTTCGATTTACTTCACGGGTGTCGGCTACGACACACACAATATCAAGAGTAAACACCGTAATTAAATACATTTGTGAATACACTATAGCGTCAAAAATTATGGCCGGGTGTGAATTAGGCTGTGCTAATATACCATGCTGTAGTGAATGATTATTTCGGAAATATGAGCGAAAAACGATGGGTCAAAGCCGCTGAAATATTTAGTAGGCCTATATACATACATTTATCAAATGAAAGTATACTGTACCATCCATGTACCAGGTTTCTGATCAGCCAAGCGCTGAAGATCTTTGAAGCGAAAGTGACAATATGCTCATGGTATTCGTTGTAAACATGAAATAAGCAATACTCGTAGGGTCCTGTCGCTTACTCTCCAGTCATCGCTTCAAATGCGTCCGGTCTATTGTCACCAAGAAGAAACTTGGTAGGGTCTTTGCTTATGACCTTGCTTCATGCATCATGTATACACTTGAAGGCTTTGTGGATCACTGAGTCTATTAGCAACGCATGCCCTTCAAAAGATACGTTTTACTGTCTCACCTGATAACATTCAAACTACTTCACCTCCACTAACAGAAAAAGCAAATATGATTGAATTTGTTATTATAGAGGCTCTTCGTGCTTTGGCGGCACATTTCAACTGAATATTAAGTTTTCAAGTTGTTTAGTAATTTCAGGAACAACAGACAGATAGAAACATCACACTGAACACAGCCACTAAATTTCATTACTAGACTTTCTGATGTCTTGAACTACATGAAACCATCGAAACATTATCTTTGTATCTACGCTTTTCAATTAACAACCTCAAGTTGGCAACTGAATTGAGTGACTCTAAACCCAACCAGATGACATAATGACATGTTTTACTTATGAATACCGAGTTGGAAAAACTGGTGTAAATGTGAAGATTAAGTGTGTAGAATAAGAATCCTGTTCAATAAAACGAAATGTACAAATATTTTATGTAAACTAAACAATAAATACTTTAACAAAAGTTTATGTCTATTAATCTGAAAGGGATATTTGGTAATGTAATATGATCAATATCGTGTACAAATGTTTATGTATCTTATCCGTTTGTGGTCGAAATGCTCTGTGACCTAACCCGTAGCTCAAATGTCTTGGGCTCTTATATTTCATTACATGCAAAGCAATTAGCATCTTACCTTACCTTACCGAAATGCTAATGCATACAGTACAGACATTTATATACTTGTTTGAATAAATCATTTGTGAAAAAAGTTTTTTGATTCACTGTAAAATGAGAATTTTGTATATATCAAAATACATAAATATACTTACATATAGTCAAAAATTATATGAAAAAAATATATTTATTCACATTAATATATAAATACATATACATAAATAAACATATACTCTAGGAGGGATTCTGTCCAGGGGGGATATTGTCTTGGGGGGATTGTGTCCAGGAGGGATATTGTCCGGGGGGATTGTGTCCAGGAGGGATTATGTCCGGACACCGGTACATCAGGAGCTGATCCGTAATTCTTCCAACTGTTCTACTACTGGCCTCGTGTACCCTCGAATAGTTTGCCTCTTAGTGCTCCAGTATGCTTCAATTTCCACTAAGTCGATTGTGAGGTGCTTCACATAAGCCTTCTCTAGGTCAAGGTATGCACAGTCCACCAAACCCTCATCTTGCAATGCATCGATCATTCTCAAGTAAACATTTAAGAGGATTGACACACGTGAACTTCTAAATCTAAAGCCAAACTGTCCGTCAGAATGTTCATCTCCTCAAGATAGCCCATCGGTATTTCACATTTCTTTCACGTTATTTCATTATTGTGTTGGAATCTCCTAACTTCCATCTCTGTAATTGGCACAGTATTTCCCTTTTCCAACCAAGACTGAATCATGTTCATCAGTTGTTCCCAGCATTCTAAAATATCCTGTTTAAGATCCTACCATGTCCGCGTTTCTCACATCCAATTATCCCAAAAGACTCAGTAAAGATTGATTTTAATAAATGCAAAATAACAGTGGTTATGGTAATACGTTTTTGAATGCACGGGTTGAAGGATTATGTGGGACATTGTTGGGATAATGGGATTTGGAGGAGTGGACTAGATGGGTGGAGGTAGGTGTGGAGTGGGATCGGGGTGGGACGGTTGAAGGGAGGCTGTTGAGGTCAGCCAAGTATCCGTGGAGGTGGCAACTGGCTGATGAAGGACGAGGGACTGGAGGGAGTGGGTGGAGAGGGTGGGGGGCTAGAGAAAAAACGGTCTTGCGCGGTGCTGAAACGTATTGTCCCAAATCTTATTATTTCATTCCACAACACATAAAGTATGGAGCATGTTTGATTTTCCAATAATGAAGTTGGAATAAAGTATTGCGTGTACTGTCATGGCGACTTTCTCCTTAATAGTGAGAAGAACGGGGAGAGGGGTGGGTTTGGATCGAGAAGAACGATGGAAACGTTCCTTTGTACCAAGACCAAGACCATGTTCCTAAATCATGTTGACATACGCGGTCTGTCTACTTCGAATCCATAACATAACCCCGCATCCAAAATCCCACAGTGTCGATCAAAAATCCCACATAACCTGGCCAATTAACCTAGGTCTATATTCATTGGTAAATTTATCAAACGAAAGTATACTTTAACATAATTATAGTGTATATTTACACTATCAACGTCCTGGAATATGTAGATATGTGGGATTTTGATAATTATATGTGGGATTATTAACAATGGGATTTTGATTTGTGAGATTTTGGGTGTATAGCGTCTACCTCGAAATCTGGATTGCTTCCATTTTATCATGTCACTGTGACTAATTACTCAAACTCCATGTAAAGCTTCAACTTTTTAAAACATTTGATGTGTCGGTGTCTGCCGGAAGCTTCTTGCTTACTAAACAAATCCTAACCCCATTGTGTTTGAAAAGCACAGGAAAGTGCAAACCCTAACCTCATTGTGTTGGAGAAGTCCACGAAAGTGCAAATAGCTTCCTCACAGACATGAAAATCCGACTAAAGACACAAAACCTCCAAGAGGCATGTTTAATGGAGGGAAATTGGGGGGTGGGGGGTGGAGGACACAACCTAACCTACCGATTGGTGTTTTGTCCGTTCACCGATTGATGATTCTTATGAGTGATGCATTTGCAATGCGCATGTGTGCGAGATAGTGCATAAGCTCGTATGTGTAGACTTGTGCATGTCTCTCAATATTTGAATTCTCTCTGGTATGGACGAAAGGGCGAGTATCGTCACGGATGGGTCCATTGTGCTGGTGGGGTGGTAAGCTCCCCGGAACAGTAGCGAGGAAGGCTTACTCAGGACCCCGTTACTACGTCCACGGGGTCCTGCCGAGTACTGTACGACAGCCTCTCTTGAGCATGTGAAGGACTAAATACAATGTCCTGCAGTACGTTCTCGGGGAATACTAGTTTTGGATAATACACCAGAACTATGTCGAAACTGTAACTAGTATGTTTAGATATTTTGACTTGTAGTACAAGTAGGTATGGCTTCGGTTTTTCACAAATTTTCGTTTAATAATTTAAGTTAGTTAGAAGATCAGAAGAGAAATGAGGTTAGAATATGAATATTCATTTCCCAGTGTTATGAGAAGGTGTGAAGTATATTGCAAGTGGAAGCATGAATTGTTTAATGCAAAGCACGATGTATTGTGAATTCCGTATTTTATCGGACGAATCTGCATTTATTTATGTGGACCGTATGAATGTCGTTTCCCTGATTGATTAATCAACACAATGTAACCCTTTCCCTATTAGGGGGTTGCAACGGACATGAATAAAATAGTCTGATAATAATTAGGATTAATAGAATAGCGACATCCGACCAGGAATAGGTTAATTGAAATGGTCTTATAACTCATTTCATTAAACAAAATTGTTTTGCCGAGATTACGAAAATTAACTGATGGGATGCAAAACAAAATGAAACTGCCTCTCAATATGGAAGTGTGGTAATTCAGCATTATGACCGTTAAAGCATTAGTGGCTTAAACAAGAGAAAGTAAGTGGTGTAGAATTCTAAATCCACAAAGCAAAAAGTATCGTAGTACTAGGTGTTCAATACCTACCGTGGACACCTAAACAACCACAGTGGAATTGTTGTCTAAGTCTTCCGGAAATATATGATAATTACCTTTGTATGTGGCGTTTTGCTGCCAGGCGAATTGTGGCAATCAGCACATAGTCACTAGTGTTTAATTGTCCGTCGTGCCATAATGATTTGAGCATATTGTACATCGATATCTTTGTATACATCCCCTGCTATGAGCCTCTGCAATGCACTGATCCCACGACAAGCTCTTGCGGTTCCAAATTCACACTGAACACGTGTTCCTTACCGTGACAACTGCCGACAAATTGTCTCCCCGCACCTTCACAGCCACGCTTTTATCTTTAGGCTCATGCACTTATGTAGTCCTGAAATTCCTGTTGCTACATTTTACAAAAGCTAGATTTAGACCGGAAAGGTAACTCCAACACTTCACAGATGTTATAAGTACAGTTAGTGTAACTGTCTTCTGGACCGCAAGTCGCACCGGGACAGAACCATCGAGGCTGTTGACGGACGTGTCAAAACCGTGAGGGTGTGGGCAGTAAGAGGTGGGAAACAGGAGGTTGTGGTTGAAACCATGGTTGGGAAGGAAACAAATAATATAATTGAAACCAGACAAGATTAAGTAGGACTGACAAATTACGAGTTCAATATCATTGAAACCAAACTAGACTGGCAAATTACGAGTTCATAGAAGGATGACATGGAATCGAAAATATTACATAAAGAGTTTGTTTTCGTCTTAATGGCAGCAACAAGGAACTGAAATTTTCACAAGCCGAATTAACCATTAACATTGCTTGATTTTTTTCTTCTGTACTGTTTGTCGCAAACCATCATCTCCATGACGTCCTTTCGACATCGAAAAGATTCTGAAGTCTTTTTTTAATTCTGGCTATTGTAGGAATCTCGCAACAAAGACCTGTGTGATCGACAATTTTTCGACCCCATAGAGCCGGCGAATTAACGGATTCTGTAACATTCGGCCTTCTGCTAAATGTTATGTATTTCCACATTGATAGAAAGTCATGTGTAATATTATTCTGTCATGTTCAAAATGTCATATTATTGGTAATAAAAGTATCTTCGTTTCCTTTCAAGACCATAAGGATCACGTCGAGCTTCCTTCAACAGTTGGCATGAAGGCAAGAATATTTCTGCCACGATGCCCTTCGTATTCATAAATCATGTACTCTCGTGTAGTCGTCTGCATAATATAACCTGCACCTAATGATATTCTTTTGTTCAGTTAGTTTCCTCTAGTGATAAGGTGTGGATTTGGCAACGTCGCAATGTCAGCAGTGTTTACGTGCGCCAATCGACGTCAGCCGATGTATGCCTGGCAAGAGCATTCAGCATACAACCTTTAGTACAACCGTTTCGTATTAATAACAACGACATTCCGGTGTTATCCTTGTAATACGCAAACACATTTTCACTTCACTCTATTTTTGCATTTCAAAGATTGTTCTTTCTATGGAAAAGGTTAGGAACTTTCGAACATCGTAAGTTTCACGTTAAATATCCGTGTTTGCGTGATTATTTTCACCTGTTTCTTACAGAGCGTATAACAGTGAAACTTCTTGGATGCAGACACTAGTGCACCAGACTTACACAATTCTTCAGGAAGCAAAATCTTGGAGGTACCTAATTGGTTAGATGATCTGGCGGACTATTCACTTGATTCTGGAAATTCTATTCTTGTCTGCTTGATCAGACGATGATGCAGCTAGCACTGCATTTTGCTCAATTTCAAGATATCATTAGCTATTTCAGTGTGTGTGGGTGTGCCATATATGTCTTTCTCCAACCATTCAATGCAATTTTGATAATAATAATAGTAATAATAATAATAATTAATAATAATAATAATAATAAAAACAATAGGGGTTGCAAGATATGCTGAATGATATGAAAAAGAGAAAGTCATCTAAGTAGGATTAGAGGTGAGTTAGAGCAAAACCAAAGTGATGTTCAACTTGAATATTCAAAGTAAAGCAATATAACCAAAGGTGACAATCTAGAAGTAAGGGTATAATAATTTAGGGCAGATTCTAAGGCTAACCAAAGAACATGTGAAAGAAATTTTAGGAATGAACAAAGGAAATTGGAGAGGTCAGTGATGGGAACAATGTTGAAAGACAGAAAGTAGGCAAGTTGGGTGAGAAAGCAGATTGGTGTGGAAAATATTGTGAAACTGCAGAATATAGGAAACTAGAACGAAGGAAATTTGCCTTACGAAGAGAGGCTTAGGCACCTTAACTTACACTCTCTGGAAAGACGCAGAGTGCGGGGTGATTTAATAGAAGTGTTCAAGTGGATCAAAGGTTATAACAAGGGTGATGCAAACAAGGTTATCATAATAAAAAAGCAGGGCAGGACTTGCAGTAATGGGTATAAACTGGACAAATTTAGATTTAAGAAGGAAATGGGCA
>NC_134814.1:5827118-5839618 GCF_046742065.1 Oratosquilla oratoria
GTGTGTGTGTGTGTGATTGACCATTGTCTTGGATCACGTGTTGGACTCGTGATCGACAGATATTTTTCTCCCGGAGGAGAGCTCAGAACACATATATGACCGATCTATGGGTAATACTGTGACCTTACACGCACACACACATCCAACTTCCCGCCCACGAGAGTTGGAATAACGACTCGCAGCCCAGCAATACTGAAATTATTTCAGACATGGGTGAGATTTGAACCCGGACCTCCGTAGTGGCAGCCGGGAACTCTACCACTGCACCACGAGTTGTGTGTGTATGCCTAGTTTAATTTTGCGGAAAGGGGAGCTACGCTCGTGATGTCCCGCCTTTGTAACTCGCAGTGTCTAGTTTGTTCATAGAATTTGTGAATGGTTTTTGTACACGATATTGTTTCGTCCAGTTTGTTCCAACTATATGTGTGTCACCTTGGTGTTGGACTTGTGACCGACAGCTGTTTCCCTCCCGTAAGAGAGCTCAGAGCTCGTATGACCGATCTATGGGTAATGCTATGACCTTACACACACTCAACTCCCCGCCCACGAGAGTTGGAGTAACGACTCGAAGCGCAGCGATACTGAAATTATTTCAGCCCTGGATGGGATGTGTGTGCGTGTGTGTGTGTGTATTAACTTTGGTCTTTGGATCACGTGCTGGACTCGTGATCGACAGCTGTTTCACACCGGAAGAGAGCTCAGAGCTCGTATAACCCACGAGAGTTGGAGTAACGACTCGAAGCGCAGCGATACTGAAATTATTTCAACCCTGGGCGGGATATGTGTGTGTGTGTGTGTGTGCGTGTGTATGTGTGTGTGTGTGTGTGTGTGCATGAGAAGGAGAGTGAGAGAGTGGGAGAATTAGGCCTTGTGCGTTTCGTTACAACAAACACGTGTGCATTATCACGCTCACAAAAACATTACACATCGGCTTGGACCTCGGAACGGCACGTGTCCCCATCAATTGAAGACGACGTTCTGTACACACCCGTACTTTATCAGAGACCTCTGACTTCGTCTATGGTGGAATGTATTCCGCAAATGTCAACTGCAGTGTTCGTTTTTATCCGGATTGATGGTTTGGATGTAGACGAAGCCAAGGCTTGAGAGGAATCGAAGAAGCGCGCGGGCTGCTGCTATCATACTTCTGGGTCATTGGGATGGATCTAGTCGACGAGAGTCGAAGTTACTCATCATACTGTGTATGCTGTCAGCTTATGCGTGTTTTCCTCATGCGTGTCATCTGTGCTGCATATCGCACTGGCTGGGGGAAAGGAGTGGTCGTGACTTAATTCACGTAAGAAATTGTTGCTTCTGGCAAGAGTTTTGTTCGAGTTTGCCAACAGGCGGCTTGACGAAGGAGGACCGGGAGGCGTTCGTTTGTTTTTGGACCAGTGGGCAATGCGGGAGGTTTGGGCCGTTGCTTATATTTGCTTTGGTTTGTCTTCGACTGTGGAGACTCGCTCTGTCATGGTATTGGAGAGTCCTGTTCGTGATGATGGTAATAATAATAATAATAATAATAATAATGATAATGATAATAATAATAATGATAATAATAATGATAATAATGATAATAATGATAATGATAATAATGATAATGATAATAATGATGATAATAATGATAATAATGATAATAATAATAATAATAATAATAATAATAATAATAATAACAATCATGATAATAATGATAACAATAATAATAATAATAATAATGATAATAATAATAATAATGATACATACATATACCAAGGCTTTTTCCCCCTTCCAAGGGAGGTAGCCAGAAAGGGAAAGGCATAAAAACACTCCCACCCATTTCATCCCTAAATACACTCCACACCCCTCCCACCCTCCCTCTCATCTGAGCACCTCCTGGATGACGGGTCATCCCTGCACCCTGCCCACCGCCCTGGGTCAGAAGCAGTGTCGCAAGCCACCGTACATCCACAGCAAGGCCGCTTCATTTAATCGGCGACCCCCCCCTCCTCTCCGTCCCCCTTTGCATATAAGGAGAGGACGGGGAGAAATCCCTTCGGGCTGCGTCAAAATTTACTCACACATACTACCCCACCCCCCACCCCCCCGCCTATTCCTCCTCATGTCGTCACAACATCATCCATATACAACCATTCTCCACTCACCTCTGTCTTCCGTCCTCTCCCTTCCTTCCTCAACAGACATTCCCCTTTTCCCCAAAGCCCCCTTCACCCCATCCATCCACCTCATCCTAGGACGTCCCCTCATGTTCACTCCCTCCACATCTGCCTTCCATACCTCTTTTACTAGTCTTTCGTCACTCATTCTTTCCATGTGTCCAAACCATCCTAATATTCTTTCATCAACCCTCTCTCCCAAATCCTTTTTCACCCCTGTTCTCCTCCTCACCTCCTCATTTCTCACTCTATCTAGCCTAGTAACCCCCACCATACTTCTCAGACACCTCATCTCAAACACATTCAAACTCCTTCTCTCTTCTTCTCTTATGTTCCACGTTTCTGCCCCATACAGTGCTGTTGGCACTATCACTCCTTCATACAGTCTCCTCTTCGCATCCATTCCCAAATGTCTATTTCTCATTACACTCTTTAAACCACCAAGGCATTTACTCGCTTCTCTCAATCTACATTCTACCTCCACCTTCACTCCACCTTTTCCTGCTACACTTGCACCCAAGTATCTAAAACTATCCACTTCCTCCAGTCGCTCTCCCTTAATGTTCACTTCCAGTCTACTGCCACTTTCACCCCTTGTACATCTCATCACCTTACTTTTACCCACATTTATCTTTAGCTTTCTTCTATCACATACTCTCCCAAACTCTGCCACCAGCTTCCTCAATCCCTCCTCTGACCCTGCCACAAGCGCAGTGTCGTCCGCAAACAACAGCTGGCTCACCTCCCACTTTTCTCCATTTTCTTTAACCATCTCCAATCCCTGACTCACCACCCTAGCATTCACCTCTCGCACCACCCCATCCATGTATAAGTTGAACAGCCAGGGCGACATAACGCATCCTTGACGAAGTCCCACCTTTACTTCAAACCACTCACTCTCTCCATTTCCAATCCTAACACATGCTCTACTACTCACATAAAAACTCTTGACAGCTCCCAAAAGCTTTCCTCCTATCCCATAAATCTGCATAACCTCCCACAGTGCCTTTCTGTCTACCCTATCATAAGCCTTTTCCAGATCCATAAAAGCCCAAAAAACATCTTTCCCCTTTCCTATAGCTTTTTCACATATCTGTCTTACCACAAAGATCTGATCTACACAACCTCTACCCGTCCTAATAGTAATAATAATAATAATAATAGTAATAATTTTATTTGGCAATGAATAAATATACATGAAGCGCAGATAATGAAAAGAACACATAGTTGGAAATAATTACAATTGCCGAGGATAAAGAAAAAAAAAACACAAGCTTATTTCCATTGTGGTCCTCATTGGACCGTTTTCTACACTAAGTTACACAGGCAACCAACCAAGGTACGCGTTATGCGTTAACCCCGTCAACACGGTAATTTGCCTCGTGAAGTGAAGGCGGCGTAATGGTTCCTTAGCCGTATACGCTTGTCCTATGAGTCACCGAGTTGAACCCATATTCGTTACGCGGTCAGATGCGGTCAACTTTAGTCTCCATGTAGATCACGTGACCTGAATCACGTAAACAACGAACAAAATAGAATCCTCGAATTGCGTTTTATTTACTTATTTATTTTACTTGTTTATGTATTTATTTATTCATGTGTCTATTTTGTTTTTGTTTTCATTATTTACGAAATGGTAATTTCGGATCGGCTTTTTTGTGGGACGGCACGGTAATGACTGTTTACAAGCATCACTTTCGGGTGCATTTGCTAATGTGGAAGATACAACATTTATTCATTTTCACAAATGGGTGTAAATCTGTGTATTTACCTAGTTGTATTTTACGGGAAGGGGAGCTATGCTCGTGTGGTCCCGTCTTCATATCTCATTTTATCTATTTTCTGTGTGTGTGTTTGTGTGTGTGCGTGTGTTTACCCCCACTCTCACACACTCTGTGTTTATCATTCTCACTGTGTGTTTATTTATCAGTCCCCCCCTCTCTCTCTCTGTCTCTTACCACCTTTCGTAGTGTAAGAAATAGATCTATTAGAAGAACAACTTATTTTTATAACCTCGGGATATCTACTCGGATAAATAACAAAAGTACCAGTAGAAAGTTGAAATTCATATCTCTCTTTCTCTCTCTCTCTCTCTCTCTCTCTCTCTCTCTCTCTCTCTCTCTCACACACACACACACACACACACACACACACACACACACAATTCATGTGACCCTCCGGTTGTTAGATCCCCGTGTGTGGGAATGTGTAAGAATTCCAGTTGAAGTTGATGGAAAGAGATATTGGAGTCTGAGAACATCTCAAGGCTACAACTCCCTGTCAGGAGAGGGAGTTCACATATTTTGAAAATGGAAAGCTCTGCTGTCTACTTTGCAGTGCAGGATCACCACAGACAAGTGCCCATAATTGGTCCCTCCTGTATGCTACAATTCGGTGAACTGAATTAAACACACACGCACACACACACACACACACACACACACACACACACACACACACACACACACACCTCGAATCCCAGGGCTGAAATAATTTTAGTATACCTGCGCTGCGGGTCGTTACTCCAACTCTCGTGGGCGGGGAGATTGTGTGTGTGTGTGTGTGTGTGCGCGCGCGTGTAAGGTCATAGCATTACCCATAGGTCGGTCATATATGAGCTCTGAGCTCTCTTCCTGGAGGGAAATAGCTGTCGATCACGAGTCCAACATGTGATCCAAGACCATGGTGAATCACACACGTATATACATATTTAGGCTTTGCTGGTGTAATGGTATCGAAGTCACCGTCTTGGATTTTGTCCCCATCCAGTGCTGAAATGCAGAACAACACTGCAAGCCGGCACCCCCGCTCCCTTGGGCAAGATGTGTGTGTGTGTGTGTGTCTGTGTGTAAGGTTGGAACATTATCCATAGAGGCCATATGTATTTGAATAAATGATGATTAGGGTCCGTACTGTGTGTTGTGTTTTAAGTACTTGATATGAGCGGCAGCGGTTGCAAGGATCGGAATAATCCTCGTTTTCTTTGAGGCCACTTTTAGTTTCCACAACAATACAACGCAATTATGCACGTGGCGCTGGCCGAGCGCCGAGGTCGAAAGGTCCTCCTCCTCCTCCGCTCATCCACCTCCTCCGGCCCTCCTTCCTCCGTGCAGAATTTGGCGCCGTCAATGTATGCGAGCTGCCCCTTGTACCTCATGTTGTGGTTTGCAACCATTCTTTTTTCACAAGGCACGTTGTCGAGCCTCCATATTGGCGGCTTTAACTGCAGTAACAATAAGAGTAAAGGGCATCAAGTTCCAGAAGTTTTAAGCTAGAATTTTGTTAGCTCAGAAGTTTAGGTCGTAAGTCGCCTTGGGGTAGATGTTTGTGCCCAAAGAGACTATATTTATTGCCTGCCGATCGCCGTTTTCTGTTGACGTGACCTCGACACGGCGCGTTACTGTATACTCAATATCTCGTTGATCCTGCGCCAACTCAATGCTTTCTTCCTCTTTGAGAGCGTGTGTCAACACTCCCGTGCGAAAACATGTCATTATACTTATCTTTAGGGATACAGAGATGATCAGGAGAAGGGAAATCGTGAAAGGAGAGACTGCAGGAGAGTTAAGACGGGGAATAACAGAATTTTATGACTTTCACCTCTCGTTGAGATTTTCAGTCAGGCCTGCCGGATGAACTGTGCGTCGCGGACTTTAAATCCCAAAGCGATGACGACGAGCCACCCGTGTTTTCTCCACCCGCTCTCCCTTCCCCTCACTTTTCCTGCCTTCCCCTATCCTCCCCCACCCCCCCATCTCTTTGTTCTACACGCCTTCTTTCTCCTCGGGTACAAATTCCACCCCTCCCTTCACCTCTCTGAAACCTAGACTTCCGTCGCAAAGTTGTAAGTATACGACGATGTGTATTTACCTAGTTGTATTTTGCTGGAAGGGGAGCTATGCTCGCGGTATCCCGCCTTTGTATCTCGCAGTGTCCAATTTGTGTGTAACATGGAGTGGTACAAGAGAATAAGGAAGAGGGTGTTTTAACGAGCAAATACACGTAAGGATTATGTACATCATGTTCGCAGTTACCCATATCTGAGGACCACCATGGAAATAAGCTTGCATGTTTTTTTTGTGTTATCCTCGGCCTTTGTAATTGTTATTTCGAACTATGTGCAATTTTCATTATCTGAACTTCATGTATATTGATTCAATGGCAAACAAAATTATTATTATTATTATTATTATTATTATTATTGTTATGATCATCATCATCATCATCATCATCATCATCATCATCATCATCAATCACCACCACAGAGAGTTTAGTCTCTACAAGGTGGTCAGCCCTGGACTGGGTGGAAGTATGATATAAGACCAAAAGGTCTCCTGTCGGCATCATCTTCCTTTGTAATCCTTTGTATTTAATGTGATGAGGAGAGAAATTAGGATTGTACATTAGCACTTCGTGCATTTGACTATGAAAGTGACAACGCCAAGATGGATCTCACGAAAGAGGGGCCCGTAAAGATAGGAACAAATGAAAATAATAATAATAATGATGATAATAATAATGACAATAAAAATAATAGTAATAATAATGATAATAATAATAATAATGATAATAATAATGATAATAATAATAATAATAATAATAATAACAACAACAATAACTATACATCATTATCATCATAACAACAGTAATAATGATGACAGTGATGATAATGATAAGAAAAAGAAGAAGAGGGGGGAAAGTTAAGTGATTAGAGAAAATAAAAATTTGCGAAACAGGTTTCAGTGTTTGGTGGATTTAGTGATCACCACCACCAGTAACCCTTCCACTACCACCACCACCACCACCACCACCACCACCACCCATTCTACCATATCCAATAACCATATCTACCACTCCCAACTCTCCCTCCTCCACTACCCCTTTCCCCCCTCACCTCCCGTTCCACCAACACCGCCTCCACTCCGTTCACTATAATTACTTCCACCACCATTAGTACTTCTTCCGCTCCACCTTCCACTACCACCATCCCTTCCATCATGGCTACCTTCACTCCATCCACCAACCCATCCACCACTACCATCCCCACCTCATCTCACACCACCACCTCCACTCCATCCACTACCTTGACCTCATCCACCAACTCCATTCCATCCACTACAACCACCACCAATGCCACTGCCGCTCCTTACCTCACCATCGGCCCTTCCACCACCACCACCACCACCACCACAAAGAACGGCAGTAAACAACAAAAACATATCGGTATGACCACCACCACCACAAACACAATATCCTCGGTCACCAGGGGAGCACCGACAAAAAACGCCTTCGGGGGACTCGGGTAGTGAGCTGCAGAAATTCTGCAAACGGTGTCTCGCCACTCGACTTTCCTCCTTCCTCGCCTCCTTCGCCTCCTCCTCCTCCTTCTCCTTCTTCTCTTCTCCTCCTCCTTCTCCTCTTCTTCTCTTCTCCTCCTCCTCCTACTTCTCTTCTCCTCCTTCTTCTCTTCTCCTCCTCCTTCTCCTTCTTCTCTTCTCCTCCTCCCTCTCCTTCTCCTTCTCCTTCTTCTCTTTTCCTCCTCCTTTCCATCTTCTATTCCTTCACTTCTTATTTCAACCTCCTCCTCTTCTCTCTCATCTTCCACCTCCTCCTCCTTCTCCTCTTCCACCTCCTCCTCCTCTTTCACCTCCTCCTCCTCTTTCCCTCCCCTACTCTTTCACTTCTCCTCCTTCACTTACCCCCTCCTCCTTCTTATTTCCACCTCCTTCTCATCTTCCACCTCCTGCTCCTCCTTCTCCTCCTCCTCGTCCACCTCCTCCTCCTCCTTCTCCTCTTCCTCCTTCTCCTCTTCCACCACCTCCTCCTTCTTCTCATTTCCTCCTTTTCCATTTCCTACTCCTTCACTTCCCCCTCCTCCTTCTCATTTTCCACCTCCTCATCTTCCACCTCCACCTCCTCCTCCTCCTTCTCTTCCATCTCCTCCTCCTTCTCTTCCACCTCCTCCTCCTCCTACTCTTCCACTTCCTCCTACTCCTCCTCCTCTTACTTCTCTTCTTTACCCTCCTCCTGCACTTTTTGCTCCTCTTCCTCTTCCTCCTCATTTCCTCTTCCTTCTCCTCCTTCTGTCCCCTATTTTTCCTCCTTTTTATCCTCCTCTTGTACTTTCTCCTCTTCATCTTCCTCTCTCTCCTCCTCCTCCTCTTCCTCTTCCTCCTTCTCCCCCTCCTCCTCTTCCACCTCCTACTTTTCCTCTTCTTTACCCTCTTCTTCCTTTCTTCTTCTTCCTATTCCTCCTCTATCTCCTATTTCTCCTCCTCTTGTACTTTCTCCTCTTCATCTTCCTCTTTCTCCTCCTCCTCTTCCTCCTTCTTCTTTCTCCTCCTCATTCTCTCTCTCTCCCATTTCTCCTCTTTCTCCTCCTCTTGTACTTTCTCCTCTTCAACTTCCTCTTTCTCCTCCTCCTCCTCCTCTCCCTCTTCTTTCTCCTCCTCCTCCTCTCTTCTTCCTCCTTCTCCTCCTCATCTCCTCCTCCCCTCTTTCTCCTCCCCCTTCATCTCCTCCTTCTCCCCCTCCTCCTCCACCTCCACCTCCACCTCCTCTCTTGCGCAGCCACAATCCCCAAATGTCGATCACAATCGCGCCGATTGTTTGTGTCGACCTACGCGATTCGACAGCTCCTCGCACCTGTAATTCGGTGCTAAATGGCCAATCAAGGACCACTTGTGGCTTGCAGCGCCATGAGACGCCACAACTTCCTGAACTTCACCGCTGAAAGTCATCGACGGTAACTTTCACGCACCCTTGAGTTGACTGAAGCGGCCAGGCCCATGCGGTTGAGTGTGGATGGTGGAGGCGAGTAGTCATGAGTTGAGGAGTTGTTGGTTCCCGGATAGCATATACACAGTATCAACTGTTACGCGTGTAAGTTCAATTGAACACATTTAAGCTTCGATAGACCTCCATTTGCACGAGTCTCTTCTACCCACGGGGGTGGGGGGGGGCGAGTGGTCATGAGTTGAGGAGTTGATGGTTCCTGGATAGCATATACACGGTATCAACTGTTACGCGTGTAAGTTCAATTGAACACATTTAAGCTTCGGTAGACATCCATTTGCGCGAGTCTCCACAACCCGCACATGATATATTATCATTTTATCAATTCTCAAGCATTCCAAACAGTATATGGCTCAACGGTGCAATGGTACCGTTCTCGACCACTATTTCCGTGAGCCGAGTTCGAGTCCCGCCCAAGACTGAAAAATATCAGCGTAGCCACACTGCACTCCAACTCCAGTGGGAAAAGATTTGTGTGTGTGTGTGTGTGTGTGTAAACTCAAAGCATTACCCATACACCGGGCATTATATGAACTCGGAGCTCTCATCCGGGAGGGTAACATATGTCAATCACGAGTCCAACACGTGGTCCATGACCGTGGTGAAACACAGGGCAGTTCTCAGTTTGGTGGATTTTAACTTCGGCACTAACTTGGCCAAGGTTCCTTGAGCTTCAGGAGCGAACTACAACAAGTGCGCGAGATCGCTGTCTTCTTCATCCTTCCTGCCGATTAGTGAATTAGATTATCCGATGTTATCCATAATCAAGTCTAACGAATATGAAATTACAACGAAGGGTTCATTAAGATCGTTTCCACCACCTCAGCACTGGAGTCCCCAAGACCCGGGGTTCTCGATCAGTTTCCACGTGTAATCCCGTGTTTATGAATTGCTGTTGTTTAATACCCCCCTGGAGATGACTTCAACACTAAATTTAATCGTTTCGCATCCACTAACTCTTAGTGATTGGCGGTCACACTTGTGAACCACTGTGGCCCACTGTAATCCCGTGTTTATGAATTGCTGTTGTTTAACCCCCCTGGAGATCCCGTGTTTATGAATTGCTGTTGTTTAACCACCCCTGGAGATGACTTCAACACTAAATTTAATCGTTTCGCATCCACTAACTCTTAGTGGTTTTAGGTTGGCGGTCACATTTGTGAACCACTGTGGCCCACTGGAATTCCATCGAGCACAGGTAGAGAACTATTGCCCTAAAGGGGCACCAACCAACCTTTGGATTGTCACCATAACGTGAAGGTCACGGGTCACTGAGTGGTTTGTTTACAATTCGCCGATGGTCATTGTTCATCCAGAACGAAGGGATTTCCTTAAGCTAATCCAAATCGTCTGTAAAAAAAAAGAAAAAAAAAAAAATGGGGGGGGGGTGTCAGGTAAAATTCCAGAATCACGCAAAGATATTTAACATAAAACGTTAACCAGTAGTTCCTCACCTTGTTTAACCTGTTAACCAAACCTAACATATCCTGAATCCATTCTGTATGGGGCAGAAACGTGGAATATAAGAGAAGAAGAGAGAAGGAGTTTGATTGTGTTTGAGATGAGGTGTCTGAGAAGTATGTCGGGGGTTACTAGGCTGGATAGAGTGAGAAATGAGGAGGTGAGGAGGAGAACAGGGGTGAAAAAGGATTTGGGAGATAGGGTTGATGAAAGAATATTAGGATGGTTTGGACACATGGAAAGAATGAGTGAAGAAAGACTAGTAAAAGAGGTATGGAAGGCAGAAGTGGAGGGAGTGAACATGAGGGGACGTCCTAGGATGAGGTGGATGGATGGGGTGAAGGGGGCTTTGGGGAAGAGGGGAATGTCTGTTGAGGAAGGAAGGGAGAGGACGGAAGACAGAGGTGAGTGGAGAATGGTTGTATATGGATGATGTTGTGACTGCATGAGGAGGAATAGGCCGGGGGCCGGGGTAGTATGTGTGAGTAAATTTTGACGCAGCCCGAAGGGATTTCTCCCCGTCCTCGCCTTATATGCAGAGGGGGACGGAGAGGGGGGGTCGCCGATTAAATGAAGCGGCCTTGCTGTGGATGTGCTGTGTCTTGCGACACTGCTTCTGACCCAGGGCGGTGGGCAGGGTGCAGGGATGACCCGTCATCCAGGAGGTGCTCAGATGAGAGGGAGGGTGGGAGGGGTGTGGAGTGTATTTAGTGATGAAATGGGTGGGAGTGTTTTTATGCCTTTCCCTTTTTGGCTACCTCCCTTGTAAGGGGGAAAAAGCCTTGGTATATGTATGTATGTATGTATATATATATATATATATATATATATATATATATATATATATATATATATATATATATATGTATATATATATGTGTGTGTGTATATAATATATATATATATATATATATATATCTTTCAAATGCAAGAAAAGTGAAAAATATGTTTGCGTAATACTAGAATAAAACCCAAAATCCAACCAGCTACTCAACTGAAAGTGGTTTGAACAGTTCACATTTTTTTCTGCGTTTCTATTGACGTCGTTGGATGCATTCATTTCAACGAAGTTCCTTTGTCATCTAATCACAAGACTCTCAGCCAAGTGGTGTCCAGCGGGGAGTCACGTATTGCTTTGTCTCCTCCTACCTCAAGGAAGATTTGTACGCAAAGATCATCACGTAAGCATCAAATACCTTTATATAAAAGGTCTTAGTAAAAACACTCGCCTTGACGTCATCCTCTGCATCCTCACTAGCTTATATGAAAACTTACATTTTCTATGTACAGTAAATCAACCGTATGGTCGTCATTAAATGATAAACCAGTATTTGAAAAAACATACACACTTGCACATTGGTTCTATGAATTATATACTTTCTTCTTTGCAACTCAGCTGTTGATCAGACACGAACTGTTGCTATTTCCAACAAATAATGACAAAGAATGAAAAAAAAAACATTCAAGAAACCGATAGATGATTTTGTTTATATACTCCAACGGAAAAGGTCTATCGAATGATTCAGTTATAGAATCTTACTTTCAACCCCTCTTATATGATTAGATATTTAGTACCTGATATACTCATAACCCAGTTAGACGTAAACTAATGCCTGCTATTATCTTCCAGTGCAAGGAGTTCTTGGCATATTTATTATGATGATGATATGGTTTAATGTCACAAACTCCCTCCTATAGGCAGGCTAGGACGGTGCCTCTCACAGAGGACTTTGTAGCGTGGAATTAATAAACCATGCCCTTGGTTCAACTTCGCCGGTGTCAGGATTCGAACCGCCATCACTCGAACTTCGCCGTGAGGTGCAATAGATCAGTGTCGTTACAAATAAATAAATAAATAGATAAATAAACATGCACTTTTCACTATACTCTTACATACAACCTTACCAAGCCACCGTGATGAGGTACAGAGGCTGTATCCTCAGAGGATAGGCCGGCCCTGCAGTGCACAATTAAAGCTGAACCACACAACTACAGTATATTAAGGTCGAGGTTAGGACTATGTCGAAAGTCTTCCTTGGCGTTATGCCCGTTTTGCCGTGTTGGGCACATACTCCCCTGCAAACTTGATTA
>NC_134814.1:5849618-5877118 GCF_046742065.1 Oratosquilla oratoria
ACGGGACTAGATCCTGGAGTTGGAAAAGATGCTTGAATTGCCCAGGACTAGACACGGGACTAGATCCTGAAGTTAGAAAAGATGCTTGAATTGCCCAGGACTAGACACGGGACTAGATCCTGAAGTTGGAAAAGATGCTTGAATTGCCCAGGACTAGACACGGGACTAGATCCTGGAGTTAGAAAAGATGCTTGAATTGCCCAGGACTAGACACGGGACTAGATCCTGGAGTTGGAAAAGATGGTTGAATTGCCCAGGACTAGACACGGGACTAGATCCTGGAGTTGGAAAAGATGGTTGAATTGCCCAGGACTAGACACGGAACTAGATCCTGGAGTTGGAAAAGATGTTTGAATTCCCCAGGACTAGACACGGGACTAGATCCTGAAGTTGGAAAAGATGCTTGAATTGCCCAGGACTAGACACGGGACTAGATCCTGGAGTTAGAAAAGATGCTTGAATTGCCCGGGACTAGACACTGTAGTTTCCTCGCAAGGATCTGAGACCATTGAGGTCACCGAACCACGCGGATGCGCTTTCAGGGTCACCTTTCGAGGCCTAAGGGCATTGAAGAACGGCACTCCACAGGGTGGAGTCGAGTTTCAGGAGAACGAGATGACTGGTGCAGCCGCGCCAGCAGCGACTCGCAAGAGACTCATGGTTGCTGTGGGCGTTCCCCAAAGGCAGGGTGATTCCTCCAACAGAGATTAGGAGCAGAATGTTCTGACCATGGTAAGTAGTGCTTCGAGGTTACTGGAATCGAGTTACGGTCCCCATGCTCAGTTCTGTGGCGGCTTGAGGTTCTGGTTCACAGACTGCTCCTAGAGATGTGTTTCTCAACCAGTGGTTCGCGGACCCTTAGGGAACCGCGGAAACCTACCAAAGGGTCCGCAGGACGGCGAGTTTACCATTTAAAAAACCTAATTATTTTTTTTTCATAGAAATGAAGTTTACTTTATTTTCCATATCGTAAATATACACGGATTTTTTTTCTGTCATGCTTGTATTTTAATTTTTTATACATACATATACCAAGGCTTTTTCCTCCTTACAGGGGAGGTAGCCACTCCCACCCATTCCATCCCTAAATACACCACCCCGCTCCACCCTCCACAAAACAAATTCCTGTGAAAAGGATTTATTCTATTTTTATTTATAAATGTAAAATTACTTCTAATCCCGTATCAAAGGGTCCCCTGGATATACAAGTCAATGTAAAGGGTCCACAAAGCCTGAAAGTTGATAAACACTGGCCTAGAGGACTACTGTGCCTGGTAGGTCAAAAGTCGTAACCCTTTTGGCCTGGGCGATTGCACAGAGTGGTCCTGAGAAGAGGACCCACCACAATACCCGAGGACATTGTGAGTCTCCTAGCCCGGGTCCAAAGCCCACATGAACTTCTTCGGCGGGTAGAGCGTCAGCCCTTCTGTAATTCCGCTTGGGTGAACATTTGGTCGCCTTTCAGAATGGCCAGGTATTCCCAAACCCGTGGGGGCCTCCTGGTATCTAAACTGAACCCCAAAACTATCGCAGTAAAGTGTTACTCTCGAACTGACCAACACCTTCCATGTGATTCCAGAGGCTCTATACTATGTTCAATGTCAGTGTGGTTCTTCAAGGATATGTGGGCTGGTGAGTTATGGGCGGATAAGTAGACCACAACACTCGTTTCGAACATTAAAACTTTTCAAAGTTAGGGAAAGAGCATCATCACCATCATCACCACCACTACCACCACCACCATCATCATCATCATCATCACCACCACCACCATCATCATCATCATCATCATCATCATCACCACCACCACAACCACCACCACCACCACCATCATCATCATCAGCTACATGCCCCTTGGCATAGTCTCCATACCTTCTTTTAAGGAAATATTCCTTGTATGCACACGTGCGTTTGTGTTATAATACAGAGGTTAAGTGGAAGGGGATATGTGGACGGGGTCGCGTCAAGAGGCTTTGGTCACTCGATGCGGCCGCAGCATTCGAAGTGGTAGCAACAGCAACGATAACATCAGCAGCGGCAGCAGCTGTTCTGCCACACTGGCTCCTCTGACCGGCTTAACTATCTAAGCTAATAGGCTTCCACTTCGCTTTCTTCCTTTTCCTTTTTTCTCGTTGCCACTATCTTTTATTCATTGTATTTATTGATTTATTTATTTATTTAATTTATTTATTTATTTATTTATTGTGGGTGGGAAGGAATATATCTCATCTTAGTTCATACAGTGTACTGAATTCCGTGTGAGCGCGTGAGCGCACACGCACTCGCTGGAACAGTGGTAGCGATCTCGCCTGCTAACTCAGCGGTCCGAGTTCGATCCCCGCCTAGGGCTGAACATTATCACTGCACTACAAGTGTTGGATAAGAAGTTGTACGTGTGCGTGCGTGCGCGGGCGCGCGCGTGTGTGTAAACATTACCCATAGGGTAATATACGACCTCCAAGTTGTCTTCCGAGAGAGCAATAGCTGCCGATCACATGCCCAAAACGTGATCCAAGATCATAGTGGTGAATCACACACACACACACGTGTCACTTCCGGAAGCACACTATAAATAAACGTGTGTGTATGCATAGAAACATGATTATATACATTACATAACGTGTAAGTCATTTACTATGGTCTTGGATCGCGTGCTGGATTCGTGGTCAACTATTACCTTCCTGGATGAGATCTCAGAGGCCATATATTGCTCGATCTACGGATGATACAACTTACGCACACGACTCGATGGCACAGTGGTAGCGATCGCGGCCGCCACTACGGCGGTCCGGGCTCGAATCCCGCCCAGGGCTGAAATAATTTCAGTATCGCTGCACTGCGAGTCGTTATTCCAATTCTCGTGGGCGGGGAGTTTGGTGTCGGTGTAAGGTCACAGCATTACCCATAGATCAGTCATATATGAGGTCTGAGCTCTCTTCCGGGAGGGAAATAGCTGTCGATCACGAGTCCAACACGTGATCCAAGACCATGGTGAATCGCACGCACGCACCACCAAGGAGCGATTTTGACTTGCAATGCTGTGATGCTTTTTAGTCCTGGTCTTGGGCCAACCTCAGGACCACTTAGCAAGCCAAGTCAGTACCACTACACCAGCAAGCCGCGCACGTGCATGTATGCGTGCGCGCGTGTCCGTGTATTTACCCAAGTGTATTTATCCAAGTGTAATTATCCAATTGGATAGGAAAAGAACAGTCATCACCGAGTCCAGTCTCTGCTTTAATCAAGCATGGCTTTGAATTAATGTACATTGTTCGACTATTTCATTCTTTTAAGGCTATTCTACAAGTTAATCTACCTGTACGCAAAGTCGTGTTTCTTGATTTTTTTTAAGATTTATATGTATAATATTCACAATAAAAACAAAGTATTATTTCTCAAAATAAAGTGAGCATTTGTCGCGTTTTCAATTGTGTGAGCAATTGTCTTGCGAGTATTTGTCCTGTGAGCATATGTCTTGTGAGTATTTGTCCTGTGAGCATATGTCTTGTGAGTATTTGTCCTGTGAGCATATGTCTTGTGAGTATTTGTCCTGTGACCAGATGTCTTGTGAGCATTTGTCCTGTGAGCAGATGTCTTGTGAGCATTTGTCCTGTGAGCAGATGTCTTGTGAGCATTTGTCCGTGTACCCCGCCTGGTATACTTTTTTTTTCCCTCTATGACGTTGTGTTGCTCTCCTGTCCTAGACTAAGAGATTTTCCATGTCAACCTTGTTCTCCAAGTCCAATCATCTGAACGCGACAATCATGTCACCTCTCATATTTCTTCTAATGAGAGCTGCTCCAGTTTTTCTTCTGATCTTTCCTTATTCGGCCTGTCTACGAGGCTGGGGCCCATTTTGGTTGTTCTTCTTAGTCTCTCGATTTTACTCCCATTCTTGTCGCGTGAGGATCACACCGTTTCCTGAATTCTCTAATATGGTGCTTATTAGGTTCTCGTTTTTTTCATATCCTTATCCATGAAAATTCTGCTATTTCTGTCAACATGTTTCATTAAAACCAATTTATGTGCAAAGCGAGTGGCATTTTAACCGTGACTAACACCTAAAAACAATTTCTTCCGCTTTTGTATTATTCTCCATCGAGTAAATCATAGATGGAATCTTGTGCTCTTGCCCATTTTCAATAATTTGTATTTCTTTATTGTTTCAAAACTTGTTTTTCATGTTTGGATCTTATAGTAATAATTTATAGTCTTCAACTGCTCCCCTCATGAACTTTGCTGTAGCTGTAGAGTATATTTTTGTTCCATTCTTCGTGTCAGTTACACAAATCAAGAATATTACGAATGCTAGTGTTGATCCCTGTGGTACTCCGCTATTTACTTCCAAGCATACATCTCATCTTTGACTAATTTCAGTTTTAAAGTCAGATTTTGAAACACGTGAACTTCAATTTCTGTATCCAAATTTATTATCTTTTCATCTCTAGACATTTACTCCATCAGTCTTCCACAATTCTCTCACACAATTTAGTTATGCTGGTCAGAGGTTTGGTCTGTAATTAAGTTATTTCCATTTAATTCCTCATTTATAGATTTATACCACATGGCTCTTTTCCTGTCTCGAAGCACGATCACTTCTTCTAATGAACAGATACAATTAGGGTGCGAATCTTTCACATCAGTTGTCCCCAGCATTCCTGGGGACAACTATCTATCCTCATAGCCAAGATCCCTAATACAGGCCAAGGTCTCTTAATCCAACAATCGTCAAACGACACTTGTGCGGACGTTTAGGCCCAGTGCATAAACCTACTTCGGGAATTTGTGGTGGTTTATGTCCTGTGCCAATTCCCGAAGTGGGTTTATGTCCTGGGTTCAAACGTCTGCCCAAGTGGCGGTTGGCGAGTGTTACATTACGTACTTCTTTACATCAACATTTACACACAACATTTCTTTCATCTTCCTTTTATTAAGTCTTGTTCAGTAATCAAGTCTGACTGGAAACTGTTGTATCATTTCAGCTTGTGTCGGTGTATTTAAAAAAAAACTTTCCTTCCCCATGTCTCAATCCACCGCTGACAAACCTGGAAAACCGTTTAAAAGTTGTCCTATGATTTGTCGATTACTTTTTTTTCTATTTGGATGACCATGTATCAATATTACAAAGGTATATTACATATATATATATATATATATATATATATATATATATATATATATATATATATATATATATATATATATTCGTATGCCTTTGTTGCAACGTGTCTTCCCTTTTGTAAACATGTTTAGGGAAGCCTGAAGACAGTTTCCGGTTAACCTGGAACTGCAGGCGTCTGGTTAGAAAAAAAAAAACAGGAACGAACTGATTTACTACAATCCTGCACACATACACACACTACTGAACCGTAATCATGCAAGTCCGTGCGCGCACGTGCGCACGCAGACGAGGTTGCTGCTGTTGCTTTCTGGCTGCACGGGACCGAAATAACCGACTCTGCCACCACCTCGCCTCCTCCTCCACCACCGCCCCCGCCCCCACTTCTCTCGCTTCCCTCCATTCAACAAGACGCTGGCTGAGTCGTTGAGTCCTGTTGTATGTGTATGCCACAGTTACATTAATTTCGTATGTATGAAATTCTTATTTTTATGAAAATGGCGCAGATATTGACACTGTTTTAGTATAGTGGGTCTCAGCGTTTTCCAGTACCTATATGAGCACTTGATATTTTACAGAATTTTTCGTAATTCTTTATGAAGAAATCAGCTCTATTAGGAAAACATGACATGGATCAGTAACTTATCGAGCAAGTAAACTATATTTAGTTACTGATGCAGATTTATGCACATTTGAAAATTGATATGTATTTGTCAGTCCCTTTGAAAACAGCAAAAAACTGGTCATCATGTTTGGTACCCAACGGGTTTCTTACCCTCTGGAGGTACTCCAGGTTCCAAGCCGCGGTTCTAATATGTTTTGTCAAGGTTTTGTCCATAAAGTATAAACTGTAAACAAACCACTAACGGTTTAACGTCTCAAAGAGGAGTTCCTCTCCTCAAGGCTGAATAGAATAATATGTGTGTGAGCCAGAATAATTCGCAAGTGCGACGACACTCCTTAATGACAAGACGACGGTCCTTGTCTAAGCCCCTCCCACACAAGTGACGTCAGCAGCAGATCTTGAACGCTAGAATAACGTTAATTAACGAAGGAATTTGAACCTCAAATTGAAACCTCTCTTTTCTTTATAACTGAACCAGAGTATTTTATTCATCTCATAGTTGGAATTCCCCAGTTTTGTTGTTATTTTTCTTATCTATCCACAAAAGGACGCTTAACCAGCAATGCATTACGTCTAATTTGAAACATCACGCTACAACATCCCTTTTTACTCTTTCTACACGTCAAAAGTTGTATGGATGGCAACGGCAGCCATCCGCCCTATCCATTAGCAACACCCCAATGCCCTCTTTCATATCATTTTAGAATGGCGCAGGAGTCAGTTGCATTCTTGTATCAACTTAAGTATTTGTGAACTCCTTTTTTTTTGTCAACTTCGCGAGTTCACTTATGTGTTGCTGTTTGCTGGATGATGACTGTTGAGCAAGTTCTACTATCGTGAAAGAACACAGCTTGACAACACAACCACTACCGTAAATACAGTATATATATATATATATATATATATATATATATATATATATATATATATATCTATATATATATATATATATATATATATATATATATATATATATATATATCTTGCCGGAGAAGTGACCCGCTTTGATGTTATGTTTGTGCTGTTTACCTGTTTGTCTGATGCAAGGGTAAAACGATACAAATATAGCATCAAAACGAACCAATTATCCAATAGAATTTTTGTACATGTTAGAGATAATTTGACACTCATGTGCTGTTAATTATAACAAGAAGGCAAATGAAAAAAAAACGATAACAGAGAAACGCTTCAGAATATATTAATAAATGAATAAGTAAATAAATAAACACATAAATGAACTGATAGGACAAAGGTATAGGAATCTTCTCTTGAGAATCTCTTCTGGAGAACGTCCAAGTCATCGACAGGTGTGAAAATGTCACAGGGGAGAATGTTCCGGGGTCTTCCTGTAGAAGGAGAGAGAAATGTACTGTTTGACTCTTGCGAAAGGAATTTGCAATTGCCAGGGGGCACAAATGCTGAATGTAAAGATATATTTCACCTATAATTGTATGTCGTCCCCCTGTTCGGAGCCCATCACCATAATGGCTATCTCATCAGCAAATTTTATGTATATACTGTATATATATATATATATATATATATATATATATATATATGTATATATATATGTATATATATGTATATATATGTATATATATGTATATATATGTATATATATATATATACATGTATATATATGCCGAAAAAATCACAAGGAAAATAACAGAGAAGATACCATGATTAGAATCACGCGTTCAATTGATTACTTCTGCACACACACACACACACACACACACACACACACACACACACACACACACACACACACACACATATATATATATATATATATAAAACCATCCTACTTCAATGTAGTGGGAAGTAAGAAGCTGTCACTTGAGGCAGGCCTTTTTTCAATAGACTAGCGCTGAGCCATTTTATCAGGAGAGTATTATAATGTATGTTGTTCTGGCGCATATAAGATGATTTTATTTAGCTGTTCGGGTTCCTGGGACGTGTTGTCTGGATTCGTTGCAGTCATTTCGAGCCGAGAGTTCTCCCCAGAATAGAACAGAGCAAGTGTTATTAAGACTGCGTTAATACCCCCAGGAGTTATCGAAACAGGTTCTTGGGGGTATCCAAAAAGGCAACATGGAAAATATTGTGTGTAATAATTATACCTTACTCATTTATTTACAGGAAACGGAAATAAAAGGAGTCCGTATAATTCAGCTACTTGTTCATAGCCGTCCTGATTGATTTTTTTTTCGGTGAATTTAAAGTTAAAAGCCGGAAGCAGATGGCTCATATTGGAGAGAAGGTATCAGGCTGACTTAGAGTTGAAGTTTGGGGTATTAGAACTGGAAATAGAGTGATCACGTGTTGGTTAAGAAGGATGAAGAATGCATCTGTAGAATGGTGAGGAAAGGCATATACTGGACGGGTCCCCTTACACAAAGATTCCAGGAAAATAAATTGTAAGGAAATAATTTTTAGGTTAATGAATTCAAGGGCAGGTGTTCCCAATTTTTTGTTACAAAAAAAAAAAAAAAAAAAAACACGGCGCAGTGGTAGCGTTCGCAGCTGCTAACCCAGCGGTCCGACTTCGAATCCCGCCCAGGGCTGAAATAATTTCAATATCGCTCCACTGCGAGTTGTTACACCAACTCTCGTGGGGCGTTGGTGGGTTGGGTGTGTGTGTGCATGTAAGGTCACATCATTATACATAGATCGGTCATATATGAACTCTGAACTCTCTTCCTGGAGGGTAATAGCTGTCGATCACGAGTCCAGCACGTGATCCAAGACCATGGTGAATCACACACACACACACACACTCGTTTGGTCCATCTATCTCTCACCACTTTTTCACATAGTTTGGATATCATGCTGGTTGATAATACTGGTCGATAGTTGAAAGGGTCATTTTGTTTCCATCCTTGTGAATTGGGATTGTTTTTGCTGTTTTCCAGTCTTGAGGTACTGCTTCCTTCGTTGATCGCAGAATTATGTGGTGTATTTTATCTGTTAATTGGTTTCTGCATTCTGTTCATAAATCACACACACGCACACGACTCGGTGGCGCGGTTGATAGAGTACTGGACTATCAGCACGGAGGTGCGTCAGTACCTGGTTCGAATCCTGCCCAGGGCCGAAATTATTACGGTATCGCTGCGCTTCGGGTCGTTACTCCGACTCTCGTTGGGTGTATGTGTGTGTGTGTGCAAGGTCATAGTATTACCCATAGATCGGTCATACGAGCTCTGAGCTCTCTTCCGGGAGGGAAATAGCTGTCGATCACGAGTCCAACACGTAATTCAAAGACCTAGGTGAATACACACGAACCATGAATTGCACTACCTGTCTTCTCATATACCAGATTGGCGAAATCATGGTCATAATAATGGTTATGTAACTGTTCCATTCCCCCCCTTGAAGACCACCTAGGCACCGATAAGAATCGTCTGACATACGCTAATTACCACCAGTTGTTCCTCCTCCCCGTGGGACGTGGGGTCATGTGTTCCCATGGGGTGTCTTTGTGTCCCCCATGGGGTGTCTCTTTTGTCCCCCATGGGGTGTTTATGTCCCCCATGGGGACAGTGATCCGCTACTTTTGTTTCGACCAATTCACCACGGGTACGCCTTTTTCCAGATTTCATTTTTGGCTGATGTCAGACGATGTCTTTGTTCTTGAAATGATGGGACGAACTCAGGACAGAGTTGGGTGTGCATCAATACCTTCATTTCCCCCCCGAGTTTACCTCCCTCCCCTTCTCCTCTCCCGCTTCCTTCTGAAAAAAGTAATCTTCTGCCAGGCGGAATGAAATGTATAGAAGGCGTCACCGTATTGAGGGAATTCAGAGCACATCTCCCTCCCTCAGTCCAGTGACATCACCGGGTTCTGAACCTTATCATATGGCTTTTATTTATGTATTGCTGTTCCTTAGCCTGCTGGAGATTACTTCAACGCTGAACAAGATCGCCTAGCAACCGGATTCTGAACCTTCTCATATAGCTTTTACGTATTGCTTTTACTTAGCCTGCTATAGATTACTTCAACGCTTAGCAACTGAGTTCTGAACCTTATCATAGAGCTTTAAATTATGTACTGCTGTTCCTTATGTTACTGGAAATGACTTCAATGCTTAGCAACAGAGTTCTGAACATTATCATAGAGCTTTTATTTATGTATGGCTGTTCCTTAGCTTGCTGGAGATTACTTCAACGCCGAACAAGATCGCTTAGCAACCGAGTTTTGAACCTTATCACAGAGCTTTTATTTATGTATTGCTGTTCCTTAGTCTGCTGGAGATTACTTCAACGCTGAACAAAATCGCTTAGCAACCAAGTTCTGAACCTTATCATATATATAACTTTTACTTATGTATTGTTCCTAAGCCTACTGGAGATTACTTCAACGCTGAACAAGGTCGCTTAGCAACCGAGTCCTGAACCTTATCATAGAGCTTTTATTTATGTATTGCTGTTCCTTAGCCTGCTGCAGATTACTTCAACGCAGAACAAGATCGCTTAGCAACCGAGTTCTGAACCTTATCATAGAGCTTTTATTTATGTAATGCTGTTCCTTAGCCTACTGGAGATTACTTCAACGCTGAACAAAATCGCTTAGCAACCAGCAATCATTAGTACAAAACACACACGCACACATACACTAAACTATCAGAACAAACTTACAACGAATTCTAAATCTTCTCGCCACGTTGCTGATAACCTCAAATCACTTGTGATATGCAAATGTCGTTCGCCTCCCCAACATGCGCAGGCTCTTTACACAAACAGACCAACCCCAGGCAACCTTGCCACCATCAACTTCAAACACCTGTGACGACGACTATAGGCCATAGCATAGTGTCAACTACCTTCAAAGCGAGGAAGTTATTAATAGGATACATTGGGTCTGCCCACACAACCTCACAACAACCGTGCTATTAATAAATCCACTCGACCACTCGCAAACAACCCTGCCGTTGCTGATGGGTTGCAGGCTGCGTCTTGGGCGTTCCTCCCACACTACACTGTGCTGTCATACTAGTCCTCAGGTATGCGAGGCAGATCCCTCCCAAAATCACCGGCTTATGCGAACTACCTTTGACTCTTCTAGTTTCTACTATCTAGGGACATTTTACTGATCTTGACCCTGTTACCAAGAGGAGAGTTTTGCCAATCTTTTACAATCTTAACTTAGCCTGAAGCGTTGAGATCCAAGCTTTCGATTTACTTTTCGTGTAAGCAGTGCAACAATTTTATAAATGCTTCGTGCATTTTGATTCTGTTTTTTGTTCCATTTATGGTTTGTACGTTATTTTTTTAAACAACGAATTATTAGAGACATTTATTCTAGTTATATTAGGACCTGGTAAACTTACCAGCAAACTTACATTTTCTGTCTATAATCGTATACCAAAGGTTTCCCTATTATAAGGGGGTAACCAGCCATGTTCCCACTCCCATTGTTTTCCTCACCTTAGCCCCTCATGGATGAGGGGGTATCCCTGGCTTCCGGCCACTGCCTGTGTCAGAAGCAATGCAGCAAGACACAGCACATCCACAGCATTTACACAACCCTCCCTCATCCCCCCTTCGGGCTGCGTCAAAATGTCATCCATGCTATTTCCAGCTTTCATTATGACTTGTCCCGTCAGACGTTTTGTATACTCACCACATCCACACAAATGGACTATTCCACCTTGCTACCACCTACCATGGTACTGCTTAAAGTTTGCAGATGCTGGCAGGCTTTCCTGCCACCAGTCAGCTTGCGAAGATGGTCCGCAGCCTAGACCTGTTGCTTCTCAGTGTAGCAAACATGTGCCGCTGTGAGGCGAGACTTGGTGTCGCCTCCACCCGAAACTGGATTGGATCCCAGTCATGAGCGTCCGGAGTGTGTGATGGCGGTGGTAGTGTGGTGTCAGTCGATCTCCCTAGAGAACTAATTTGTGTTGGAAACTTTGCGGTCCTCACGTATACTTTCGTTAAGATATTAAGTTAAAGAATATCAGTGTATGATTGGTTTTCGATTGCGAGTCTCTGGTTTAAATACTGTTACATACTTGAGAGTGGGTTACATGGGTATCAAAGTCACAATTTCAGGTGACTTTAACCGCCATTTAACCCTTTATCAGCCAAACAACATGGGTAATCTAGTGATAACCGGGAAATATATCAGACACCGCACACTCCTATAAAAGTCATATCGGGGTAAAAACCTTTTGTCTAGCAGAATCGTCTATCGTGTTAGATTTCAGCCCTTGATTGAACCGGTGTGTATCATCCTGTAGAGACGGCAAATTTTCCTGCACTTGTAGAGGCATAAAGCTACAAAAATATTTTAATTTTCTGTGGTATATACTTACCATCTAATAACGAGTAAAGGGTTCCTACGTTTTAGCTAAACATAGATATTCTGTAGTTAATCTATTCATCCAATTTGCAGCTTGAAGTGATCTATTTCCCCAGTTGATTAATGCTGTTATACATAGATATTCTGTAGTTAATCTATTCATCCTATTTACACTTTGAAGTGATCTATTTTCCCAGTTGATTAAAGCTGTTAAACATAAATATTCTGTAGTTAATCTATTCATCCAATTTACAGCTTGAAGTGATCTATTTCCCCAGTTGATTGAAGCTGTTAAATATAGATATTCTGTAGTTAATCTATTCATCCAATTTACAGCTTGAAGTGATCTATTTTCCCAGTTGATTAAAGTTGTTAAACTAAATTGCATATCCTCCCCTTGTTCTCCACTCCCTCGTACTCAGACTTAATAGAGCACAACTTTATTCCATTTAGCTCCAAGACCCCCCCCCCCCAATATATTTTCTCAGAAGGAGGTCCAAATCTTGTTTAAATCCCACAAGTGATTTCTACCCTCTAGTCCAGACACACACTGGTTCACAAAATCCATTCGTAGATCGTCCAAATGCCCATCCGTTTCAAATTTGCATCCTTCTGTTGCTTACCATCTCATGTTGGCATGCCAGGCTCCGAAAGGGCCGGCAAGGCAACTTGAGAAGTACCATGCATAATAACATGAGAATGAAGGAGACTGCAAGAGACCATAAGGCCTACACTAGGCAGCTCCGTATCCATCACCACCTGTCATCCCCATCCATAAAGTTGTCTAATCGTTTTTTTAAAACAACTGATAGTTTCAGCGCTTACTACATGGTTACTAAGTTTATTCCATTCGTCGACCACCCTATTAGTAAACCAATTCTTGCCTATTTCCTTTTTAAATCTAAATTTGTCCAGTTTATAACCATTACTGCGAGTCCTGCCCTGTTGTTTTAATATGGTGACCTTGTTTGCATCACCCTTGTTAAAGCCTTTGATCCACTTGAACACCTCTATTAGATCACCCCGCACCCTGCGTCTTTCATTTTGGTTCCATTTGAACGTTTCTCAAATGGACCCTTCCATATAGGCGCTTCAAAAATTAATCTAGCTTAACCTAACCCTTGTTAATCATAATACTTGTTTTTAGCATTTTTTAAAGTGTCCAAATGGAAAATGTCCATCTGAGACAACACTTTCCGGTCCTCCTACTCCACAACCTAATACCCAGTCCTAATATCCAGTCCTCTGATCTGCAATGCTATAATCTGGCAAGGACCCTGGGAGCAACGTTTAACAACCACCTACAAGCAATCAAATTCCGCATTCATCCATTGTTGTTCTCACCGTGATCGACGTTTTGAAGCAGTAGTAGTGTTATGTTTGTGTCATTATGACATTTGGAAGTAAACTCTCCTTCTGGGATTCGAACCCTCAGCTGAGCGGCCTTCGTCTTATAAAAAGCAAGCCACTCGGAAGAGGGTTCGAATCCCAGTAGGAGAGATTATTTCCAGTAGTATTGTGACTAAGACCATGATATTCCTGCTTTACACATGACAACCTCGTGACAGGAACCGACCATTCCATCAGCCAATGCGAAGTTCTGACAAAACCGAATCTGTGACTAGAATGTCAGATTCACACAACACCATGCAACAGACGCCTTTCTGAGCTACTACCTTAAGCAACAATGACACTACATCAAGTGTTGGGTGACAAAACACCAATATCTCAGCCGTCCCCCCATAACTTCCTTAAAAAAAGTAGTAGTAGTAGTAGAAGAAGAAGAAGAAGAAGAAGAAAGTTCTAAACAAATTATAAACATTCTAGACTAACTAGACCAGTGTAAAAATATAACATAACCAACCGACCACAAACTTCCGCTGTGGTAGTGCTCAGTGGTACAGCCAACCTACTAAACATTGGTTTTGCAGTTCCAACGTACAGCATAATAAACAGTTTTATGAGTATTTATGTAGTGAATATACATACACACACAAACGTATATATATATATATATATATATATATATATATATATATATATATATATATATTATATATATATATATAAATGAATAAGGTGATTTCTACAGTTGTCCGACTTTGGCGATCTCTCAGCTCCGAACGTGTTACCTTTGCAACTTCACAAAAACACCTAATTAGCCTACCACGACCACGAAAGAAATACAAGATAACGAGAAAAGAACCACAAAGTAAAGTGCAAACTTTGCAAGCCGTCAATCCTTAAGCTGTTAGTTCTGAGGAACAACTTCCAACTGCATCCGGGACCTTCATATCAAGGCAAGATAATTCCTTTCCTGAATGACCGATGACCTCGGTTTTAACCTTTATAGTCTTTTAGTTAGAAGTTGGACAGGATGCAGGGATGACCCGTCATCCAGGAGGTGCCAAGATAAGAGGGAGGGAGGAGGATGGAGGGGAGTGGAATATATAGAAAATGGAATGGGTGGGAGTGGTTTCTGTGCCTTTTTCTTCTTGGCTACCCCCCGTGTAAGGGGGAAAAAGCCTTTGGTATATGTATGTATGTAGTTAGAAGTTCAGAATTAAGGCCCTGAAATCGGTGACTTGTTGGTTATTAGTGTGAAGAATGTACACAGATATGGTTTACTGCCTACGATTATTGAAATGCGCAGATAAAATCAATCACTGTAATTTTATTTGCATGCATTTGTTTGGCCGTTTAGATTACATTTCTTTACATTAATGACCCTTGTTGCGCTTCAGTCGTGGGACTAGTTGACGTGGCCAGGCTACCAAAGGGAAAAGAGCATGTGTGTGATTCACCATGGTCTTTGGACCACGTGTTGGACTCGTGATCGACAGACATTTCCCTCCCAGAAGATAGCTCAGAGTTCGTATATGACCGATCTATGGGAAATGCTGTGATCTGACACACACACACACACACACACACACAATTTCCCGCCAGCGAGAGTTGTAGTAACAATCCGCAGCGCAGCGATATTGAAATCATTTCAGCCCTGGGTGTGTGTGTGTGTGTGTGTGTTTGTATTTATCTAATTGTAGTGTACTGGAAACGAGCAACGCTAGCGGGGTCCTCTCTCCTACTCTCCAATTTATAATACATAGTTTCAATTTCATGTACTCATATGGCTACAGCTATATCCTAAATTTCCAACCATCATATTTAGATTTTATTTCACTATTGTTGCAGAGTGGACTATATCACTATTCCAATCATCTATGTATCTATATGGAAAACTGTATTTCTTCATATCCTTTAGAGATGTTGTTTCTTTTAATGTGTTCTCATGACCTAAAACCATCTCTAATCACGAGATATCTTTTATCACTGTAATCCATCTCCTTTGGCGACCTGAGTACTATAACATCACTTCTTTCTCTTGGAACGTTCAAAGTTGGTAGACCTACTGTTTTTAGTCTCCCCTCGTATGGTTTTTCAGCCAGATCGGAAACCAGCTTGGTAACTGCCCTTTGTATTCTTACGATTTTGCTTATATCCTTCACTCTGTGTGGGGACCATACCAAAGACACATATTATCAAAGATGGATCAAGGTTTCTTTGTGTTTTTATATCATCTTTTCATCCATACAGTGAAAAAAGAAAATTTAATATTCTGCTGCAGTCCGTGTCTTTCCCACAAACCTGCTGATACGTTTGTCAAGTAATGTGTCTTTTATCTCTACTCCCAAATCTCTCTCCTATCTTGCTTTTGTATTGTGTGTGTGTGTGTGTGTGTGTGTGTGTGTGCGTGCGTGCGTGCGTGGGGTATGTGTACACGCATACTCTCATACTATGCAAAGAAATCACAAAACACGTGATAAACTATTTTTGCATAAACCACCGGGAAATTGAAAACAATTGATACCGAACGTTTTCGTCTATTTAAGGCATCTTCAAATGTATTCTCATACCACATACAAAAAGGCCCTTTCCCTTTAGTAAGGTGGATACGTTCGTCAAGGTAACCCACCCTTCCACCCATACCACACCCTCCTAACTTAGCAATGTAGCAAGAAAATGCACCGCCACAGCAATCCCCGACTGACAAAGTTGGTTAGCTCCCACTGCTTCCTCAAGAATTTACTTAGTAGTAAAAAAGAAATCCCCTCTGACTTCGTCCATTTCTCATCAGTTTACGACCACTTTGCACTCACACCTACTTCTTGCACTCTCCCTTCCCTTGATTGACAGGCATTCCTCTCGTACACATTCTCTTAGATTCCATGTTTCTGGTTCATACAGTGTAGTGGACTTCTCCTTCCGTTCATTCCCAGGTACCTATTCCTCATGACATTTGCCACTAGCTGCTTTAGTCCCTCCTCTGATCCAACCACATCCGCAAACAACAGCTGGCTCATACCTAACTTTCTTCTCTCCTGTACTACCCTGTCCATATACATGTTGTAAAAACATCGATATTTTATTATCATTATTATTATTATCATTATTATTATTATTATGTTTTCTTATGGTTTCTGACATTATTCAGGCCACGGTCAACATTGTCTTTCAGCTATCCATCACAACAATGCAAAACACAGACCAGTTTTGTTGGACCTACTTGTTCCCCTCCAAACTTAACATACATTTCACGTCTCTCCGCCAAGCAAGCGAGGTCAACTGTCCAAACTCTCACACACTGCAAGTTGCATATGCCTGAACTTCCGAGCCAACATACACACTGATCTCAGACCCTAACCTATCACCTCCGCCATTCCCAACACAAAGCAAAAGGTGGGAAAAGGAGACGATGTGGGTCTAGTTCCGTGTTTATTTTGACCGGTTTCGCTCAAGGCTTCTTCAGAAGAAGCTCAGGTCGAAAGCGATCAGGAATAAACTCGGAACTAGATCCGTGTCGTCGTCTTCTTTTTCCCCATCATTATCAACTTGCCACATTGTTGTCTCAACACCTGCAAAAGAAACTTTTAACTTGATGCACATCAACCCGCGATGTGCCCGCATCATCGAGCTATCTTTCGTCCTTCTCCTACACTCCCCACACTCCATCTCCAGAAACAAACACACAATGCAACGCACGCAGTATCGTTACATATTCTTACTTTTACTTCCTCCTAGTCTGTATCTTTCCCCGACATCTCCTTCCACGTGCTAAATACATACGAATGGAGGAAACTATAAGAGGCCATAAGGCCTACACTAGACAGTTCCATTTCCCTTACTACCTGTCATCCCCATCCATAAAACTATCTTACCTTTTAAAACAACCAAGATTTTCAGCGTTCAGTACATGGTTACTAAGTTTATTCCATTCGTCACTGTTGGTAAATCAGTTCTTGCCTATTTCCTTGGTAAACCAATCCTTGCCTATTTCCTGCTCCATTGTTTATCTCTGAAATCTGTCTCAATGGGTTATCACATTGGGCAAATTTCCCTCCCACATCTTACCTACAATCTCCATTTCAATAACTACAATACGTATATGAATTCGCTTACAGAATTCTAGACTTTTCTAAGAACATTTCAACCGAATGTCTAACATTCGAATATGTTTACAATCTCTAAGTTCATCTTTCAGATATGCTATGTATGACGGAAAGATAATTGTATATTTGGAATTTGGAAAATGAAGTTTTGTAACCGAAGTCGTTTTCACTCGAACGAACTGGTGTAGCTGTTGAAGCCCGACAATCCCTTTGCTGTTGACTATGGAAAATAAAAATATAAACTAGTGGAACTGTGTATTCGTCAAGATCGTTGTCATCACGACCAGTCATCACCATATCATCACCACTCCCACCACAACACTGTCCTCTCATCCGCCCGTTGCTGCTCTTCATTTGTCGAATTCGACCTGTCGACAGTCACCTTGAGAAGGTCCCTAGTGACGCAGTTATGCTTGTGGGAGATTTCTTCGTCCCAAACTTCCACCGCGGCTTCAGGAGAGTTGTCCTTGGCAGACAGCAGCCTGCAATTAAAGTTCCTTCGCCACAATCATGACAGATTCATAAATCGCAGCATACGTTCACGTCTGGCGTCACTTACCGCAGTTATGAGGGCGTGAGCACTTGTAACCGAGCCACCTCAGGACAGTGCTTGTAACCCAGCCACGTCCGGACAGCGCTTGTATCCCAGCCACATCTCTAGTGTGGGCTTCACTCAATTGATGCATTAGCATATTTTGAGGATTTCTTTTTCTTTTGCCTGCACTGTACAGTTCTATCCAAATAAGGGACCATGAAGTGATACCTTACCATAACCTCTTTCAATACGGTGATTTTCTACGAATATTTTTCCCCTGATCGAAGACAAATTATTAAAATGAATCAAATGTGAATTCGCGCTTAAAACCATGCAAAACTACGTTGAATATTTGACATACTTTCCTACTAATAGTTCCACTGCATTTAATATCATATTTCACTCCAAAATGTATTAATCTTTCAGCACCTAACATTATACGTGTAAATGTAATCTGCAATGTGGCTCATAAATTCGGACGCCAATTGCGCCTGGACAAGACGACAATATGGCTGTCGACGTGCAGTCAAAAGAAAAAAATACTAACGTTACAGTTTTTTACATCAGTATTGTTTTTGTCGACTACGTTATGTATTTCCCTATGTTGTATTTAGCTTACAGATAGGTATTTATCTTGAACAGATACAAAAAGAGAAGTAAAGTAATTTAAATTTTGTACCATGAATAATTTTTGGCGGGTAAAAATTTTTGCTTTTGCGTACGTCACATACGGTTAGTATCAGTCAGTAATGGCGGGAATTTGAAAATCTGAGCAATTCTTTGCCAAAACTTAACCATTCCTGACCAGAAATACATTATCAAACCTAACCTAACCGAAGGTTTTATAAAACTTTATTTGATAAAACCTTATCAAACCTAACCTAACCGAAGGTTTTATAAAACTTCACTATTATAACTATTCTCAGTTGTCTTTCTGTAAGAAATCATACTTCCATCCCAGTATCTCTTTATCTCCCTTTTCCCGTCTCCCCTACGGCCCAGATCACCCAACATTCCTTACAATTGGTGACTAATCTATACTCAAAAGAGAAAACTCGGTACGAATCCCGCACTCCTTTCCAGTAGTGACTGTTACATATCCCAATAGTCCAAACGCACTGGGCAAAGGTGATGGCGGCTTCGGCCGCAACTACGTGCCTCCTGGTGTAGTCATCTCTCCTTCGTTGCTCTCCATAAATATCTCCCTCAGCATCTCAACGCTCCAAGGATAAAAGAGCTGGTTATGGCTGACGAAATATCAGTGTGTGTGTGTGTGTGTGTGTGTGTGTGTATGTTCACCATGGTCTTGTATCACGGTCTGGTCTCGTGATTGACAGTTATTAACCTCCCGGATGAGAGCTCAGAGCTTGTATGACCGATCTATGGGTAAATGATACCGTGACCTTACACGCACACACACACACACCCAACTCCCCGCCCACAAGAGTTGGAGTAACGACTCGAAGCGGGGCGATACTGGAACTATTTCAGCCCTGGGCAGGATTAGAACCCGGACCGCCGTTGTGACAGTCGGAGACTACCAACCGCACCACACAGAGTCGTGTGTGTTTATGTGGGTGTGCATAATATATATATATTGTATATATATGTATGTGTATATATATATATATATATATATATATATATATATATATATATTCTCTCCAAGGATGTCATCCGCCCGGACTTCAAACTTCCGACCGTCCGGAAATTTGTATATATACATTTTTTTTATGCCTCGGAATTACTTGCGAGACTTTTTTTTTTAACCAAACACATAAACACATTAAATTCTCTCTCGTATGACTGTCACTGTCGATATGTATATATATATATATATTTATATATATATATATATATATATATATATATATATATATATATATATATATATATATATATATTTATCTCGTAGCCTGTTCATTTTACTTTTACTTTCCCGTGTGATGCCGCCTTCCCCCAGTAATCTTTATTACCATATGTGTTCCATTCTTAATGTCTCCAAGAACTAAATAGCCAGGTTGTTCAACAGTGTGTATGTGTGTGTGATTCACCATGGTCTTGGACCACGTGTTGGACTTGTGATCGACAGCTATTACCCTCCCGGATGAGAGCTCATAGCTCATATATGATCGAGTTATGGATAATGCTGTGACCTTGCACGCACCCACCCACCCACGAGAGTTGGAGTAACGACTCGTAGCGCAGCGATACTGAAATTATTTCAGCCCCTGGCGGGATTCGAACCCGGACCGCCGTAGTGGCGACCGGGAACTCTACCACTGCGCCATTGTGTCGTGTGTGTGTGTGCGCGCGTGTGCGTGTGTGTGTTCGTGGGTGTTATAATCACTGAGGTTACTGACCAGATTAATAATAAACGTCCAACAGTTTCATTATATCTTGTCAGCGGCAGATCGTTTCTATTGTCTGAAACACTATAATATTCCTTCTGTGTTGGGAACATACCTTTCTCTGACCAGCTTGTTCCTTTTTATCAAGGAATACTGTACACCTGCCATATATACTTAGTCTTCCTCTCCCTCCCTCTCGCTTACCAACTCCATAACCTTCATCTGTTTCCACCACAATCCACCCTTCTCTTCCACCTGGATCCAACGGTCCCCTTCACCCATCTTTCCCGGCTTCACCTAAAGCTAAGGTTTACACTAGTCAACGGAATGGTCGGATTCCAACGATTCAGTTGGATTCCGTCCAAGGTTGGAGTGTAACCGTAGTTTTAAGCTACGATTACACTCCAACCTTGGAAGAAGTCTAACATGAGTCATTGGAATCCAACCATTCCGTTGACTAGTGTAACCGTAGCGGAAGGCATCATTATCTTTTCCAACGTTCCTAAACCTCTTACCCCTTCTCCTCTCCATGGAACCCCTTCCGACTGAACCTCCGCTACAAACGCTATCACACTGGGCTATTTTTCCTTCAACATCCAATTCATCGAGAGTACCGCCTACATCCATTTTTCCGCCGTAAAATGATTATGACATTTTTTTTTCTTTTGCTCAAAAATTTACCTAGAATGTCGTTTGATATGCTGGAGGAAAATTATTTTCTTCCAGCATATAAGATTCCTTCCCGAAAGCTGGGGGTATCTGCGCCGACAGTTGAAGGAAAATTAGCCCAGTGTGATAACGCTTTAGCACAAATCCTCCCTGTCTGGCCCTACGATTCACCAAGATCTAAGAATATAAGGTCTAACCACTTCCGACCGAATTTCGAGGGAGTTGGCGCAGCGGGCCCGTGAACGTCACCTGGCTGCTCAAAGTGGGGTTAGCGGGTCCTATAGCTGTCAGTTGAAGCTGGTCCGTCTTTCAAAAATGACGTTGCCTTCGCTCGCACTGCTCCACGCAGTTAGTTATATTCTGACAAATATTATATAAGATATATATATAAATATTTATAAAATATTCTAGTTCCTGTCTATATATATGAATGTATAATATATATGATATATAATGTATATATATATATATATAATATATAAAATATTATAGTTCCTGTCTTCCTTGGCGTTTCACAGTTTTCTTCAGTGTATCACAAAGAGAAAATGGACTCAGCCAAATGACGTCAGAAGCTGCGCAGAAGAATGTAAACGGTCTGACCTGTATATTTAGACCTTGCGATTCATGACCATATAATCTTCGTTGCTACATTTGTGTCTTTGCCGCCCCCACCTCACCCTCCGCGCTTTCCAACCTTGGAACCGACATTTAGTTACTTAAGCTTTATTCAACAAAATAAAATACAATTTATACATACATATATATAATTTTTTTTTTTTTTTTTTTTTTTACAAAATTGCATGTTGGAAAGGGAGAGCGTGAAGCAAAGCTTATGGGGAAATGCTCTCCCTCTAGGGAAAGAATTATTTTTGTTTTATTTATTTATTTTTGTTACATGTTAGTATGATACATACAAACACATATACACATATATACATACACACACATACATACATACATACACACATACATATACATATATATATATTTTTTTTTGCAATGAGATGCGACACGACGCCCGTTAACTCCGACCTGTCAAGACACATCACCTCACCTACCGGTTAGTCTAAACTACACTATGGTGGTCCTTCGCTGCTTTCGTTGTTTCCACTTCGTTCTCGGTTCGAGGAGAAAAGAAAGATAAATGTTGGTTTCATTATATTTTTACTTGTCTCTCGCCCCCTCTCCCCCATTTTTTTCTTTAAAAGCTGCTCCCTCCTTTTCCTTACTAAACCAAACAGGGTAAACATGCATTCAGGAAAATATAGAAACTTCTGACGTAACGTATTATTTCGTGATCTTTTCCAGTGATTTTCGTTTTCGTTCAAAGCACTACAATTTTTTTAGTGCATCGTTATGCCTGCTGCACTAACTGTTCCTGTGATTTATCAACATTCTTGTTCCCATTGTACCTGATTAAAAATTCTGCAAATCATGGTTCTGAGTATCAAATCAATTCTTGCTTTCGAAGTCCTAATGAATCTAAGAGACAATGCACAAGAGCCTCAATCTAACCTAACGTTTCCCGTTGTTGTTTTTTTCCCTCTCTCTGTGTGACTTATCTCTTCCATTCCTCGTCATAGGTCAGTGAGCAAGTATATCTTGACTAACCTCGACTTCCTTAACAAGTTAGCTTCTGCCAAGCCACGTGTAGGTTTCAAATGCTGGTCTGCAAAACTGTCCGCTGGCTCAAGAACGATCAAGAAAGCGTTTCCCTATTTTGGCTGCCGCTCGTTGCACCCCTTTACCGCCAGACCGTTCCATTCCATGCCCGGTCAGTGGAAAGCTCTTTCGTAGCTTTCCAGCCCCCCTCCACAACGGCGGGCATCAGAGGTGCGGTAGAGCAGTGTCGCACATATATGCCAGCGCCGAATCAGTATGGTCGAGCTGGTTGCACCGAGTTCAGACTTCATTCACAACCACAGCCATTTAAACACACCAAAGACTTCACATGCACTTTTCACTATATATAAAACCTTAGCAAGTCGGATTAAGCTACTGTGGCGAGGTCCAGATGCCGTATATTACCTTAGGGGGTAGGCCGTTCCTGCAGTGGACCATTAAGACTGAATTATACACACACATATAATATATATATATATATATATATATATATGTGTGTGTGTGTGTGTGTGTGTGTGTGTGTTAGGAAATCACGGGTAAGCTAGTTGTGATCCAACCCTTGTTTTCCTATCACCTTTTCCACATGTCTCAACTTTAAACACCATATTTGTATATGTTTATATATATATATATATATATATATATATATATATATAGAGGGAGAGAGGGGGGTTATCGAAAATGGAAAAAACCAAGGCACCCGGTTGTAAGAAAACTTGTATCTTTAATGTACCACACATCGTCAACACGCGATAAAACAAACGACAATCCGATTTTAAAGAACCACAAGCAGGATGTAAGCCACACTTGCACATCACTTCTTTGTCTTTGTCACGTGTGGCTACTATGTCCGTACTTCCATTGTTGTATTGGCTGCAGGTGCAACGATCTATGTCGTCATATGTTGTACTAGTACAGGTGTGTTAGTTTAGGTGGTACGTGCCGTAATTGAGTTTTCTTCCTTATTTCTAGATTAATGTATCGTGCTCTCGTTTGGTATGTACGCTTGGGTACTCAATGGGGGTCAGCTAAATACGTACAAAATAGTCGACCCAGTTTGCACACCTTTCACACATCATACACACCTAACGGCGCAGTGGTAGCGGTCGCGGCCGTCACTACGGTGGTCCGGGTTCGAATCCCGCCTAGGTTTGAAATAATTTCAGTATCGCCGCGCTGCGAGTCGTTACTCCAACTCTCATGGACAGGGAGTTTGGTGTGTGTGTGTGTGCGTGTAAAGTCACAGCATTGCCCATAGATCGGTCAGAAAGGGAAATAGTTGTCGATCACGAGTCCAACACGTGATCCAACAGGCGGATAATTGGTCCACCCGCAGCAATGACTCGTCACACCGACAGATGACGTCGAGTGGGGGACCAACCTGACACATTACCACGTTCCTCTGTTATGCCATATATATATTGACCAACTTGACTTCAAACTCTATTCCTCTGAAGAAGCCACTCAGGCGAAACTAGTCAGGAATAAAAGTATTTCCCTCAGCCCGTGTTCCCTTTACCTCCTATCCACACAATAATATCAATAACAATAATAATAATAATATTAACAATAATATTAATAACAATAATAGTAATAATAATAATAATAATAGTAATAATAATAATAATAATTATAATAATAATAATAATAATAAAATAAACTTCAGTTTAGTATCGTTCTATTTTAAACTTCGTTGTCACCAGACGCCGATCAATTCATTCGTGATCTCAACCAAGATCCCGTTTTGGCCGAGTAATTGCCACCCACAACGTAAAATCTATTGTTTACCCTACTTTAATATATGGGAACGCCATAGGCTGTACATGGTTCTTGGGAAAAGACATGTTGGGTGTTATGACTCCCCTGGAAGTATTGTTTGCGCCCGTCTATAATTCCTTCCAATTCACTATGGTGAGCATATTGATGCGTCGAGTTATTCATAGGCTGAATACAGACAAGTGAAAGTAGTACGTACTCGACAGAATTCGAACCCTCGCCACGTTGGCGTAGATTCCGGAGATTTAAAGATTCGTCTAATGACCGGTCCCCAACTTGCTTGATAGTAAACTATAGCGGCGACACTTCTAGTCGTACGTGTGGTTATGTGCGTCCATTGTTGCAAGTATATTAAAATGCGTCACAACTTATATTCAGATTGTATTCAACTTGCGAACACTTATGGCCTTAATGCGTCTAAACGGTGACTCTACGGGAAGGAATGTCAGTGGGACATTAAATCCGTCAGTGCAACACGCTATTTCGGTGATGGAAAGATCAGCGTAGGAACTGATAGAGATCAGCGGCGTTTCGCGTCCATCGCTGCACAATATGACATGAGTCAACGTGACATTCCCCACCCGCGTCAAACCAAAATGTAGAGGTACTATATGGGATAACTGTGGGTAATTTTAGGCTACTTCCTAAACCACGAAAATAAACCTCTATATTTTTTCATATCGAAATTAATTTTCATATATAAAATGTTTATGACATGACCTAACCTACTCTAAGTCCTATTCAGCCAACAGTCATCCAAATATAATTCTTACTCAGTGTACCCGCGTGCAGCATTTTTCATCTGCCAGTCGACTAGCTTGGTTATGCCTACGTCATGCCAACACCTGCTGCCTGACATACCGCATGCCATCCGCAGTCGCCGTGCATACCATCTGCCAAGCACAACACCCTTTAACATACCATGCAACTACCACAGAACTCAAACGAAGTTTTCCACGAGTCATTATGCTCCAAAATCATCCTAAATCTGTACCACCCTATGTTCGCTAGTTCTTCTTATGTTATAAACTAAAATATAGAATGTTAAGAAGTAATGGAAAAAGAAGAGGAAGAAAAACAAACTAGTATTGTTTCAGAAATTAATCTTTTTATCCATGGGTCTTCTGATACACAGAAACTTCGATTTCCAAGAAGTCTCCCCAAAGATGAAAATTAAATAGAATTAACAGTCCTCTGAACATGACAGAGGAAAAGAAAAAAAAGGGAGAGGGCATAATAAAATTGAACTTTAATTCCATTCAGTATAAGCCTTTTTATTATTATTAAGAAACGTTTTCTGCGCAAATGTACCTGTAATGAAATACTAGTGGACTCCTGTTATATGTTTGAATAACCAGGTCTACTAGCTGAAGATAACTTGGTCTAGTCTGGTTAGTTCTTGCCTAAATGTTCTCGCATTATTCTTGCACAACTTAGTTGTTCTTGCATTGGTTCTGCATCAATTCTACATTAATGCTTGCATTACTTGTGATGTTATTTTCTGTTCCCTTTGTTACCAAAAGGGTGACGCCAAGCTAAAGCAGTTAGGCAGTAAGTAGAGTAAAAGGATATGTATCACTTAGTAAGGAAAAAGTTTAGCAAGATGTTGAAGGGACAACATACAGTGGAATGGCCTAATGATAGCTTCACTAAAGGTACAAGAACCACTCAGTAAGGAATGGAATAAAGAGGCCCAAATAATGACCATTTATTACCATATGATGTATGAAGAGACAAGATTGCCTCATATTTGATGAGTTGATAAATTAATAAATGAGAGAAAAATATTATTTCTAAATACCCTTGAGTTCTTGGAAGATGATCATACAAACAACAGAATCGTGACCCCCATCATTCTGTACTCTGTAGGAAACTACTGGCAGATAAGATATTATTACACGATATGGACAATTTATAGTTTCACCTTATGTGTTTCTGGTGAGAAATGTTGTGATATGAATGATAGTGTACATCATTATTAAGTCTTACTGTGTGTTTGATAAAAGAAGAAATAGTGTCACAGGATTAGAAAAAGGCTAATGTGGTGCAAATTCACAAATATAGAAGGAAAATGCCATTGAATTACAGGCAACTATCTCTGACCAGCACAATGGTTCAAATTATGTAAAAGAAAAGATCACTGGGTCAAGTAACCTGAAAAGATGAACATTTTGACACAGTTGGTTTGCCTATTAAGCTTTTATTCAGTAAAAGAAGGAGGGTTAGGCAGATTGTGTGTACCTCAATCTAGAGAATGTGTTTGACATGGTAGCTCACAATCAACTTGATATGGAAACTGGAATATATTAGATGACTAAGAGGTAAACTACTCAAGGGGTTAAGGCGTTTTCTGAAGGGGAGGTGTATGAGGACAGTTATACAAGATGAGGTATCAGAACAGAGAGCAGTGAACAGCAGAATGCAGGCGCAGATACAAGGGGGGGTCCCAGGGGGCCTGACACCCCCCAACGCCCCAAGTATGGTACACTCATCTCGAGTTTGATTCTCCTTGGATAAACACTTTTTAGTGCAAATTTATTATTTGAATTATATTTGTGAATTATATATGATTTTACAGACAAGTATGAGCAAAACAGACTTAGGTTTCTGGACCAATCTCCAAGCCAACAGCATTATTCTTGGGGTTAAAATATCAGCGTGTTTCAAGTTTCGATTATCGCTTATCGGTTCGGGCACCCCCCAAATAACATTCCTGGATCCACACCTGGCAGGGTCCTACAGGGTTCAGTGCAAGTACCCATACTGTTTCTTATCTATCTGAATGATATGATGGAAGGTACAAGCTATGCTAACATGTTTGCAGATGAAAAAAAATCATGAGGAGAGTGAAGAATGAGGAAAGCTTTCAGCTGTTGCAAATCTTATATTTTCATAGAGCCTAGAATAGAAAAAATATATAATATAAGAAAATGGAAAGTATTGGAAATGGACAATAACTTAAAAAAAGGCAATTATTAAACTATTCCTTAGGAAGTAAATCCATTATAAAGACAAAAAAGGAGAAAGATATGGGAGTGTTGATAA
>NC_134814.1:5884618-5907118 GCF_046742065.1 Oratosquilla oratoria
TGGTAATCTGTGAGAAGATTAAATGGACCAGATTCACACAACCCGACAACAGAAGAAAGAATACAGAATAGGCCCATTTTCACACACCACAAAAACCAGTCTAAGTAGACATACATACATACATACATACATATACCAAGGCTTTTTCCCCCTTACAAGGGGGGTAGCCAAAAAGAAAAAGGCACAAAATCAATCCCACCCATTCCACCCCTGGATACACTCCACACCCCTCCACCCTCCCTCTTATCTTAGCACCTCCTGAATGACGGGTCATCCCTGCACCTTGTCCACTGCCCTGGGTCAGAAGCAGTAGACACACCACACAAAGGACACAGAACATCTTATCTACTGCTCAATATATCAGACAGTATAATATTTCTTTTTTAGGGTGATTTACTCCTTCAAGGTTGGGTGTGTGACTTTATTAAAGTTGAGCTAGTGTGACTAGTGTGTCTTAGGTGTGTTCCTCTGGGCTTTAGACTGGCTGTGCTTATCCTAGATGGAGCTGTTTATTTTATGTTTGTTTTGTAGTTTATGTATGAATGCACTTGTGTATGGATATGTTGCTGGGTACTAGAGATAGGTTCTGACATATTTGTAATATTTTGTAGAAGAGGAAATCTTGTCACATAATGTTGTATGATGGATATCTAGGTTCAAGGGCTCTCGTAGTAATTCCATCTTCTTGTATTATTCTCTGGTAAGGATTTTTGTTTGTGAGTGTTTATGTTACATGGATGTAGAAAGCTGCTGTTGCTTTCAACCTTTGCTATGACAATGCATTTTACCATGGATATCCAGAGGAGAGGGCAAGGGGTGCAGTCCCCCCCCCCCCTGAAATCCAGGGTGTGGTTGAATCTTTGCTAGTCATCACATATAATTTTGTTAAATCTTTAAATTATAGAATATCACTGTACGATTGATTTTTTACTGTGAGTCTGCAGATAAATACATACTTGACAATGAATTACATGGCCATTAAAGTCATCATTTCAGAGGTGAATATTAATTTTTACTTGGCTGCTCTGATTAGTCTAATGCACATTTATGCACACACATTGACATGCACAGATAATTATAATGTAAATATGTTTTTACAACCAGATTGAAGTGTGTATCTTAATATAACCCTATACCATTAACCAAATATGTACAGTATAATATCTTTATTTTTGACCCCCCCAATAAAAATGATTTAATTCCCCCCTCAACAAAAAGTCCTGCAAGCACCACTGCATTTTATAAATCTTGCCCTGCCCCATGCTAAGTAATCTTATTCAGCTCAGTGAGATAAGGCCTCATACTGAGGGAGCTCAGTATCCATAATTTCATGTAGTTTGTATTAAGTGTTCCTTTTGATAAAGTTATCAAAATCCTAAGATGTTGTTACAGTATTAATATGTTGCTCAGAATCTGATCTGACCTCTATTATAACCATTCAGACTATTGTAGAGCATGTCAGAAACAAGTACAATACGAGGAAATATCAGCTTTTGTTATCCCATCAAGAAAGAAAAAAATATATATATATATATATGTTACATATATATCATATATATATTATGTTATATATATATATATATATATATATATATATATATATATATAAAATACACATACACAGATACATACTCTGACCTCACCATCTCACTCCCATACAGTGGGAAGTGAGATACCCCAGATAGAGTAAGGACCTGTCAGTTGTGGAAAGCTGCTACCGTATTTTCCGGCTTAAAATGCGCATCGGGTTATAATGCGCACCCATGCACTTCGTTATCTCGGTACACAGATAGCGCGCACCGACGTATAACGCGCATGCCCGATCGCATTTGTCCATAACGCAGTTTTACCTCGGTATTTATATCATGTGAACGAGATTACATGGAGAAGTATTTTTCATTGGCTAGAGCCACCTCTGGGAAATCTGTTGATTTGTCACAAAATTAAGTGTCAGTTTAGGCATCAATCAGGACACAACTAAGAAAAAGTTGGAACTACATGTACGGTACATATGACTCATGTTGTGCGTTGGTCCCTTATTACTTTGTAGCTTAAATAGTTTGTAGGAAATATGATCTAAAAAAAATTTTATTGAAAGTAAAATATACAAAAATTTCGGGATTTTTATAGAAAATGTTCATTTTATATCTTGAAGAAATAATTCGTTTTTACCATTTTTTATTTAATACTGAAACAAACTACAGACTTTCGTTTTAGCTTTGAACCTGCAATGACAGTGGTGAAATAGGACAGTCTCTCATCAAGGTGACGTTTACTTAATATAACTCCCGAAAGAGGGTGTTGTAGTCAGGTGTTTGACACGAGTTTATGAACGGCTGCAACGGAATTTGTACCATACCTAAAGTGAAGCAACAAAGCCAACATAAAAATTCAAACAAGGATGCTGTGAACATGGGCAAATATCATGAATATTGATCATGTTTCATGGTGTTTAGGCCTATTTAAACATGAAAAATAAGATTCGATAGATACCTACCTATACCAAATATTTATATACGGTAGCCCATGTGGCGTATTCTTTCATGTCACCATGGCTGTTCTTCTTGTTCTCACGGAATGTCACGGAGAAGTGTGCCGTCCCGACTTTGTGACGGCCAACATCGTCACGTTGTTGTGAAAAAAATTACACACACAGCCGCAATTTTTATCGTAGGCCGTAGATAATGCGCACCACCTGATTACGCACACCCCCCATTTTTAGGCCCTTCCAACGGAAAAAAGTCGCGCACTATACGCCGGAAAATACGGTAGTTTTTTTTAGTGTTGGGTCATTTCCCCATTCCTAACTAAGGTTATCAGGAACCAATGAGACATAGTATGTAGCAGATCCCAGGAACAACCCTACATACAACCCTAACTTCCCACACATGAGAGTTGGAGTAACAGCTCACAGCGATACTGAAATTATTTCAGCCCTGGGTGGAATTCGAACTCAGACGACTGGGCTAGCAGTTGCAGACGCTACCAATGCACCATCAAGTGTGTGTACACACACACATACACACACATATATATATATATATATATATATATATATATATACAGTATATATATATGACACTGACTCAGTTTAAAATTGCAAACTCCCCCCCCCCCTATCAGGAGGCTAGGATGGTGTCTTTTACAGAGGGCTTTGTAGCATGGAATTTAATGAACCATGCCCTTGGGCCAACTTGTTCTTGGCAGGGTTCAAGCAGCCATCACATAAAGTGAATATGAGAGTGGTTAAATGAAGAATTAGATAAAATAGAGCAAGATACTTGAAAGGACAAAGTAAGAGAACAGTATCAAGGAGAGAGGAAACTTGGGAGTGGATATCAAACAAAAATAATCATGGTAAAAGATAAATATGGTGAACTTTGGACAAGTGAAAAGTAAGTATTGGAATGATGGGGAGCACTTTTGTGAACTTTTAAATGGACCAGAACCTGAAAATCCTTAGATTAGGTTGTATAGGGACCAGGTCAACTGAAGGAACCATTTTTGAAAGAAATAAGAAAATCCATCAAGTAATTCAATGATAATAAAGTCTCATAAGATGATATCCCACCAGAACTCTTAAAATTTAGTAGAAAATATTAGAAAGAAAATTAAAAGAGTGCAATTCATATAGAGAAAGGAAACAATACCTTTGTGGAATGGAGCAATAATAGCAATATTTAGAAAAGGAATTATGATGGAATAAAAAATGTAGATTTAATATATCTGGACTTTGAAAAGGATTTTTGAAACCATCCCACATGAAGACTTCATGTTAACATATTTCACACAGGATAAGAGGTAACCTGTTAAATTGTATTAGTAATTGGTTGAACATTCGTAAAGAGCATGTCCTGAATAGCAAAATTTCTAACTGTAAAGATGTTAACATCAAATTCGTTAACAAAAGTGGATAGTGAAAAAGATCTCGGCGTAATTATCAGTAACGACCTCAAATCATCCAAGCAGTGTATTTCAGCCTCTGAGAAAGCAAATAAGATTCTAGGACTGATTGCACGATCTTTTGATTTCAAAAGTCCATCACTTATTAACAAGCTATATAAATCGTTAGTTCGTCCACATTTGGAATATGCTGTTTCCGTATGGTCACCGAATCTCATTAAAGACATTGACAGACTGGAAAAAGTACAACGGCGAGCCACAAAACTGATTCCAAATATAAAAAATAAATCATACGAAAATCGACTAAAACATATGAATCTGTTCTCCCTAAAAAAGCGTAGACTCAGAGGTGACTTGATACAGGTCTTTAAAATTCTAAAGGGAATTGACAACATCAAAAGTGACCAAATTTTTACATTGAATGAAAATCAGACAAGAAACAATGGTCTCAAACTGTCCGGAAATAGATTCAATTTGGAAGTAGGTAGAAACAACTTTGCCAACCGTGTAGTTAATGAATGGAATAAACTTCCTGCACAGGTAGTGCAATGTAGTTCAGTTCGAAGCTTTAAGAATCATTTAGATAAATACCTAAGGAAGATGCTGTAATGATTATAATTTATCTTATATTGTTTGTTTTTGTTTTGTTATCATTTGTCTGTCTGATTTTCATTTATTATTAGTTATATGTCAATTTATTATTATTTACTATTTACCTGTTTGTTTATTATTTAACTATACCTATGCATTTATTTATGTATTTTATTTGTTATTTACATTATCATAGTTTTTATTTATTATTTTATTATTAATATGATTTTTTTTTTGCATCCGACCTAGATATGGATCAAAAGGTCTCCTATCGGCATGCTCCACCTTTGTAATCCTTTGTACGTGTGAGCAAAAGTTGACGCAGCCTGAAGGAATTTCTCCCCGTCTTCTCCTTTTATGCAATGGGGGGCCGGAGAGGGGGGGGTTGCCGATTTAATAAAGCGGCCTTGCTGTGGATGTGCTGTGTCTTGCGACACTGCTTCTGACCCAGGGCAGTGGACAAGGTGCAGGGATGACCCGTCATCTAGGAGATGCTCAGATAAGAGGGAGGGTGGAGGGATGTGGAGTGTATTCAGGGATGGAATGGGTGGAGATGATTTTATGCCTTTCCCTTTTTGGCTACCTCCCTTGTAAGGGGGAAAAAGCCTTGGTATATGTATATGTATGTATGTGTATTTGTTTTTGTTTTGTTATCATTTGTCTGTTTGATTTTCATATAATATTAGTTATATGTCAATTTATTATTATTTACTATCTACCTGTTTGTTTATTATTCAACTATACTTATGCATTTATTTATATAGTTTATTTGTTATTTACATTATTATGCTTTTTATTTATTATCATTATGATGTTTTTCGCATCCGACTTAGATATGGACCAAAAGGTCTCCTGTCGGCATGCTCCGCCTTTGTAATCCTTTGTAATCCAAGTAGTGTTCCTTAGGGTTCCATTCATGGACCACTTCTATTCCTAGTGATTATAAATTATATAGACCATGGACTGAAATCTACTACCTCCAAATTTGCTGATGATACAAAGTTCTGTGGAATAGCAAAGGATTACTCGAATTAATTAGATATTCAAGATTTAGATAAACTACAGCAGGGGTCTGAAAAGTGACTAATGAAATCAAACTTGAGTAATTGTAAAGTTATGATTATAGGTAAAAATAACACCAAGTACAACGGCAAGTTATTTGAATCTTTTTTAACAAAAATAGATTATGAAAAATACCTTGGTGTGATTATCAGTAACAATATTAAATCATCTACATAGTGTATTTCTCTCTCAGTGAAAATAAATAAGATTCTAGCACTGATTGCACAATATTTTGATTTCAAAAGTCTGTTTGTCATCAAAAAACTATATAGATGATTAGCCCACCCACATTTGGAATATGCCGTGTCTGTATGATCACTGAATCTCCTTAAAGACATTGACAGATTGGAAAAAGTATAGCAGTGAGCCACAAAACTGATTCCAAATATCAGAAGTTAATCATGTGGAAACTGCCTAAAACATATGAATTAATTTTACCTAATAAGCATGGACTCTAGAGTTGATATAGGTCTTCAAGATTTATAGAGGTATTGACAACATCAAAAGTTATGAATTTTTCACACTGAATATTGATCAGATGAGAAATAATGTTCTCAAGCTGTCAGGATGTAGATTCAGTTTGGAAGTGGGTAGAAATGACTGCAGTGCAATGATGGATATAAGTCTTAAGATTCATTTAGATAAACACCTAAGCAATATACTCTAATGCCTTCCAATTGTTTGGTTTGATTGTTTGTTAATTTCTTTGTTTAAATGTTCTTAGCATCTGACTTAGTTATGGAGAACATGGTCTTATTTCGGGATGCTCTTCCTTTGTAAAAATTAATGTACAAATTACGGAGCCATTACACTATTACAGACTTATGTACAAATTATGGAGCCATTACACTATTAGACTTAACACAAGCTCCTAGCTAGAGTAGCCCTCGTACAATAAAGCAACTAATGGAGAAGGCATATTTGATTAAATGTATTATAATTTATTTGAATTGAAGCAAGCAAATGATACTATATAGAAAAAGAATAGCTTCCCACATAGAGTGATTGATGTCTGGAACAAACTAAGGGAGAAACAGTGTGCCAAAAATATACACGATTTTAAGAATAAACTGGACGCTTAGATACAAAAACGGGTCATACGAGCATAGCTCTCGTCCCTAAAATCACAACTAGGTAAATACAGAGTATATAGAGCATACTAAAGGAAGTTGGAATATCTGACAAAACACACCTGACAAAAATATGTAACATTAATCATTAGTAAAAATTTATGGATTGTACACAGTATTTTGAAATTGAGAATGGCAACTTGGTGATGGAGAAGATAGCTAGAACAATGATTGATGGATGAGAACTGAACAACTAGATCAGTGATCTGTCAAAAGTAGATGATGTGGACATAGCTGCTGAAAGTAAAGATGGTGTGAAGGACCACTTATTCCTCTACATGAGACAGCTAATAGAGTTGGGTTATATAGAATTTGAATAACTTGATGTGTATGAGCAGAAGAGAGATGTAGAGTAGATCAGTTTTGAAGCAACAGAATAGAAGAGTTTGATAATTTCTGATATCTGGGAGCAAAGGTAACAAATAAAAACGAGATGAAAGATAGACATAAGATTTGCCTAAGCAAACAGATGCTTTAGTCATATACAATTATTGAAGAAAAGAAGTATATAAAGAATACGACCTATAATTTTATGTAATTGTGAGAGATGGAGCTTAACAAGATAAATGTAACATAAATTTGTAATTGAAAATACAATGTCGTGACGAATTATCGAACTATTTTTTTTTTTATTACGAAGAGAGAAGGCAAAGAGGGCACGAGCTTGAGGAAAAACTGAAGGAAAAAAAACACTGATGAAGCCTAAATTGAAATGGACTGCACGTGCAGTGCGTGACCATAAAATTAAGAAAAAACGAATGATGATGAGAAGGATATACAGAGGTTTACTTGAAATATTAATCTCTTCCGACCTGGTATATGTTTACACAGAGACGATAAGACCTGGAAATTATGTGACTGTGCAGAATGGGATGAAAGCAGCACGGATGAGGGAGAAAATAGTGAAGCTTGCTGATGGCGGACCAGAATCAACTGATGCTCGAGTCCACTGAAGTAGAAAATGATATTTATAAAGATATTTGCCAGTCTCACAGTTTCGATTCTAACCAATATCAACGGCTAGCTCTTATCCTTGAGAGTATTTTAAATCTCATAAGTACCGCAAATTATTATTTATTTTATTTTATTTATTTATTATTACTTTTTTTTCGGAGGCTGCGATAGAAGTGTGTGAAGCTGCCTGGGATATTAGGGAAATTCATATTTCAGTATTTTTTCTCCAATACCCACAAAAATGAAACGCTCGTCCACGCTCTCTTCTGCCAGGCAATACTGCTCTATCATTGGGTGACCAATGTCGTCAGAACTCAGCCACCTGCAAGTACCTTCTCGACGCCTCGGGCAACAAGGAAGCTCGCGACGATTAAACGATGGGGCAAGCAATTGTTTTTGTTTTGTTTTTTAACTAAGTTGGGAAACATCTTTCTAATTACCAGGTGAGGGGTTAAAAAAAACAGCTACGGTATTTACTTATTGGGTTCAAAATATTAAGAATGATAATAGGTACCCGGTGATAGAGATAAGAATTACCTCTGTGAAAGTGGCAAATATTTTGATATTTACCTAAAATCGTTACGACACAGTAAGTGGACAGCCACAATATAATGTCGCGGGAAAAAATGTACGTTTAATTGGAGGGAATCCCAAGTTTCTGAAATCGGGTAAAATATCCAGAGGACAGAAGTTTTTCCTCATGACCGAGGAAGAAAGGAAGGAAGAAATGAAAGAAAACGAATAAATAAACAAATAATTAAGTAAACAAATAAAGAAATAAAAATAGAAGACACCCAGACTACAAGTGTTACCCGATAAAGGCGCTATTATACTGGGCAAATCTTCCTACAATTGTTGAAGCAGATTACCAGCCCTCAGCTTTCGGGAAGGAATCTGACATGCTGAAGGGAATTGATTTCCTCCGGCATTTGATATCAAATGACAAAGCATTTTTGCCGAGAAAACAAAATAGTTTTCCATAGTGATTTTACGGCGGAAAAAGTCCTGAAGATGGGCGGTACCGCTAATTAGCCGGAGGTTGGGTGAAAAACAGCTCAGTGTGATAACCGCTTAAGGGGATGCAACGGGGACAGCCTGGACGCAGGTAAAGTGTTCTCTTCCTGTATGTATGCGTATACTTTGCAAAATAATAATAATAATAATAATAATAATGATAATAATAATAAAAGTAATAAAAAAAACTGGGTTGTCATTAGTACCTATTTAAGAATTTTGTCAAGTCCGCATCGTAGCAAATAACATTTTCATGGAGGCAACGCTACACTGGTTTGGTCCCCCACTCCTCTGGGAGTCCTGAACGCTATTTGAGCAAAATGTTCTAATTCACTTACTACAGGGTGTTGTTAGTCACTAATTTAAATCGGTGGTAAACTAATGGTAAAAACAGTATAATATCACTAGAGTATTAAGTTACTTGATCGTGTTTATCTTAGTTTGGTCCTTAGACATGTTCATGTATTATGTCTGGGTTATTAGAGTTTCTTTTAGTACTTAGATATTGTGCAGTATGGTATTTACATTCATTAGCACATCTCTACAGTAGTGATATTTATTTTTTTCACTGTAAACATTACATTTGTTGCTGACTACACTTTTCATAAGCGAAATTTATTTTGTGTAGCAAATTAGGCACAAAAAACAACAACAACGAAGAAGCATTAGAAGAAATGGCATAACCGTTATGCACATGTACAATTTTTTTTTTTACCGCAGTTAGATTTAGTAATTTTCCGAATTTCTCTCGAGTATAATGCATGTATTTAACAAAACATTTATTATATATTTTTTATTAAAGAAAAAAAAACTTTTAAGATGTTACTGTTATACTTTCCGAGGCTTTCACACAAACCCTCCTTACTCAGGAATTTGCATAAAGCTACAAATTACTAAGAGCACTCAAAGCAATGCGACAATGTCTTTACTGATTTACATGGGAGTTTGTTACACGACGTAGCATTAAACAAACGCAGACGCGCGCACACGCACACAAACACGTTATGTGTATATATATATATATATATATATGTGTGTGTGTGTGTGTGTGCTTCACCATGGTCTTGGATCACGTGTTGGACTCGTGATCGACAGCTATTTCCCTCCCGGAAGAGAGCTCAGAGCTCATATATGACCGATCTATGGGTAATGCTGTGACCTTGCACGCACACACACCCAACTCCCCGCCCATGAGAGTTGGAGTAACAACTCGTAGCGCAGCGATACTGAAATATTTCAGCCCTGGGCGGGATTTGAACCCGGGTCGCCGTAGTGGCAGCCGAGAACTCAACCACTGCGCCACGAGTGTGTGTGATAGGCGCCTGCAAATGTTGGTTCTGTGAGATGAATCTCAGTACAGTATTCCCATGGGTATCTTCAAATCTTATTAACCTCACCATCTATAGGGGTGCGGCCCTGAGGGGCTGGTGTTTGGTGTATGGTCTGGGCCAAAGGTCTCTGTCAATTTCGGACCCCCCCCCCACACACACACACACACCAACTCTTCTCACAAGGTGAGCTGATAACCGGCAACTAATTCCCTTTCGCTGGACGATGACAGAAACAACTTTACGATTATTCAGATAACCATAATTTCTTGCATGACAATCTATACAAACTATTCGTTTTGGCTAAATGCCTCCGTTCCACAATAGAATGAAATGGTTCATTTATTCAAACACGTAACGGTTTTTAGGGGACGTTACTTTATTCATGCTATGCGAGTCTTGTAAAGTACACTTCTATATACCATGATTCATATTTTTCTATATATCAGGCAAGATGGAAATAGAGACTATGTCTAACAAAGTCTGTTAATGTCGTCTTCTATAATTTAGTCGTCGCACGCAAATTTGTAATGAAATTTAAAGTTTTAAACAAAATGTAAAAACATCGAATACGAAAACCACAACGTCGCCATTAATGGATGCTTGCTTTCCGTGAGACGGTATGACGTCCTGTTAAAAAAAAAAAACCCCGAATATAATACACACTCACAATGGCCGTTATTTATTACCTTAATAAATTTACATTATTTGCAAGTAATGCAGAAAAAACATTAACCTTTTAGATTTTTTCTTGCACAGGGAAGAACTAGAATTTATCTGAAAACTCATAATCATTGCTTCGACAGCTTGATACATTTTCACTAAATCGTTAATTAATATCATACTTGGTGCTTTGTGTTAAGTTACTATAAAACAACAAATAAATCATAAGTTGTTAATAAAACTCGATTAACTAAAAAGTTAATGAAACGCTTATATGAACCAATCACCATGTATAGACCTGCATGGCTGACATGGCCAACTTTGCGTAAGATAATCGTTATCTAGAGAAAGAAAGCCTCACATCGTCTTATCAGGTAGGAACCATTAATTGTAAGGTGTCTTGAAATGACGAGATACGCTGATAAAGATGAACGATAGTAAACCAGTTATTACTGGACTTCGTGATTCCGAAGACGTGGAGATATTTTTCTTGTAAAGTCTTACTGAGGCCTCAGTCAATTTTCTTCAAATGAATAAAGTTGCTTGATACTGTCAATATTATATTGCCACTTTCCCGAAAGAGTTAGTTGATATAACCCAAAACCATTAATGACATTTCTCAGCTGAAATATGGCATCTGTCAGATACCGTGCTGAGCCTATCCTAATGTTGACATTTGTGGACGCGTATGTACTTGATTCACCTGTGCATAATTACTCAACGCGATGGCGTTAGTCATTTATTTATATATCTACCATTCAAGGACCTGGTTTGAGTGAGGGCATAATGAGATGCCCCTCACTTTTATATCACTTATTCGTCTTCTTTAAGCCTCGTAAACAAGATGCACTCTACCTTGAACTTGTCAAGGAGGAGCTTATCATTTCTGTCAAGGAATGACTTATTGAGGTAGACTATTTTATACTGAATCAGATTACCATTAGTACACTAGCTCAATGTATCCAAAATGCAGTCAGTATAAGTTACCTACAATAATATTAAGAACACAAAGTTAACATCCCTTGTATTATTTCCTCTCGTTTACTAAGCCTGTTTCGGTTGGAGACGGCACATGCACTCGGAGATACGCGCGTACTCGTACGCGCATACGCATATGTAAATTCTGTTCCCCCCACCAACAAACCAAGGGACCGACATGTATTTACTAGTGATGGAGTACCCAAAGAACCATCCTTATCAAACCAGTTCTGCATGTTCATTAAATTTATTCAGTACGTAGACGCTTAATAAGTATGAATTCTGGCTATCTGAATGCGGTAGCTTGTACTTTGAATTTATGAGTGGCAATATATATATATATATATATATATATGATAAATTCACTTTCGATTTTAACTCACTCCGCACTCACCGGAAGACACTTTTTTATAAGTTTATGATTATGTCCGCCTTTAATAGGTTTTATTATTTACCGTAATACTCTTTACCTTGGTAGCGAAGGGGGGGGGGGGGGTTTGGCAACACGAACGTACTCGTCTCCTTTCATCATGTAAACAATTCCCACACAGAACATTTGTAACCTCGAAAACACAATTTTACTCGATGACGTAAATCAAATATGTTACCATGCCTTGCTTATTATAGACCTAGACAGCGTCCTTAGTTTCATATTCACTAGCTCATTACATTTTTTTTCCTAATCCCAAAAGTCTGAGTGCTGCAATTACCAGAAGTATTTGGTTACAGGCCTAAAGTCAGCGAGTTTATTCGAGACTCGTACCTTGTGGACAGTTTCCATCTTGGTGTGCGTGTGTGATTCACCATGGTATTGGATCACGTGTTAGACTCGTGACCAACAGCTATTTCCCTCCCGGAAGAGAGCTCAGACTAATGCTGTGACCTTACACGCACACACAATTACCCGCCCACGAAAGTTGGAGTAACGACTCGCAGCACAGCGATACTGAAATCGTGTCAGCTCTGGGCGGAATTCGAACTCGGACCGCTATAGTAGCGACCGCGAACGCTACCACAAAGCCCCTTCCACCTTACGAGAAAAAACAAGATAATACCCACTCCACCCATTCCATCCTCACATACACCACTCTAATTTACCCTCTCCCTCCATATATATATATATATATATATATATATGTATGTATGTATGTATGTATACACACACGTGTGTGTGTGTGTGTCAGATTCTCAGGGGAGACCATGTGTTGAAGGGCGTGTCAATTCTACCACGCGATTAGCCTTCACCCCATGTACGAGTGTGTGTGCATTGTGGGAAGGTAATGGTTTTGTTTGTGTATATCGTTTGAATAAGGCATGAGGCTGAAACGTAGCATGCGCCGAATGTTCAAATTTAAAAATAATTCCACGAGGAGAAATTTTCCAGCGTTTATTGAAATACCCATTGCAAAGAAAAAATATAATGTAACCACTATATTGTCTGAAGGAGTTACGAGACGATTTCCATGTACGCAATCTCTTGCTAGCCTAATATCCCGTGTGTGTGTGTATATATATATATATATATATATATATATGTATGTGTGTGTAGAAATTAATTACAGATGATTGCATGTTTAAGAACTGGTGCGTGATATTGCAATGGAATATTCCTAAACTTAAGCTGACCGGCAACATGCACTCACTAAACGCAAATTGAACACATTCTGTCACTACTTTTCAAACCCAATAGAACAGGGCCCATCAGAGAACGATTTTTGAGGAAATGAGTTCCGAATGAAATTGTCAAAATGCAACGAAAAAAAAAACTATCAAAACTTTACTGACTAAACATGCAGGCGATGCAAACACAGCCACCCTTATATGTTTCTCTCTCTCTCTCTCGCGCGCACACACACACACACACATTCCATAATACGGTACTTCTATCATTCATACATATACAATAACGCTTAAACTTGATGTAGTTCCTCCATTTTATTATATGATGAACGAAATAACAGAAATGAACGTATCAACCAAACAAGCACACGGCAGGATTCAAAGAACAGGCTTCAGACGTTTACTATTGAGTCGACAGTTATCACGAGAATGGCATTTTATCAGCACTATTTCACAACGGTTTAACGTCCGTCTGTTGCATGTTCGTACATGTATCTGAATATGTGAGTGGAGATGTTTACCACACAAGTCGTACTTCCTGTAAATTTGAATAGCAAAGACGGTACAACATGGTAGAATACCAAGCCGTTTTTATGGGAATCTGTCCTTATGAAAGGACTTTTTCTACTTTTCCTGAGTGGAAAAGTTTACACACGTGTGTGTAACGTATACGTGTGTATACTTTTATATAAAGTGGGATGTTTACTCCAGAATTTTTTCCAGCAACCAAAGCCGTGAATTTTATCTCAGTGTTCAGATTACCAGGGGAAGTCGCGGTCTAAAGGAAAGATTACACCCATCGTGATATAGAAGAACACGTACACAAAACGTATATACATGTTGAAACATTTATAGGAAAGCAAACTATCTAGAATATACACTCTATAACAAGTAACGCCCACCAACCCCATTTATTCAGTAAGTGCACACTATCATATTTAATATTCAAATATAGGTATTGAAAAATCATTATCCTTGCTCAAATTGTGCTAAACTGACATTCACTTGTATCAAACGGGTAAAAAACTACAAGCTATAATGAAAATATACGAATAAATCATATAATAATGCAATCAACATATAAACAAAAGAATAAAGAATACATTTATACGCAAATTAATAACCTTGATCCATTAAACGAATTCAACAGCTCGCAAATTACTGAGCATCCCGCAAATGTCATCCACAGTCTTGGCTTCAGCCACTGCCTCACGACCTGCAGCACAGCTTTAGGCTAACAAGTAACACGCACAACAAATTTCAGTAGCCGAAGAAATTCCAAGATTGTCAAAGCATTTCGAGGTTTGGAGTCTCAAAACTCCAGTGTTTCCTCACGATCCTCTTCCCTACCTAAGTTGCCAAATGATAAAATGGTCCGGTATGTACATAAACACGTATGCACTTGGGTACTATCCATAGTTATTACCCCAACCACATTTTCTGTCTCGGAAGTATCGATACGAAATAGACTTACTTTGGTGGTAAGCCTAAAATTGTTGGCAAACCCTGACCACAATGCAGCCCTATCCTGCTCAATGTGGAGACGAGTGCATCCTTGGCACGCAGCCAACATACCCCACCAGACACTCCCACCCCCCACTACTCGTCACCTGAGACCGTGGTTTACAATACTTAATCAAATAAATTAAGATATATTCACCATAGGCTAAACTTCAGAATGGTGAAACTTTTGTTTGCGGCCAAACTTTCAGCTTAAAAATATCCAACAAGAGCCAGCCTGATGGCTAACACGATCACAATACGTCAAGATAAACTACGACTTCGTTGCTGTAACCACACAACCTTACGAAGATTCCCACCAATCTAGTGATTCAGTTGTCATGCCTCCAGTCCTATTCTCCAAGTTCACAGCACTTTCGTTGTCAACTTACCATACCACTCACGTCGTACTTACCCGTCTCCTTTAGAACCATACTTACCATAGTCACACCAGCCATACCGACCGTCCTCCCTCAACCAATACTTACCATACGCACAGTACAACCCTTCTAACCATCCTGTATGCCACCTTGTACCACCCAAGCCACGCTCAAAGAATTAGGTGTAGGAATAAATTACGTCAGAATGGGAAGACCAGAAATAATACAAACAATACAAATTTAATAATAAAAAATAATGTTTACAAAGAAGAGTTGAAGGTAATGCAGGAGCGAACAAGAATATGGATAAAAACCAAAGTTAGAGACTGCACGAAAGGATTACACGATGCGTTCCACCACTGCTGGTCCCACCACAACCCGTCCCCCAACCCCGTTGCGTCAACAGACCATACGAATCTACCAATGGGATGGAAGGGTGGGCAAAATGATGGTGGTTGTTTCCGTTCTGGTGTATTATGTATGGCTCTGCGGCACGTAAACAGTGGTGGCACAATCTCCATGGGCGAGGATGAGAGATGAACACTAAAACAATATTCCGGTATATTTTTATTAATGATACGAAACCGTGATGATCCTGAGGTGACTTACGAACGAACACACGCACGAACACGACTTTATCTGCTGCAAAACAAAAACGAATAAAACATAAACAGTACGACTTTAAATAACATCTTATATTCTTAAGGGGATAATTTATTGGAAATAGTACAATAATCATTCATGAAAATAATAACTATCATATACATAATACTATAAATAGCCCTCAATTTGCATCCATGTTCTGTCGATACTTGGTAGTCGTGTCGTGTTGTGTCGTGGCGGTGAAATCCGATAAACTCAGATATTTCCTCGTCGACTACAAACATCACCTGTAGCTTCAAAACTATTCCAGGGTAATTTATTTACATACAGTTGAAAATCATTCTACTGTACCATGCGTGTACCAATATCGATTCGCAAGCGCAGCAGCAGCGCTGGGCTGAGAGCGACCTACCAACTGCGTCACTAACTCCTGGTGTAATTTTCGCGTTCACTCATCGCAGATACCCTAACTAAATAAACTTTATTTCCACAACTAACGTATCAGTATAACCATGAACAACACTCGTTTTAACAATATTACACAATTTTGGCTCCCAAGCCTTGATACCGAAGCCTCCACTGCGCTCACCACCAAATTAGCTGGGGTTTTATTTTCGCGAACAAAGGCCCATCCACACTTCACCGTAATAACTTAGCCATTTTGGCTACATTATCTGCAAACAACATGTGGTAACAACTCAATATCGACATTAGGTTCAACGTACACATAAACTCTATAACGAAAAGCCGGCTGTTTCCCTATAAAGCAAGAAATAAATCGCGTTTAGCACAGGGAGTGGTCGGTACGCTCGGAACAGCCGAGCAACCCGACTTCCCTAGGTTTTCCTTCGAATGTCGCACAATCTTCTTGGTTAAGCACTTCTTTCTTAAAAATTCCTGGACACATCTGATTTATACATGGATTGAAGGTAGCATCCGACGGGATGGCGTCGTATTTACTATCCTAAATAGACATTTTGTCACCACACCAACATGGCGGCCCAACACCTTCCTCACCACTCAATCCACTAACGGGGAGGAGGAATGGTGACGTCATGGTATTACTCCGCCAAATTAATTCCTAATATAGTTCACTGTGACAGTATAATATCACAATCAAAATTGTTTTATATTAAAAGTTTATCATTACAGTCTAAAAATATGAAGGTAAGCTTAAATACGTGTATTGTTAGGGTGCACTAGATACACGCGCGCAATAACGGATAGTTGTGTTCAATGTAGGTTCCCCGAGAAAGGGCGGCCCACTACAGCAGTCAGCTGTCTGATATCAGACAAGTAACACGTACACGTTCTTTGGTCTTGCGTACGTGGCTTCATTGAACTTTGATCAAGCGATTTACGACTGGTAGTGAGTGGAGGCGAGTTTTATGTGTGGAATTGAGTTATGTCAGGCGTTGAAGTGTTGCTTCCGACATCAACTTTTGGCGGCGTGATGGAACGAGAAACGTTTGCTGGCGGTGGTGGTGGTGGAACCTTGGATCAAATGATGCTCGACACTCTGGGCTCGCCGGAGCCTCGGAGGGCCATCCGGCGGCCCTCGGGCACGGCCGAGAGCGAGAGCGACACTCCACCTAGCAAGAAGAGCAAGAAGAACCGCCGACGGCGCAAGAAGAACGCACGCAGGAGACTCAACCCTTTGCACGTGCCGCCCTCGGCTCTCCGGGGGGCACTTCAGAACAAACCTGTAGCACCCTTCAACACAACCCAGTTCCTCATGGCGGAACACGACCAACTTCAAGATACCGATATTGTCAACCGTCGCCCCAGAAGACAACGCGACTCTTCCATGAGCATGGACTCCGACGAAGGTGATTATTACTCGTCTCCCGAAGATGAAGAAGAGTTCTTGATGCGCGAGTTTTGGACCGCGTACGAAGACGTCCACGCCGAGCGGCTCGATACGATGACGAAGGCGCAGCTCATCCAGGAGTACGTGGCCTTGGAGGAGCGGGTGGAGCTCCTCGAGCGGCAGCTTCGAGTGGTGAGGGAGAGACATACCGAGGACGACGAGGAGTCCTCGCCCGTGCCAGGGGAGCTTCCCGTCGACACAGAGACTGCCGAGAAGATACGCATCTTCAAGAACGAGATCGACACGTTGTCCCACGAGAACCAACGCCTACGGCAGGAGAACGATTTTCTGCGGAGGTCGTCCTCCGCGATCTCGTCGAGCTCGTCCGATTCGGAAGGAGGTTCGAGTAGCAGCAGTAGTAGCAGTAGCAGCGGAAGCAGTAGTTCATCGAGTAGCGAGGACAGCAGTGATAGCGAGGACGAAGATTGCCGGAGACGGCGTGTCACCCCGGCCGTACTACCTCCGTCAGAAGCTCCGTGCGACAGGGCGGCAGAAGCGGTGCAGGAGGCTGAGGCAACGGCGACGGGGGCCTCCTCGCCTTGTTCGGAGGCGAGGGTCGTGGAAGCTCTAGACAGTTGTTCGGTGTGCTCTAGTGGCGTGCCGGGTCCTATGGAAGTTGTCAGTACTCCCAAAGTGGTGATGGTGGAACGGGGTGTGAGTAAGTGCTCGGACAGCGGCGTGTCGAGTGGTGGTAGTGACTCGTCCTCGGATCCCTCAACCTCAGAAGCTGCTTCTCCCTCGTCTTGCGAACCCTCCTTAGGGTTGGTGGCATCCACCAACTCGAACTTGAGGGGCGGCGAGGCGCAGGTCAGAGTCAAGTCTGAGGGGGTGGAGGAGGAGGAGGAGGGTGAGGGAGAAGGTGCTGTCAGCAGCACCACCCAGGCGTAGGAGCGGTGGGGGCCTAGCTGTGCCGCCTGTCAACCTGTGATTTCCCTTCACGGCAGCCACGTCTCGCCAGGCATGGCCCTGACCCTCGTACACGACCGCTGGAGGGCACCACCCTAGTCGAGAGCACAGAGGACGTCGACGACAGGAGAAGGTGGTGAGAGAGAGAGAGAGAGGGAGTGCGTGTGGGGAGAGAAGACTGGTAGTTGTAGAGTTGAGAAGGGGTGTGTAACAGGTAAGAGTGACTGTAGTGGTTTCTCCCCTAAGGGTGGTGAGTGACAGCTGAATATTCTATTTTTGTTGAAACTTGTGTAGGGGCTTCCCTGGCGATATGGAGCTGTAGACTTGTATTTTAGAAGGCGCTGCCCTCTCTACAAGTGGGGATTGTTCGTAGTTCGTACATTCTCCTGATCTCTTCTGCTTATTCAAAATATTTTGTGAAATGAATATCTTTATGTCCGCATGATTGGAGGTGGGAATGGAAACGTGACGTTTCACCTGTGAGGGAGCGGTGTCCGTTCTCTCTGGTGGCTGTCTGGGAACGTTTTCCTTGATGGCAAGTTTGCCATTGGTGGTGCGAAAGGCATTTATGAGTATGTCTGTTAAGGTTAACATCATTTTCTTTATATAAAGCTTATCGAAATGCTAGTTTCCAGATTGCGAAGTTCGCAAATATATATATATTGTCAGTCAACGAGCGTGCAAACCGTTCAGGCGGCACTAGTATGGCCATTGCCATCTTTCAACTCGTAACAGATGCTATGCTCTGTAGCAGCCAGATTGTATACAATCGTAAGGGTTCATTGTCTCGCTCCCTTGCGAAGATCCATTGCGGACAACCCATCTTGAAGCTAGTCAAGAAGTTCTTCATGTAGAAAAGGAAAGAGACGTAACAAATACATGGTCCAAGTGAATCTAGAGTGTAAAGTTGACAGCGTTGTTATGTTTCCTAAATACCCTCTCAAAGTGGTTTTGCCTAAGTGGTGTGATAGGTTTTACCTTATTTTTTTTATAGTCAAGATTTATTTTGGATGAATGTCAGACATTGTGATATCTACTTCCTGTTACTATATTATTTTTCAGTGTGTTTTTTTCTTCATGGTGTGTGTGTAAACAAGGCAGCAGTATAAATATAGTGTGTGAGGTGCCTTTTCGTGATGTCGCTGGAGAGGAGTGATAGTGATATACGTTAGTGTTGCTGCTGCTTCAACATTGATGTGTATTGATAAGTTTAAACTTGGCAAAACCATGTATTTAATGATGTTTGACGAACAGTTTGGCTTTTGTTGACACCTGTCCTTCCCCAGATACTTTGGTTTGACTCCCAACTCTTCCCCCCGTCAATTCCTCTTCTATCTCAACAACATTAAATTTTCAGTCCTTACTCGTAGCTTAATGTTCCCCAACGACCAAACCCATCTCCCTTATAATCTCTGCCGCATCCAGGTATTCTACTTACTAAAGTCACCCCCCTCCTTCCCTCCCCACACTTCCCCGATCTTGCCTGGCCCGTTCGTTCACATATCTGCCATACAACAGCTGTATATCAAGTACAAAATATTGCGTGGGTACTGCCTTGGCATGCTCCAACTGGGCTCCTAGTGCACGTCCTATGCAGGGCTTATTTTTCTATAGGAGTGTAATGTATTTGTTATAATGATACTTTTATCAAAAAAAGATGTACTAAAAAAGTTGTTGATAAATCGTATGCAAATGGGTTAATGTTACTTCAAGTACCTGAACGATCATGAACCATCTTTCCTTTTCTGAGAGAGTAATATTCTACATTGTGCTTCCTTGGTGAGGAAACATTGTATATAGTGAGGAAATTGAAGATGAACTATTAATAAAACATGAAAAAATGTCATGAATAGAAGCTATCGTATTTTTACCCTACTCTTGTTGACGTGATGTGAGTTTTCCTACTTCCTGTACTCCTCCCTCCTTAACTCCCAGTGCTTCGTACCTCCCACACCCCCTTCCCTCACTCCCCTCCCTCACTCCCTGAGGCGAGTGGTGGCTAGTGACCGTGTGAGTGGGGGGGTGAGTTCTCTGGCTTTTTGCCACTTCTGAGGATGATCGGGGTGTAAAGGTGTTTGTGGAGGGCGGGTAGGCTGAGTGGTGGGATAATGGATAGGTGTGTAATCTGTGCTAATTGAACGCGCTTGCGCTCCTGAAACGAGCGTAATGAAAGTTATTAGTATAACAAAATAATGAATGTTCAACCTTCCAAACTGTAAAAGTGGATGCCTGATATGCTTAAATTGAAACTAGCGTTGGCTGGAAGTTTGATAATGGAATACTAAGTAAAGCCTGATCTACCTTCTAACCCTGATGAAAGTGGAGGATTGGTATGCACATTGTACACACATGAATATGTATGCACAGTAAACGTGTGATGTTTGGTTTACATACAGATTTACAGTAAAAAGTCGCAGCTATGAGAGAATATGAAGTCATTTTTCCTGGTCTTAATAAATTTTTGGGTCGAAGTCTACCAATATATTTTCTCACCATTTAGTGCGGGAAAAATTATACAAGTGACAGTTTCCTATTTAGGATTGATCACGGCTGTTCATATTTCACAAAGTTCTGTAGCATGATGTATGTGCTATGCATAATGTACACATTGTGTGATCGTACATGCGTGCGTTGGTGGCGCAATTGTAAGAGTGCTGGTCTCACATCCGCTCAGTTGTGGGTTCGAATCCCAGCAGTGATGACTGCCACCTAGCGTACGCAACACACAAATATTACAAAGGCGGAGCATCGGGACAGGAGACCTTTTGGTCCATAACTAGGTCGGATGCGAAAAAAATATAATGAATAAATAAAAAATAAATTGTAATAATATAGATAATAAAATAAAAGCATAGGTATAGTTAAATAATAAACAGGTAAATATTAAATAAAAAGTTGAGATAAATAATATTAATTAAAAATCAAACAAATAATAAACAGACAAATAGTAGCAAATATATAATAAAATAAATGACAGTCATTGCAGCATCTTGCGCACTGAAACACGCATGCACCTAATACATGCACAAATACTTATAATACAGAAATACATGCATGCACAAATACACACATGCACACACTACAAACTCATACATACACGTGCATGCATACAAACATGCACACGTAGATATACACGACTCGATGGCGTGGCTGGTAGAGTCCGACTGTCACTACGGCGGTCCGGGTTCGAATCCTGCCCAGGGCTGAAATAATATCAATATCGCTGCGCTTCGAGTCGTTACTCCAACTCTCGTGGGCGGAGAGTTGGGTGTGTGTGTGCGAGTAAGGTCACAGTGTTACCCGTAGATCGGTCATACGAGCTCTGAGCTCTCTTCCGGGAGGGAAATAACTGTCGATCACGAGTCCAACCCGTGATCCAAGGACCAAGATGTACACATGCGTGTTGACATGATTGGCACAAGTAAAGGAGTAACACTCGTGGGGTCTCGTGTGAGAAGTGGATAAGCGGCAAGTCTTTCCCAGCATTGTTAAATATAAAAACACAATTCTGTATTCATGAGTTTTCAATTCCCTTTCTCAGTCCTGTGGATTAGACGACGTTGTTCATATTTGAGTTCCCGTACTCTTCTATCAGAACACATTGGTGAGGTTTGTCGTGGTTACAAAATATTATGAATTGTCCACAATATATATCATTCGACAATGAATAGTAGAATGAAGAAAAGACACCATCAACAAAAGTATATACAGCAGAAGCACTATCTATTCTATTATTATTATTAATTTTTATTTTATTATTATTATTATTATTTATTTTTATTTATTTATTTTTTGAGGAAATGCCCCGCTCAGACCTCAACTTTGAGGCACTGGAATCCAGGAAGAAGAACTTATAAGAAGAATATCAACCAACAACAACCAGGAGAAAAAAAATCTAAATTCAAAATGTGTTCCCAAGACGTTGAGGCACGTCGCGGAATGCCCTTACCCCAGTTTACCAACACCTACAATCCCATATAAACTGAGTCATTAGATTA
>NC_134814.1:5912118-5929618 GCF_046742065.1 Oratosquilla oratoria
CCAGGACTCGTAGTGGTGGATTTAAACTGGACAACTTTAGATTTAAGAGGGAAATAGGCAAGATTTGGTTTACTAATAGTGTGGTCGACGAATGGAATAGACTTAGTAACCATGTACTCGTAGTGACCGCTGAAATTATCTGTTGTTTTAAGAAACGGTTAGACAACTTTATGGATGGGGATGACAGGTGGTAATAGACATGGAAGTGCCTAGTTTAGGCCTTATGGTCTCTTGCAGTCTCCATTCTTATGTTCTTATGTGTTCATGTTCTTCTCGGGCCTCATGTTCTTCTCTGGGCTACGAGTTATTGCAATCTCTCCACCCTCGACCCTCTTCTCACTATGAGCCTGTTGGAGATGAATATAAAGAGAAGGTTGCACGAAAAAAGTGATAGTATCCGCAATATGCATCGAGCAAAGGCTTTGCATAAGTGAGGAAGAGAAACTGAATGTTTTGTGTTGACGAGTTTAAGGAATGTATGAACATTCGGGAGGAAGAATGCGATAGGAAGAGAGTTGACAAAGAATGTTTACTTGTTTGGAAATATGAAAAAATAATGTACACGGGAAGACAAGCGAAAATTTATGAAATAAAGTGAATAGTTGTGAGCATAACAAAAGTCTAAGATTGTGACGGATAGATGGGGGTAAGAGGGCTTTCAAGTAAACGAGGAGCACACGCCAGGAGGCACTGAATAGCTGGCCTCAACTTTGCCCTGTTATGCGCCCTAGGGTGACTGTTGGGGCAGTTAACAGTCGCTGTTGAGAATCGGAGCAAGGTGTAGGAATCGAACCTAGCTACATGGAATGATTCTTGAGCAGGAAAGAAAGCACAAGAGTAGTAAATGGAGTGGGGAGGGGGAGGTTGTGGATAGATGAAGGGATGATACCTATACAACCCAAAAAAGTGTTTTTTCTAATATATTTTATAAATCGTTTCGAGCGGACGAAGAGTAGAGTCTTCATGTAATGAATCAGTGGGGGTAAACCAGCCACTGCTGTGCAGGTGCTATGCCCTGCTGCATTGGCCTTGACCTCGGAAATGTGAAGGGGGGACGGATAAAGACCCTCCATGGTCTTGGGTCATGTGTTGGACTCGTGATCGATAGTCATTTCCCTCCCGGAAGAGAGCTCAGAGGTCATATATGACCGATCTATGGGTAATATTGTGACTTTACACGCACACACACACACCCAACTCCCCACCCACGAGAGTTGGAGTAACGACCCGCAAAACAGCGATACTGAAATTAGTTTAGCCCTGGGCGGGACTCGAACCCGGACCGCCGTAGTGGCAACCAGGAACTCTAACCACTGCGTCACGAGGTGTGTGAGTGTGCGTGTGTGTGTGTGTGTGTGTGTGTGTGTGTGTTTGGCCACTTTCCTTTGGAGAGGGAAAGGATAATAGATCTGTTGATTGGATGATTAGAAGCACCATGATAAGTCGATAAATCAAATTCGATGGTAAAGCATTGCCATTACCAAAGCAATGGAAGCCTTAGTAGACACTCAATAATCTCACAAGCAACGACACCCCAGTTGGGTATAGAGCAAGGCTTCCGTGGTATTTTCAAATTTGTAACAAAATATTAATTTCTCGTTTGTCAAATGGTAACGATTGATACAATATGAGAAGAAACTTGATATATTGGTTCAAGATCTAGCCATGCTTGTGCAATACGCAAGTAACACCTGCGGACCTAGAAAAATAAATGAATATTAAATAAATGCATAAATAAAGGAAGATATAAATTAATAGATGAATAAATAAATAGATAAATTAAAGCTTTGATAGTAAACAGATCAGCTTGGTGGAGCAATGCGTCACATTTGTTTGTTTGTTTGTTAATCTTGGAAACAAAATCTACTTTGTTTCACAATAGATAACATTTGAAGTAATAAAATAGATAATAGACAAAATCCAATGCAAATCTAAACCAGTAGTCTAGAACAAAAACAAGAATTATCCATGCATACATACATACATAAAGATATACATACATGTGGATATAGCCTACATACGTATGCGCACGCACGTGCTCACACACACACACACACACACACACACACACACACACACACACACATACATGTATGTATTCTTTCTTACCGAAAATGTAAAATATCCAGAAACATTTTATTCTTTGGCATATCAAACTTTATGCCGTGGCAATTTGTCTAGTTTATTCTTTGATTTTATTTATTTGTTTAGGATTAGGGGTGTCAGTTATTCAATTTGTCATATGGTTATTGTATGGCGCATTGGCAGAGTGAACTCCCCCCAAAACACACACACACACACACACACACACACACACACACACACACACACACACACACACACACACACGGTGGAGCGGTTGGTGGAGTCTCCGGCTGTCACTACGGCGGTCTGGGTTCGAATCCTGCCCAGGGCTGAAATAATTTCAGTATCGCTGCGCTTCGAGTTGTTACTCCAACTCTCGTGGGCGGGGAGTTGGGTGTGTGTGCGTGTAAGGTCACAGCATTACCCATAGATCGGTCATACGAGCTCTGAGCTCTCTTCCGGGAGGGAAATAGCTGTCGATCACGGGTCCAGCACGTGGTCCAAAGACCAAGGTGAATACACACACACACACGCACAGACAGACACACACACACACACACACACACACACACACACACACACACACACACACACACACACACACACACACACACACACACACACACACACACACACACACCTGTTTGGTGAGCGATGGGACCTTGGAAAGCCTGATTATCAGGTAAGAGATCGTCGTCTTGTATATTATTGTTTGTTTTTTATTTGTTTACATATATATTTGTCTACTTATTTATCCATTTGTTTATTCATATATCTATTTATTCATTGTTTACTATTTATCATTGTTGATTATCATTCCCTGTTTGTTATTTATCATGCATTATTATTATCGTTTATCATTTATTACCTACCATCTAATGTTCATTATCTAGTATGTTATTATATATTATTTATTTTCATTATTTTTTATTATTTATAATTTATCATTGATTTATTTGATATCTATTACTTATTTTCATTTGTTTGTTTATTCGATTATTTACTTATTAATATATTTAACAAAGCTGGAACCGTTAAGAGAGAGAGAGGGATAGGGTGAGAGAGAGAGAGAGAGAGAGAGAGAGAGAGAGAGAGGTAGATAAATAGAGAGAGGGGGAGAGAGAGGGGGAAAAGAGATAAACAGAGAGAGAGAGGGAGGGTAGAAAAAGAGAGACAGACAAACAGATAAAAGGCAGGCAGGCAGACGGACACACACACACACAAACACACACACACACAAACACACACACACACACACACACACACACACACACACACACACACACACACACACACACACACACACACACACACACACACACACACAAAAGGGATGGACCATACAGGTGCTATCCAGTCAAAATAAAGGTCATATACAAGGTCGGATCGATCGTGGGCCGAGCTGGCAAACATTGCTCCTCAAGTGAAATTTCCCACTTGGTGCTCAAGTGGAAGTATCTAGTAGAACAGTTTGGTCTATATATTAGAAAAATAACAATAATGTGGCTTTGAACTTGAGGAAGATTTTTTTCTCGTGCATTTTCACTTCGGTAGAGATTTATTATGAACTAATTGTTCTTTCAAGGAGCGCTTTAAGTGATGTTGAATTAATGGATAAACATTCTGGAGGAATATATTTGTTGGGAAAAGTGTTTATTGTCACACGTGGACGAGAAGGACCTTGACTTGATTGACATCGTCGTCATCCAACAAGATTTTCTTTGTGTACAGTTGGCACCACTTTCATGGCGACAGGTCCTTTCGAACAAACTGTATCCTGGAGACTTTGCGCAGGAGAAAACAGTAGACGATCGGCACTACATGGAAGTAGTGTTGATAAGGGAATTCTAAAAAAAAAAGTAATATATACATACATATATATATATATGTATATATATATATATATATATTACGTAATATACTAAAACGCTCTGCTTCGTTAGTTTCTTTTTCCAAGTGGTCTAATTTGCATAAGTGAACACACGTACCCGTGTTTTTATTAGCATATATATATATATATATATATAATATATATATATATATATATATATATATATATATATATATATATGGGAAAGGTGAGTGATGAACACACGAGTTAGAGTACGAGTTTATTTTTCTGAAGAGGCCTTATTAGGCGAAACTAGTCAGAAATAAACTTGGTGTCTTCATCACCCACCCTTCCCACCTGTCACAATGTCTCAACATGTATATATATATATATATATATATATATGTATATATATATATATATGTGTGTGTGTGTGTGTGTGTATCACAACTCAAGAGGAGGACGAGAACGTTTGACTGCAAAGAACAATACAGGAATAAGAAAGACCAACAAGTCTAATGGGAAGGAAGATTTGCATTTGTTTTCAGAGGTCATGAAATCGTTCCTGTCGATGAGTAAGCCAAAGTAATCTCAACGTTTCGTTTATACCAACAATAATTCGAAAAAAATATAGTGTTTTACGTCACTGAACATTTTCACATTTTTTAGTGTCTCTCCTTGCTCCTCCGAATATTTTCCATCACTTCAAAAGTGTCAATCTTTTGATGCTGTATTTTCGTCCCTCCTTTGAAGTATCTCTCCTTTGAAAATTTCCCACCGTGTCATAATAGATTTATCTCTATTTTTCCGTACCTTTTCTCGTGAATAATTGTTATAAGGTAATCTTGGCCTACTCTGGACTTTTTAGGGGTAGTTATCTATCTATATCAGTGGTTCCCAAACTTTATTTTGGCCGCGACCCAAATTCAGATCTGGTGAAGATGTGGCGACCCAATCATCAAAAAGCAATTTCGAAAGTCTTCTTTTATTGAGAACACAATGAAATGAAAATACAATAGTACAAATATTTTTTTTTCTAAGAAGGTCTCGCGACCCATTCTTGAACACTTCGCGACCCATCTTTGGGTCGCGACCCATAATTTGGGAATTGCTGATCTATATACTCCCTTATAAGGGAGGTAGCTTAGACGCTCGTACCTATTCCCACCCATTCCACTCCCTTCCAAGCCTCTGTCCCATACAATACCGTTGGCACAATCACCTCTTCATACAATCTCCTCTTTGCATTCCAGTTGCCTATTTTTGATAAAACTTTTTAATCCCCGAAGGCATTTACTTGTAGTTATAGAAGAGGAAAAACGCAAGAGAAATGTAAGTTTATAGCAATGTCGTTCACCGTTATTTCTATCACCATTAACGGAGAAATTTCGTTGTAATTTGTATTTAATGCTTTTTATAGTTTGACGTATAATGTCAGTACAGGATTCTATTTTCTCATCAAACTCGTAATTACATTTCTTTTGAAAGCATGTCTTTCACATTTTGTTCAATTAATTAATGAGGATATACTTAATGGCTTAGAATTAAAGTGAATTGTGGATGATAAATGCAGATCTGTTCACTGAGACCCATTCAGTGTTGTACAAATACTTTCCCGCGTTGCAAACTAGCAAATATACTATCATGGCGGAGATGAGCTGAACGCAAAATCTCATGTATATAACTCGAGCATACAAATATATAAGAAAAGTTGCGCTTAACTTTTATCTCTCTTGATAGCGCATTGGGCTAAGTCACTGTCACTTGTGACGGGCTAGCGAAAGTTTGAGTCCTTAACTTGACCACATATAAATTTCTGCATGTATGCCTCCTCGAATCACTCGACGTTGATGGCTTAGAATTAAAGTGAATTTTGGTTGATAAATGTAATTCTGTTTACTGGGACCCATTCAGTGTTGTGTATATGTATATATATATATATATATATGTATATATATATGTATATATATATATATGTATATATATATATGTATATATATATATGTATATATATACATACATTTTTTCTTACGATGTGCATCATCTATTATGTTGAATTGAAATGTTACCATCTTATGAAAATAAGATATACTGAAGTCACTTTGAATTTGATTATCTACTATAGTATTAAATTTAACAAATAAAACATGTCCCAATGTATTCTCTAGTTTCGACGTTTATTTTGATATACCATTTGTCAGTCCATGCAAGTCACTGAGCTTTTCAAAATCATTAACTAATCATCGAGTTTCGTCATCTATGCTGAACTCACCACATATAGTATTGTTATCAATATATAGTATTGATCATTTCAATTCCATATCTAGATCCGTTCTGTTTTCTATGTTTAGATATTTCATCTGACTTGTGGTCTAGTTTTGTGTAGTCTGGTTGAACAGTCTTTGCATTTTTCTTCGTCTAATCTGAATTAAACAAGTTTATGGTTATGACTGTATTTTGTGCATTTATGGCACAGTCTCTGGCATGACTGTTGCAACTCCGACATTTATGGCGTCCTGTTTCATATAATTTGTTTCTTCTATGCCGGATGTACTGTACAAGATGTCTCCTCTTTCATATTTTAGTTTCTTGATAGATGGGGTATATCTTAAGATGTTATGCTGTTTATCATTATTCTTGGCTGTAATGCGTGCCAATGGTGTGAGATTATATTCGTTGTCCATTAAATCTAGTAATTGGTTGAATGGTCGAAAACAGAGAGTTGTTTTAAATGGAAAAACTTCTGGATGGAAAAGTGTTGCAAGTGGAGTTCCTCAGGGTTCCGTTCTTGGGCCACTTCTATTCATAGTATATATAAATGATATAGACCATGGACTAAAATCTACTGTTTCCAAATTTGCTGATGATACAAAACTGTGCGGAGTGGCAAATGATCACTCAAACCAATTAGATATTCAAGAAGATTTAGATAAATTACAGCAATGGTCTGAAAAGTGGCTAATGGAATTTAACACAAGTAAATGCAAGGTAATGCACATAGGTAAAAATAACAGTAAGTATGATTACAAGTTATTTGGAAATTCGTTAACAAAAGTGGATAGTGAAAAAGATCTCGGCGTAATTATCAGTAACGACCTCAAATCATCCAAGCAATGTATTTCAGCCTCTGAGAAAGCAAATAAGATTCTGGGACTGATTGCGCGATCTTTTGATTTCAAAAGTCCATCACTCATTAACAAGCTATATAAATCGTTAGTTCGTCCACATTTGGAATATGCTGTTTCCGTATGGTCACCGAATCTCATTAAATACATTGACAGACTGGAAAAAGTACAACGGCGAGCCACAAAACTGATTCCAAATATCAAAAATAAATCATACGAAAATCGACTAAAGCACATGAATCTGTTTTCCCTAAAAAAGCGTAGACTCAGAGGTGACTTGATACAGGTCTATAAGATTTTAAAGGGAATTGACAACATCAAAAGTGACCAAATTTTCACATTGAATGAGAATCAGACAAGAAACAATGGTCTCAAACTGTCCGGAAATAGATTCAATTTGGAAGTAGGTAGAAACAACTTTGCCAACCGTGTAGTTAATGAATGGAATAAACTTCCTGCACAGGTAGTGCAATGTAGTTCAGTTCGAAGCTTTAAGAATCATTTAGATAAATACCTAAGATGCTGTAATAATTATAATTTATCTTACATTGTTTTTGTTTTATCATTTGTCTGATTTTCATTTATTATTAGTTATATGTCAATTTATTATTTACTATTTACCTGTTTGTTTATTATTTTAACTATACCTATGCAGTTATTTATGTATTTTATTTGTTATTTACATCATTATAGTTTTTATTTATCATTTTATTGTTAATATATATATATATATATATATATATATTTTTTTTTTTTTGCATCCGACCTAGATATGGATCAAAAGGTCTCCTGTCGGCATGCTCCGCCTTTGTAATCCTTTGTAAATCTGACAACTATTTGTACTTCAAGCGGATATTACTCATTACGTCATCGTCCTTGGATACATTACTGTACAAAGTTCAGTCATGGGCATCTTTTTTCATGTGTGGTTTGTTTTATATTTTTTAGATTTTCTTTTGTTTAGGAATGTCCCCTGTGGGGCTACAAGGAGAAGGATGCCTAGTCCCAATCCCCGTCCCTTTCTTCTCGCCTCTTACGATCCAAGTGGGAATACTTGGTGGCAGTATTCTTTTCCCCCACCACAGGGAATTCCCCCACCACAGAAAAAGAATACTCAGAGAAATGGTACAGGACAGCAACAAGGGGTTGGGGGACAGCATAACGGAGGGACAGTCGTAGTATAAAAGTGTCATCATTTCTCTATGAACAGAGTTTTCCTCTAACATAGACAAAATTATGTGTGGCTCTGGTCCGTAGGGGCGCCCCATATAGACCCTAAAGTATCAACTGCATGCTACTCTGCCACAATAACAAGCAGCCAATACCCCAGGTGCTAAGATGAGAGGGAGGGTGGAGGGGTGTGGAGTGTATTCAGGGATGGAGTGGGTGGAAGTGATTTTATGCCTTTTCTATTTTGGCTACCTCCCATGTAAGGGGGAAAAAGCCTTGGTATATGTATGTATGTATGTATGTGTATTTTCTTTCAGTTGTTTCTGTTTATTATCAAAACTCACTATCAAATGTCCTTGCTGAGTTTGTTTTATGTTTCCTTTTATGGTTTTCAACTTTGCTCGTTATTGTTATTTGTTATTGTTTGCAGCTTTTTTATGTTTTAATAACATGTCCTGTTTCCTCGTTATTTTCCATTTTTTCACTTATCTGATTATTTCGAGTTTTATTTGTGTTATTGAATACTTGTTCAAGGATTTCAACCATAAACTCTCTTGTCAATCATATCTTGTCACGATTTATCAACTGATAGATATTTTTGCAAAACTTCATCATAATGTGGTACTAATGACTGTGACTCATTTCCTAGATAGTCATATTTCTTTATTTTAGTATTGTCATATTTAGTATTTGTGACCATTCTTGTTTGCAAAATTTCATCATAATGTGTTGCTAATGACAGACTCGTTTCCTATATATTTATTTTTCTTTGCTTTAGTATTGTCTTGTGTATATTTGGTATTTGTGACCATTCTTGTTTGCATTGGGGTCATAATGTGTTGCTATTGACTAAGATTCATCTCCTAGATATTTATTTTTCTTTACGTTAGTATTGTCTTGTGCATATTTGGTATTTGTGACCATTCTTGTTTGCAATGGTATTCTTTATTACAGAAATCACAGTGTACTACATCTGAGGACTACAATGGAAATAAGCGTACATGCTTTTTTGTGTTATCCTCGGCAATTTGCAATTATTATTTCGAACTATGTGTTCTTGTCATTATCTGCACTTCATGTATATTGATTTTTTGCCAAACAAAGTCTATCTATCTATCTATGCTGAGCTGGCGCACCACATTCACCGCATCTTACCGAACTAGCATATTCTTCCGTTTCAGTTGCCAATTTGCTTTTGACAGTTGCCATTTCGTTCATCTTGTTTTTTTATTTTCATATCTGAACTGCGCCCCTTACTAAACCCGAGGTTTCTCGCATGAAATATTTTTGTTTTCTTGTGTTATAATTTTTCAATTTACTCGTTTCTTTTTATGGAGATTGACGTCAATCCGAGGCAATAAACACAAACCAGTTTTTGCTGCCAGACTCACATTTGTAATTGAGTGTCAACTCTCAATTGTTTTCTTGTTACTCTTCACAGTTGAGGCGCCCAGAAACAGAGGGGCATCCACGACACTTTTACTGGTTTTGAGTCAAGCACGGATATATATATATATATATATATATATATATATATATATATATATATATATATATATATATACATATACATATACATATATATATATAACTGAATGGGTCCCATTGAACAGATTTACATTTATCAACTACAATTCTCTTTGATTCTCAGCCATCAATGTCGAGGGACTCGAGAAGGCATGCATGCAGAAATTGATACGTGGTACACCTAAGAACTCGAACCTCCGCTAGCACGTAAACAGTGGCAGTGACTTCACCGATTGCGCTATCAAGAGAGATGTCGACGTTGATGGCTTAGAATTAAAGTGAAGTGTGGTTTATATATATATATGTATATATATATATGTAGGCCTTTCACGATCCCTACTCAACTCGAAACCATTAAAAATGGCGGGGATGCCTCAGTATCCCACCGCTGGTTTATAATCTTACTGTGACCACCTTAGGTAAAATTTGCAAATACGAAACACCTATAATATTTTTTAAACACAGAACGTTATCGAGAACGTTGATAATTGCTAGTCTTAATCTAGTTAGATTACGTAGAATAGATTAGAACAAGGTAGGTTAGGTTTGATTAGATTTGGTTGAATTAGGTTGGTTACGTTACGTCACGTCAGGTTGTTATGTTGCTTGACTGTATGAGTACGTCACTGTTCAAGTACTGTTCAAGCACTGTTCAAATACTGTTCAAGTACTGTTCAAGAATTGAGTCGATGTTTATGACTGACAAAATACTATTAATACGCGAAGTAACATATTAAAACTATAATGTATCTCTACACGCACATTTATATGCATAGCTGATAACTGATATACATATTAATCATTAATGAGTTAATGTTGCCATATGGTAATGTATATCTCATAAAAGAGAGAATTAAAATAATTACCGATTGGAAACAAACTGCGAATGATTAATAATTTCTATAATTAATTTCTGATTATTTCTTATTGTAAATAATTCCCTTAGAAAATTAAACTTCTTCGGAATAAAAGAGGAAATAAACCGAAACTGATCAACCATGAATCTATTTACACAAGATGATTTAGATCAGAGAATATGAAATATTAATGTAAAGAAATTCATATATAGTGAGACGAATCTGAATACAAATCCATCACTGTCCTGGTTGAAGAAATATAAAATAATTATGATTGTCAACTTTGTAATAAAGCAAAGGATTTCTCTTCATCAAATTTTGATTATTATAATTATAATTATTGTTGTTGTTAATACTATTATTATTATTTATTATTATTATTATTATTATTATTATTATCATTATTATTATTATTATTATGTGCATCATGTCAATATCATCATTATTAGTACTTGCTCTCATTTTCTTTGTATTTCCAATTATTTCCTTTGTCTTATTTCGTGAACGAATTGGTATGACTGCATAAGTACGTCAACTTCTACGTTTCCTCTAAATTTGGCAAGAAATTGACGTATACAGACATGTTCGTCTTTGTAGACATGTACGAGTACATTGAAAGGTCACCTATCTTCTCATAGTCATGTAATACGTGGAAATGAAAATCTGAGAAACGACACCGAGGTGATAATTACTACTGTTTTTCTTGGCAGTAAAAATACGATAATGGTTACAAGGCAACAAAGAATGATATATATATATTATATATATATATGAAGGTGGAAAAAGAAGTCACGGGTCTAGTTCCGAGTTCCTGAGTTTATTCCTGACCGGTTTCGCTCTATGCTTCTTCAGAGGAATGTGAATGAGCATAGAGCGAAACCGGTCAGAAATAAACTCAGGAACTCGGAACTAGACCCGTGACTTCTTTTTCCACCTTCATCAACTTGTCACAATGTACCAACACACACACACACACACATATATATATATATATATGTATATATGTTTATATATATATATATATATATATATATATATATATATATATGTTGATGATATGTTTTAATGTTACAAACTCCCCCCTATCGGAAGGCTAGGACGGTGCTCCTTACAGAGGACTTTGTAGCGTGGAATTTAATGACCCATGCCCTTGGTTCAACTTCGCCGGTGACAGGGTTCAAACCGTCTTCCCCTCGACCTCCGCCGCAAGTAACGACATCCTAACACACACACACACACACACACACACACACACACACACACACACACACACACACACACACACACACACACACACACACATTCAATATATATGTATGTGCGTGTGTGTGTATGCATGTATGTATGTATTTAAAAGGAGCGGCCTCGAGCTGGCCTCGGCCCGAATCAGCGAGGCCTGAAGGCACGACACCGGGTGTGGTTGCGAGTCACTGCATTGCTGTGGCGAGGCCGGGAGAAACCTCGTCTCGAGACTCGAGACTCGAGACTCGAGATCTCCATCTTTGGTGTTGAAGCACAACTTAACGTAAATGCAAACATTCATATGAAAACATGGAACCGGTCGAAAGTTTTAGCGGTTCGGGAACTGGTATGAATTTAACACGAAAATGGAGAGCTGGAGGGAATAGAATAGTGAGGGAAGGAAAATAGATGTGGTTTGATGACCGTGTGGAGACATAAAGACATGACAAAGGAAGCCATGGGACATTAGATGTGTCCATTGCCATGCATGGGAATGATGAATACAAGAGACTGAGTGTGAAGGTAGTGAGAACGAGTTGCTTGATGTCCAAGGACAGAGTCCCTAATTATGACAAAAGAAAGGCAGGGTCCTTAAAAGGGCTGGGATGACAAAAGAAAGGGTTCTTAAATGGGCTGGGATACAGACGAGACTTGGGAAAAATAGAAGGACAGGTCAACCTGGAGCGATATGATCATGTTGTTGTCATGGACTGCAGCTCATCAGCTGTTGTGAAAATCTAATGTTGGGTTTCTTAGTCTGTGTTACCTCATGCTCCTTTTTTATGTATTGCTGTTCTGTAGCCTCAGAGTTGTGGTTCTTAATTGGCCATGAGACCCAAGGGAGTTATGACATGAATTTAGGAGATCATGGCCCGTTGCTACAAATTATATATTTCTATATAGTGAGATGAATCTGAATAAAAATCCATCTCTGTCCTGGTTGAAGAAATATAAGATGATTATGACTGTTAAATTTATAATAAAGCAAAGGATTTCTCTTCATAAATTTTTTATTATTATAATTATAATTACTATTGTTATTGTTATTATTATACTTGTTATTATTGTTATTATTATTATTTTTACTATTATTTTAATTTCATTATTATTATTATTGTTACTATTATCATCATTATTATTAATACTATTATTATTACTATTATTATTATTATTTTTATTATTATTATAAATTCATTATTATTATTATTATTATTATTATTATTATTATTATTGTTGTTATTATTATTATTATTTTTTTTTTTTTTTTTTTTTTTTTAATTCTTTTGACCTATTTTGGCAGAGTGGGATTTGGGAGAAAAATGAAAGGGACCCATACGAATATTGAGACTTCATGAAGTGGGGGAATGGAATGAGAAATGTGGAGAACCACTCTCCCAGAGCCTACCTCAACAGTGAACCGTCATCCATCCATCCACTATCTACCAACCACAAATATCCGGCTCCTGGATCCCCCCCCCCCATTTTGGAAACTGTTATCCCATAGGGGACCATGATCCCTAGGTTAAGACCTGCTTCTCTCAGCACGATTCTTATCATAGATACGTCTCGATCTTATTCTAGACGAGGGTGGAGCATCAACTCTTTGGTAATTCATCAACTGCGCTGTGGGATCCCAAAATCTTAGATGGCGTGCATGCTTGCAACAATCTCGGCAGCTATTTAGTGGCTGGAGAAACACTGCACAGGTCCTCAGTATTTTAGCATAGACGTACATGGAACAATGAATCAGCGATAACTATCCTGGCGGGTCTGCGGCATATGTGTATATATATATATATATATATATATATATATATATATATATATATATATATATATGTGTGTGTGTGTGTTGTGTGTGTGTGTGTGTGTGTGTGTGGTGGTGTTTACCTTATTGTATTTAACACAAAAGGAGCAACACTCGTTGGGTCCCGTTTCCTACTCTTTATCATACCCAGCCTCAAATGTGTGTGTGTGTGTGTTTTTCCTCTCTCTTCGTTCTCTCAAGTGTCTTTCCCTTGTTTACTTGAAATTGTAATTTCTTTAACGTAAACATTCCGAATGTAAACCACACTTTCGCTGACTATAGCCTTGACCAATCCTGATGCGTCATCACCAGTTTCGAGTTGTAGGCTGTGTGTATGGCTCGTTTCACACGTATCGACTTTTCGCCGTGTGCCGTCCACGACACGACGTCGTTCTCTCATACAACCATGGTTGTCCGTGGGCGCTTCCACACGTCACGACCACGTGTGCAAGCGTCCACAGACAACCGTGGTTATTTGAAAACACGACGTAGTGTCGTGTACGGCACACGACGAAAAGTCGATACGTGTGAAACGAGCCTATGTGTGTTTGTGTGTGTATACGCGCACATTTTTCTTTTTTCTTAACACTCATTTTGTTTTTGTTTTTGTTTTTTCTTCAGTAGACTACCGTTTTCTTTCTCGTTACGTCACAAGGTTCGACTGTTCTGGTATAAAATGGGTCAGGAATGGAGGTCTGCGATTGTACGTGTTTGCTGCGTGGACGACGGCGAGTGTAACGAACAAGCTCCAAGGGGGTTATCACACTGGTCAGCTCCCACGGGCTTCACCAACTCCGACAATTAAGATTTCGTTTGAGTAAAAACGACTTCGGTCACAATATTCTATTTTTAAAATCTCCAAATTAAATTACCTTTCTGCTATATATATAGCAAAGCTGAATGATGAACTAGAGAGTTTGTAAACCTAGAGGAATGTTAGACATACTGTTGAAATGTTCTTGGAGAAGTCTAGATTTCTGTAAGCGAAGTCATGCTCTAGTTAATGAAATGGAGGTTGGATGTCGGAGGAAAAATTGCCCAGTGTGATAACCCTTAATCGCGCTCATATAGCCCAGTGTGATGACCCCATTCGGAGATGTTCATAAATGCAGCTGGGCGCGGGCGCATTTTACGACTACGGCCGGACACACGCACACACACACACACACACACACACACACACACACACACACACACACACACACACACACACACACACACACACACACACACACACACACACACACACACAGTGCGGTCGAATGCATCCCTCTAATACCCTCCCCACTCCGTCCTATCGAATGGTCATTAATTCACTAGCATCAGTACAGAGAAGAATGACCATAATGATACAAGGACTTCGAAATATACTTGACGTAGGGTCATCATATTAAGACAGCAGGAGAGGACTACATACATATATACATATACCAAAGGCTTTTTTCCTCCTTACACGGGATGTAGCCAAAAGACAAGGCATAGAAACCACTCCCACCCATTCCATCCCCTACATACTCCACTCCCCTCTACCCTTTTCCCTCCCTCTTATCTTGACACCTCCTGGATGACGGGTCATCCCTGCATCTTGTCCACTGCCCTGGGTCAGAAGCCGTGTCGCAAGACACAGCACATCCACAGCAAAGCCGCTTCATTAATTCGGCGACCCCCACCTCTCCGGACTAATGGGTTTAAATTGGACAAATTCAGGTTTAAGGAGGTAATAGGAAAGAACTGATTTACCAATAGAGTGGTTAAAGAATGGAATAGGTTTATTAACCATGTAGTGATCACAGAAACTATTGGTTGTGTTAAGAGACGATGAAATAGTTTTATGGATGGGGATGACAGGTGGTAATAGACATGGAACTGCCTAGTGTAGGCCTTAAGGTCTCTTGCAGTCTCTTCCATTCTTATATTCTCCTGTTCTCAGTTGTAGGAAATAGAATGAATTCAAATGAAAGTACGCATGTACTATTGCAAATATACCTTTAGGTGTTGGAGGATTTGATGTATTCCTATATGCTATACCCGTATAAGGAGGCTTTTGTGTAATAAAAACTGTTTTACCGCAACAACGAATACTAATTGGAGCTATTTGAAATTCAAATGAAAAGAATTATAATAAATTGAGCACGAGATACCGCGGGCTACGTAATTACCTTGTTTGGGTTCATTCCTTCATAATCATCATCATCAATATTATCATTATTATAATCTTTATTATATATATATATATATATATATGTATAATATATGTATATATATATATATATATATGTATAATATATGTATAATATATATATACATATATATATATATATATATTATATTCCTGACCGGTTTCGCTTGTAGCGAAACCGGTCAGGAATAAACTCGAAACGAGACCCGTGTCTCTCTTTTTTTTTCATCTTTTTCAACTTGTCACGCTGTCTCAACATATATATATACATATAGATGTATATATGTATATATATATATATATATATATATATATATATATATATATATATATATGTATAGATATATGTGTGTGTATATATATATATATATATATATATATATATATATATGTAATTTTTTATTTTTTCTTTCTTTTTTCTCCAACCTGTGCGGTGGACCGGGACGAATCTAATTCACTGGAGGAGTGTGCTCTAACGCCCGACGACTTTAATCGGTTGCAAGAATCTAAAATTACGCCGTTAAGGGTCATAAAATCGCCTTAATTGAACTCTCCTGATTTAATACGTTCTTGGCTCAACTAAGGACTATGCTCTAACGTCAGGTATTTTTATGTGCATATATCCTTTATATTTCTTATACCATTTATATATATACATATATATATATATATATATATATATATTATATATTATATATATACACACACACTTTTATATATACATATATATATATATATATATATATATATATATATATATATATATATATACACACACACTTTTATATATATATATATATATATATATATATATATATATATATATATATATTACGTGCTGGCACAGGTTTAAGTCCTTGGCTGTACCACGTTTAAATTTCTGCATGTATGCCTCCTCGAGTTTCTTGATGTTGATGGCTTAGAATTAAAGTGCATTGTGGTTGATATATATATATATATATATATATATATATATATATATGTATATATTTATATTTATATGTATGTATATATGCGTGTGTGTGAGTACGTACCTATATATTCACATACATGTGACTACATTAACGTCGTAACGAAGTCCAGGTTCCTGTTGAGGCCCATTCATAGGCTGCCCTACGGTCAAGCATCTTCGAGTGTGGAAGGAGCTGTGGGCAAGAGGATTAGCGAATGTGGACTGTCCTTATCACAAGAGTATACAATGCTGAGGCCTAACGCGTTTCTTCCAATTGTCAGTGTCCCATCGCGCAAGTCAGGGGATCAGATAGACGAAGTTAGACTCCTCCCTTTAGTAATTTGGTAGTAGGTTGTATTTGTTTCTGTCACGACAGTAGCGATCTTACACAGTGCGGGACTGGAAACAGATTGAGAAAGTAAGGATGTTTTTTATTTCGTGGATCATTTGAAGGCGTATGAGACGATGGAAAGGCATTGCGGGGGACGTTGCAGATATATGGGATAAGGGGGGATTGTTGAGGACAGCCTAAAGTGGCTAGTAGTGAGTAGTAGATCTTGTGTTAGGGTTGTGAACGGTAAGAGTGAGTAGTCTGGTGTGAAGGTGTTGTGTAATGTGACTTATGTGGTACAGTTTTGGTCTCCGTCCTATAGAATGGATATCAGTTCACTAGAATCAGTACAGAGAGTGGCCAAAATGATACATGGGCTCAGAAATTTGCCTCA
>NC_134814.1:5934618-5977118 GCF_046742065.1 Oratosquilla oratoria
TCGAGTGGTTCGGAGGGGAGGGGGAGGGGAGGAGGAGAGGGGGAAGGGGGAGGGGAGGGGAGGGAGGAGGAGAGGGGGAAGGGGAGGGGAGGAAGAGGAAGGGAGGAGGGGAGGGGAGGGAGGGGGAATGTGGAAGGGAGGAGGGGAGGCGGAAGGGAGGAGGAGGAGGAGAGAGGGTGGGGGAGGGTAGGGGGAAGGGAGGAGGGGAGGGGGAAGGAAGGAGGGGGGAGGGAGGCGGGGAGGGGTGGGGGAAGGAAGGAAGGGGAAAGGGAGAAGGGGAGGGGAGGGAGGAGGAGGAGAGGGAGAAGGGGGAGGGGAGGAGGAGGGGAAGGGGAGGAGGAGGAGGGGAGGAGGGAGGAGGGAGGGAGTGACCACTGACCAGTGTCTCCTTATCACACCACAGACAGGCTGTACGCAACAGCAAGGTACAGCGCACATACAGTACACTTTTTATCTTCTATTCTTTAGTTCATTAGTCATCGAACAAATGGTGAATGTTATGTGACGGATTTTATCTAACTTTCCTCAAATTGCTGATAGCTTATCGGCTTTGCTGTCTCGATGTGTACTGACAACGATGCTATAATCTTTTTTTTTTTTTTTTTCTTTTTTTTTTTTCTTTTTACAGAGACATCGAGTTTAACGAAAAACATTTCCCGTATGTCCAAGGGATATGGATAAACTCTGAAAATCCCTCACATTCCCCGTATCCGGTGCTTAGACCTCTGCAATCTCGAGTTGTTATGCCTTGTGTGATACTTCCTTCAAAACAAATTATTAATTATCTGAGCCTTGTATCTAGGGGCAACACTTCTCTTCACATCGTGTCGTACTAATGCAGTCAGCCCTGTAGTTGCCCTTCAGTAACGGATGGGATGAAGTCTGTCTTTGTAACTTTTTTTTTTTTATTTTTTTTCCTTCACGGTAGTGGAAGGGGTCTTACTGTGTGAGGGACGGAAACTATTTTCGTAGAATTTTAGATGGAAAAGACGGATGTAGTCATTCCAAAGGTGATGTATTCATGTACTAAAAGGATGAATACAGTGGCTACAGATTGGTGGTTGAGCACAGTAGATTGAAGGACTACAGAATTGATCAGAGCTGGGCGCGTTCCTCGGTGCGTTCCGCTTTAGTTTGGCCGCGGTTAGCGTTCCCGAACTATTAGAGCAATGTAGGTGACGGTATAGTATGTGGCCTACGAATTTTTTCTTTTGTATTAGTATGTGGCCTACGAGTTTTTTCTTTTGTATTAGTATGTGGCCTACCGGACTTTTATTTCGGTATGAATCTGTCTCTTAAGCTTTAATAGTTTGGGAGCGCTAACCGCGGCCAAACTAAAGAGGAACGCACCGAGGAACGCGTCCAGCTCTGGAGATGATAGTTTCGGTTGTAACTGTTGATATGATACAAGACGCGTCCTGCTTTGCTCTCGCCTCATATAGACAAAAAGTTCCCGGGTATCGGTGACCGCTACTTCCCTGGCTGTCCTAATACATAGGGCAAAGGTGACGAGTTCGGCTGGAGGTCTTGTTGCACATAAGAACGTAACATAAGAATGAAGGAGACTGCAAGAGACCATAAGGCCTACACTAGGCAGCTCCGTATCCATCACCACCTGTCATCCCCATCCATAAAGTTGTCTAATCGTTTCTTAAAACAAATGATAGTTTCAGCGCTTACTACATGGTTACTAAGTTTATTCCATTCGTCGACCACCCTATTAGTAAACCAATTCTTGCCTATTTCCTTTTTAAATCTAAATTTGTCCAGTTTATAACCTTTACTGCGAGTCCTACCCTGTTGTTTTAATATGATGACCTTGTTTGCATCACCCTTGTTAAAGCCTTTGATCCACTTGAACATCTCTATTAAATCACCCCGCACTCTTGGCTTAGCGCATAAGCAAGTTCCTCTTCTTCTTAGACTTTTGCGAAAACCAGACGGAAGGTCTTTTGCGGATTGCTCTTTGTTGTCGGTTTCCTCGTGGTGCTAAGGTGAGTTCGGGTTCGAGTTCTCGGAGACTCTTCCAGACACTTCCAGGTCTCTTCTTACATAAGAACATAAGAATGAAGGAGACTGCAAGAGACCATAAGGCCTACACTAGGCAGCTCCGTATGTATCACCACCTGTCATCCCCATCCATAAAGTTGTCTAATCGTTCTTCCCTAAAGCCCCGTTAACAAGTGGCCAGTTTAGTAGCCGTTAATGCCAGCGACTTGTTAACTACCCCTCTACGTGTCCAATGTCAACGGGAAGTTTGTAAACTTGCCTCCAGTCGATCCTAGTGTAAACACTTACTTGCCCGGTAAGCTTACAGGTAGGACTAGCGGTTACTAAACTATCCCCGTGTCAGTGAGGATTAAGATTGGGATTGGACTTCTTAGAGCTCCCGATGGGTATCTTCTTAATCGAAATAGCCAGATCGTCTCTCTCCAGAAGCAAAGGATGTGTCATATACAAGCACCACACGCAGGACGGGAATCGAGGCAAGGATATCACCTTCAAGTTTTTGATTAGTGTGAGCTGGGGATGAAGGAAAGTAAGTGGTCATGATGGCGACTAGAAGACTTCTAAAGTCGTGGCCAGGAAGCGAGGGTGGTCGCAGATTAGCGGGATAAGGGTTTGGAAGCTTTGGTCGAGTGGGGTTGGCCGGGGGGGGGGGGTGAGGTCCGGGTGGTTGAGGTGGGGACGCGAGAGAGGTGGGGAACTATGGAGGGAGTGGACGGGTGAGATAAGGATGCGGAAGGGATGGTCGGTAGCATGGGTCGGTGGAGGAGGAGGAGGAGGAGGAGGGAAGAGGTAAGAGAATGGTGGTCTTAGGATGGTCAGGATGTTTGAGGTCTGGGCGAAGATGCGGTCTGACGCGTCGTCGTCGTCGAGGCTGCAGAAAGACTCTCCAGTCTTCGTCAAGGCATGTATGGGTCTTAAGGGCCATTTACACGGACAAACAGTTTGACAAACCCGGTTTGTCAGACAAGTGTTTGAAGTGATGTTTGACCATGTGAATGGGGTATTTGGTCGTCAAACACGTTTGTCGAACGTGTTTGACAACCAAATACCCTATTCACACGGTCAAACATCACTTCAAACACTTGTTTGACAAACCGGGTTTGTCAAACCGTTTTGCCGTGTAAATGCCCCTTTAGGATCTCCTTAGCTCGCACCGTCGATACCGCCACGCCCGAAGACGACGACGACGACGACGACGACGACGACGGCGATGATGCACTTCCGGGAACTGCCCCCTTTGTGCCGCTCGGCACGTCCCCGTCCCCCTCGTCTCTCCTCCGCTTCTTTTCTAACCCACAGAGATTGTTATCTCTCCACCTTTTCCACCCAACCACCACACTTCTTATTTGTTTTGTAAATCTAATGTCGTGTCTGTTAGTCTTCATTCTCGTGATGAGATTTATCACCTCACACGTACGTATTAATTTCTGTTTCCATCAGACTAATATCCCTAACTCAATCTTCTTGTCTCCCTTAGCCATCTTTCCTCCGTTCCTCTCCTGACGTCTTGCATACTGCTTCCTCGTTGTTCTTTCTCTCTTCTTACTCGCTTTTCTCAGAATTGTTTTATTCTTTCCTCCCCCTACCTGTATTATTTTTCAGAGATTGCAGTGGAAGAACTCGATAAAGTTATAGAGCAGGCAAGAGGATCCCTTTGGTCTACGAGATTTCTTCATCCAGTCACGACCACTATTCACTCTTATCTTCTAAGGAGTTATCACTCTGGGCATCCACGGGCTTCACCAGCGCCGACAGTGGAGTGTTCGTTTAAGTAAAAACGACTTCGGTTACATTATTTCATTTTACAAATCTCCAAATGTCAAATCATCTTTCCGTCATGTATAGCAAAGCTGAATGAGGAACTAAGAGATTGAAAACTTTGACGAATGTTAGACATATGGACGAAATGTTCTTAGAGAAGTCTAGGTTTCTGTAAGCTAAGTCATATTCTAGTTATTCAAATGGAGGTCGGAGGTAGGATGGCGGAGGAAAAATAGCCCAGTGTGATAACCCCTTTATACTCTCTTCCTTATTCAACACGTTCCTGGTACCTCCCTATACCCCACCCATTCACCTCATCCTTGATCTTTCTGTCATGTCCGTCTTATTGATTAGGCCTAATTATTACCACCAACTCCCAAGATGTTCAAGTGTACCTCATCTGTGAGCTAGAGGGGAGTCCTTTTAATTGGTTTTCTTTGTCCTCTTCCTCTTCCTCTTCCTCCATCTCATCTTTCTTCACTTCTACAAAGGATTACAAAGGAGGAGCATGCCGACAGGAGACCTTTTGGTCCATAACTAGTTCTCTTTTATCTCCATCTTTTGTTCCTCTCTACCCTTCCTTCCTGTCCTCTATCCTCCCTATTTTATTTTTCATTCCTCTTTTTTGTTTACCTCATACTTTTCCTTCTCGTTCTTCTTATCATTCTTATTTTTTCATTTGTCTTCTCATTTTCCCTCTCTACTTCTACTTTTCTTCTTTTCCTTCTCTTCCTCCTCATTTTCATTTTCCATCGCTTTCTCTTCCTCCTTTTTTCCTTCTCTCTTTTTTTTCTCTCCTCTCCTTCTTGTCCTCCTTTTCCTTCTCCTCATTGTCCTTCTTCTCCTCCTCTTCCTCCTCTTTCCCCCTTTACCCCACCTCGTCTTGTGTCTAGTGTAGGCCTTATGGTCTCTTGCAGTCTCCTTTATTCTTATGTTCTTATGTTCTCCCATGTACTCTTCTTTTCCTCCTTCTTCTCATCTCCTCTCCGCCATCTTTCTCCTCCTTCACGTCTCTCTCAGCCTTAACTCTTCAGCCTTTCATCTTCCATTTTCCGCTCGCGGTAAGGGAGAACCTCAAGAAATCCAGATTTCCAGAAGGGAGGAGGGGAACCTGATGAAAGCTAATCAGACTCCAAAAGTTCGACGCGACATCCCGCGAGCTTATCGCGTAATTGGAATGATGAAATAGATAAAAAACGAAACCGAGGATTTGGGTTCTTCTTCTTCTTCTTCTTCTTCTTCTTCTTCTTCTTCCTCTTCTTCTTCTTCTTCTTTTTCTTCCTCTTCTTCTTCTTCATCTTCATCTTCTTCTTCTTCTTCTTGTTCCGCGAATTTCTTTCCACGAATGTCAAATGGCTTCGTCTTGTAGAAGAGGTCGCATGAAGAATTCTTTTCTTCTTCTCCTCTTCGTTCTTCTTCTTGTCTCCTTCCTTTTATTCTTGTTCGTTATTTTCTTCCTCTTCTTCATCATCTTTCTCTTCTTCATCTTCTTCTTCACCTTCTATCTTTCACACCTCTTCTTCCTATATTTCATTTCCTTTTTCATCTTCTTCTTCTTCTTCTTTCCTTCTTAGTTTTCTTCCTCTTTTTCTTTTTCTTCTTCTTCGTCTCCTTTTTCTTCTTTTTTTTATCTTCTTCTTCTTCTTCGTATCCTTCTTCTTCTTCTCCTTTTTCTTCTTCTTCTCCTTCTTGTTCGTATCCTTCTTCTTCTCCTTCTTCTTTCTTTCTTGTTCTTGTTCTTCTTCTTCTTCCTTGTCTCCTTCTCCTCTTACTCCTTCTTCTTCTTCTTCTTCTTTTTCTTCTTCTTTGTCTCCTTCTCTTACTCCTTCTCCTCCTCCTCCTCCTCCTCCTCCTCCTCCTCCTCCTCCTCCTCCTTAATTCCATTTTTTTCATTTCGACGGAAGTGTGGCAATAATACGTGCGAAGGTTGACAATGATCTTTCTCTGTGGCAAAGAAAAGAAAAGAAAAGAAAAAAGTAAAACAAACAAGTAAAATCAAAATTCAGCTGAGAGAGAGAAAAAAAAAACTGAAATATAACCCTAGCCATTTATTTCAGGCACTGGTCGCTAAAATTAGAAGGAAATTGCTCAAAAAAGTTTGCTAACTCACATAGTTGGAGAAAGGTTAAAGGATTACAAAGGATTACAAAGGCGGAGCATGTCGACAGGAGATCTTTTGGGCCATATCTAGGTCGGATGGGAAAAAAAATCATAATAATAATAAATTGATAAATAAAAACTATAATAATGTAGATAACAAATAAATGAATAAATAATAAATAAATGAATAAAATTAACTCGTAATCTGAAACTGGTTATGGTGTTTAATGGCTTAGATCAGTGGTTCGTAACCTGTGGGGAATGACGGAGTTGCCAAGTGGGGAAAACAAAAATTAAGGGCCGTAAAATGGCACAAAAAAGCAAAGCGTATATTTACGTACTAAACACTGCATGGGTTAAAATCGAATTTGTCAAAGACCGATGCTGTGGTGGGAAATGGAGAGTTGGCTCACTAAAAAGTGGGGAATTGGAGAAAAAAGGTTAAGAACCCCTGGCTTAGATGATCCCGAGAATGGAGTTTGATGATGTATAGTGTTATATAGCCAACACGTGTACTGTAGTCACACCTTTTAGACTCGTGACCGCCAAGCACAGGACAAAACTATGGTCACCCCTTAAGACAACATACAAAGGCGGAGCACGCCGACAGGAGACCCCCTGATCCATATGCGTTCGATTATTCTATATTGATATCAATTATAATATTCATTCCAGCAACTTTTGTTTATTTTGTAAATAAAATGAAAAATATAGAGGAACACTACAGATATGTATCCTACACAGGGGCTTTGGTTAGAGTTGGTGTAATTTTGGATTTTTTATTTATTTATTTATTTATTTATTTATTTTTTATTTCTGGATCTGTTGTCTGGGCACATTTTGTTTATTTATTTATCTGTGTATCTGTTATTTTGTTTATATATTTATCAATCAATCAATGTATTCATTATTTGTTTGTTAATTAATTAAATTATTTATTTATTTATTTATTCATTTACTATTGTATTGGTTCTAGTAGTTCTTTTTACCTGTAGAACACTCAGGAGCCCTTACCATCATCATCATCATCATCATCATCATCATCATCATCATGACATCATCAATACAACCACCATCATTATCATCATCATCATACCATCATCACCATCACTATCATCATCATCTTCATGATGATCATCTTTATCATCATTATCACCATTGTCATTATTATCATTATCATCATTATTATAATTACTCTCTTCGTATCAAACTAGAGACTGTACTGTGAGACTCAGTTTAGGCCAGTTACCTTCAGCACAATTCCTGAACACTAACTCTGGGTGTATGGGCACCATGTGGCGAGTTTCCCTAATGGTGATCCTATTCAGCGTTGTCTCCACAAGAGACATCCCTCGATGAAGGAGGAGACGAAGGGGACGACCACAGAACTCAAGGCTCGGGGCAAGTTGACCGAACCTGTCGTGAGTGGTTTGGAGTGGGATGGGAAGGGTGACTGGATGGGAGCTCGCACCCTCGGAGAGACCGTGGGGATTGGCGTCGGCGTGTGAGTGAAGTAACGCGCTCCCTGGCGTATGACGCCCCCCAGTTTATTATAATTATCATTATCATAGCTATTATCATTATCATCATTTCCATCATTATCACCATTACCATCATTATCGTCGTTATCATCATTATAATCGTTGTCATCATTGTCACCATTACCATCATTATCACCATTATCATCATTATAATCGTTATCATCATTATCATCGTTATCATCATTACCATCATTATCATTATTACCATTATTATCGTCATTACCATCATTGTCATCATTATCGTCATTATCTTTATTATCATTACCATCGTTACCATAATTTTCATCATTATTATCATTACCAAACAATATCATCATTACTATCATCATCATTATTACCATTATTACCATCATTATCATCATTATTGTTAACATGATTATCATCATTACCATAATTATTATTAACATAATTATCATCATTACCATCAACATCATTATCATGACCATCATTATAATTATAATCATCATTAACATTACTAATATCATTATCATCATTATCATTATAATAATCATTATCATTACCATCATTATAATAATAATCATTACTATTAATATTACTAACATCATTATCATTATCATTATCACTGTCATCAGTATCATCATATGGTTCATCTAGAATAATTGCGTTCAAGTTTTCATTTGTCACATCGTTAATTTGAGAGAGATATGTTCTGGATTTTCTTTAGTAATTTGTATATTTTGAATATTCACTGATTCTTCACCTCTTCATTTCATGTATTTTTAGTATTCACTGATTTTTCATTTTTAAACTCGCCTCCCATTGCGGTACTTAGTTCATTCGTATGCGAAGATAACACCTTTCAAAATAATTTATTTGATATCAAATATGATAAGTTGATAATGGTAAACCTACGTAATTGTTTATATTGTGATAGGATGCCAAATGCAGCGATTGAAAATTGAAGGGTCTTTATTTTCGTAGAGAAGAAGAGTGGGAAATACATTACATAAAAATTGAAGTCCTTTTGATTTTCCAAATCATCAGCAATGGATTACCATTGCAATAGAAATGTGTCATTAATCTTGGAATGAAATGGGTGAAAGGTGGAATGAATTCATGCTTTGTATACATTCTTTTTTTTACTGATGTATTTGTTGTTCAAACTCCAACTTTGGACACCAGATGGCGTGGTACCAACTTTTATGAATTCTATGCATCATCGCGTGTGGATATGGCTTGCTTCTGTATGAAAAACAGTGGTGATACACTCGCAGAGAGAGATAGAGAGAGAGAGGAGGGGAGAGACACATACACAAAAATAGACAAACTTTTTCTTCTAGGTGCCTCAATTATATATATACATACATTTATATCTGAATAGAATCACCAGTGACGGTGTAGTCAATCAAATAATTCCGACTGTCGTTCCCGGATTCGAACCAAGGCTCATGAGAACACGATGCCGTCTCTCTACCGACTTCGCTATCGGATGTCTAAAATCCTTCAACCTGGGAATTAATCTACACACACACTCACACACACACACACACACACACACACACACACACACACTCACACACACACACACACACACACACACACACACACACACACACACGGGTGTGAGGACGTTGACGTAGAGTGCCTTGAGTTTGGCCCTGAATGAAGAGGCAAGTGATGCGTCTTACCTAAAGTGCCACTTGACCTTCCACATCAGACGTCAAACGGCGTGTGACTGACTTGCATCACGTCATTTGACGCATTGATGTCGTGTGATGTCACGTGTGACTGGAATGACGCGAGTGGGGGTGATGTATCCTCGCATCACAACGAAATGTTCGCATTTAACCAAAACATTTATTTCGACAGATAAGGTATTCGTCCTTCAGTGAATCTGCAGTTTTAAGATTAATGCATAATGTGTAGTGTAGTTTTTGTTCTTTACATAATGTGGTGTTAGGTAATTGCGTTCAGAATGCAGCTGTAAAGGTGAATGACCTCACGAAACTGTCCGTGCAGCTGGCTTGCCAAAACGTGCGATCAATTTCGGTGTGACATCGTTTATCACGAAACCGATCTTGCGTGATGTGTTTTGTTTTACACGTTTTACTAGGTTTAGATATGTGTGCACGGTGGAATTTCTTTACTGTGTTAACGTAAAAGTATATGTAAGGAAGGTGCATATAGAGTGTATGTATAGTGTGACCTATGGAGGGTTTTTATCTTCAAGGACCGATGTACGGTATAATATTTAGATTGACTTGTATGCTTGACTATGCTACCTTTAAGAAAGTTGTATAATGCATCATGTTGTATAATGTAGTTTGGTCAATAAGCTGAACGAAAATATTGCTTTATTGCGAGATAAAGCTTCTTCTGTGATGGATAATTAATCTTGGTCGCGAGATCAAGTTTCACGACAAAAGAGTGTTATCTCGCGCGTACGAACCGACGTTCCGGGACACCATCGTCATCGTCAGCACATCACACGACTTGCATTTGGCATCACGTGGCATCAAACCAAGTTGACTTGAACTCGAGCTTAAGCTTGATCGTACATGTGGAGCTTTGCACCAGGCCGTAGTATCGTTTGCTCCTGTATATACAGTGTCATGGACCAAAGGAGAGGTGGTTTGTTTGTCGGTCCTTAAATAAGGACCATGGGCGCTAATGGAAGAATACTGTTTAGCGCATCAAATTCACCAGCTACGCAAAGAATAAGAATCTACGCACCAATTGCAATCCCTTTGAAAAACGTTGTTGTTAAAACTTCTAACTTCACGGAAACACGTTGTGGCTGCCCATAGGATTAGGAATTAATGGACCACGCGTTCCTGAGTCCGGTGGACCAGTGCACTTCGTTGTGTACAAGGAGGTGGGTAGCATATGAGAAGGAATGGTGCATATGAGTGGATGGGTGGTGAGATAAACACAGGGAATCGTTTAGGGATTTATTCTGACGTTTAGTCCTTACCAGGACTTCTTCAGAGTACCTGAAGAAGTCTTCTGAAGAAGTCCTGGTAAGGACGAAACGTCAGAATAAATCCCTGAACGGTTCCCTGTGTTTATCTCACCGCCCATCCACTCATCTGCCTTACATATTTCAATTGTGCATATACAGTATAGCAGAATGTAGGTAATAAGATGGGTGTAGGTTCTCCGTCATTATCTCTCTTCTCTCTCTCTCTCTCTTTTCTCTCTCTCTCTCTCTCTCTCTCTTCTCTCTCCCTCTCCTCTCTCTCCCTCTCTCTCTCTCTCTCTCTCTCTCTCTCTCTCTCTCTCTCTCTCTCTCTCTCTTGCTACAAGGAACACATCCAAAGACTTGAATGTGTATTTGATTCTACCGATATGACGTCGGATTGTATGACATACATACATACATACATATATGTGTGCATACATATACATACATACATACATATAGATATATATGCATGCGGACATACAAACATATGTATATATGTAAATGTATGCATGTATATATATATATATATATATATGTGTGTGTGTGTGTGTGTGTGTGTGTGTGTGTGTGTGTGTGTGTAATACACACACACACACACACACACACACATATATATATATATATATATATATATATATATATATATATATGTGTGTGTGTGTGTGCATATAAATATGTATACAGTATACATATACGTGTATTTACGCATATACATGTACACACACACACACACACATATATATATATATATATATATATATACAAGTGTATGTATGCGTATACATACATATATGTATACATATACTTTTGCATGCATATACGCACATTTATATACATACACATATTCATATACATATATCTATGTACATACTTTCATATACTTATCTCACTAAATAACACATCAAACTTTGCATTGGCAATATTTTTTATCAATAGATTATATTTTCTTCTCTAACTTCCTTATACGTGGGGGTTGAGAAAAAAACACAGCCGTGCCCTAATGAGGAACAAATATGTAAATAAAAGGCATTACTTTAGGCATCTTGAGGTTGGGGTTGATATATTAGGGCGGACATTTATAAATGCAAATAATGACCCTGGGAAAGGTTTCTTGAAGCGCTTTCGACAGAAAGGGCAGGACGTTGCCGGAGTTCCGTGGGGTGTTCCGAATAATTTTAATGTACCACAAATGTTTTGTTAGATATTTATGACAGGGGGGAGGGGGCAGTTCCTAATAAAACTTGCTCTCAGACATTTCGGTTTCGTCCTATTATTTTCTTTTGCAAATATCAGCGTGTTGATGTTTAGGTCTTGTCTCAGTAGGTCGGTCTTATGCATTTTTTTTTTCTTCATTGATATTTGATCGATCCCCAGGATCACATGAAGAATCGTCACACCAGACTTCGACAGGGTGACAATTCTTCATGTGGGCCATCCTGGGTTCACAATTCTTCGGTTGTATAAGTTGATAACAATAAGCATAACACTCATTCAACCTAACCTAATCTTACCTAACCTAACCTTTATTCCACTGTTGATATTCTCCATACTGGGGTGACAATTCTTCAGGTGGGATCTCATGGGGTGACGATTTTTCATGTGGGCGTTCTGGGGTGACAAATCTTATTTGGGATCTCATGGGGTGACGATTCTTCATGTGGAGGTTCAGGGGTGACAAATCTTATGTGGGATCTCATGGGGTGACGATTCTTCATGTGGGCGTTCTGGGGTGACAAATCTTATGTGGGATCTCATGGGGTGACGATTCTTCATGTGGGCGTTCTGGGGTGACAAATCTTATGTGAGATCTCATGGGGTGACGATTCTTCATGTGGGCGTTCTGGGGTGACAAATCTTATGTGGGATCTCATGGGGTGACGATTCTTCATGTGGGCGTTCTGGGGTGACAAATCTTATGTGGGATCTCATGGGGTGACGATTCTTCCATGTGGGCGTTCTGGGGTGACAAATCTTATGTGGGATCTCATGGGGTGACGATTCTTCATGTGGGCGTTCTGGGGTGACAAATCTTATGTGGGATCTCATGGGGTGACGATTCTTCATGTGGGCGTTCTGGGGTGACAAATCTTATGTGGGATCTCATGGGGTGACGATTCTTCATGTGGGGGTTCTGGGGTAACAAATTTTATGTGGGATCTCATGGGGTGACGATTCTTCATGTGGGCGTTCTGGGGTGACAAATCATCATATGACCCGCTCCATTTTGCATATGGCATGTTAAACATTGAGACAATATTTTTGTAGTATATCCAATGTATTCATGTTTACATCGTACACCGCCTTTGTTAGTAATGTGGATCACTCACCATTTTCAGAATCGTCTTATGAATTTACGTCAAGAAAGAAATAGGGAAGAACGTAGTTAACGAATGGAATTGAATTAGTAACCATGAAATGAGTTCTGAAACAATTATACTTGTGATAAGACGAGATTAGGTAACTTTATGGTGGTAAGGGACATGGAACTTACTAGTAAAGGCCTTATGGTCTCTCGCAGTCTCTTCCATTCTTATGTTCTTATGAGGCAAACTCCATCGTGCATCCTGTGCTCGCTTTGGCAAACCGTCAAACTGGATCAATGTATAGCCGATCAACCATGAACTATTTTTTTTTTCTTTTGTCTTTCATAATTAACTTCGGCGGGGGAGTGGAGGCGTGTGTTGGAAAAAAGAGTCACTCTAGATTTATATTTTGTCATTGATCCTTGTTATCATTATTATTATTATTACTATTATTATTATTATTATTATTATTATTACTATTATTATTATTATTACTATTATTATTATTATTACTATTATTATTATTGTTATTAATATTATTATTATCATTATTATTATTATTATTATTATTATTATTATTATTATTACTACTATTATTATTATTATTATTACCATTATTATTATTTTTATTATTATTATTATTATTATTATCATTATTATTATTCTTTTATTTTTTTTGGGGGGGAGAGGGTGTGTTGGGGGAATAAAATTAAAAATAACGGGAATCGCCCTATATTTTCATATTGTCTTTGATAATGAATTTAGGGGTGGTGGGAAGAATACTAAAATGGAATAAAATCTAGAAGACGACTTCTCTTTCAGTATTCTAGAATTCCCTAAGTCTAGAATGTGTCTAATATCCGTCTAGGTTCACCTTCTCTTAGCTCCTCATTCAGGTTCTCAATATATGACGCAAAGGGGATTTGACATTTGGAGATTCGACAAATAAAAAATTGTAAACGAAGTCGTTTCTACTTAAACGAACTTACTTGAGTCTCGCATGTGTGGCAGGGACGAAACGGAATGAAAACGATTGAAAACCAATGGATTGGATAATTTATTGGACGCATTCTGCCTATAACATTTGACTTGTAAATCAAAACGCTCCTTTGCATTGTGCACAATAAATATAGAATCGTAATTTAAACAAACGTTAGTTCATTTCTATCTTCTAACAGAATTTAGCCTCTTTTGCAATTGAGGGGTCCAGAAACAGAGGGGCATCCTCGCCAATTCTACTGGACGCATCATGTATGTATATGTATATATATATATATATATATATATATATATATATATATATATATATATATATATATATGTATATATATATATATATATATATATATATAACACAGGAGCCCACAGTCGGAGAAAGAATAAACTTCGAATATATATATGTGTGTGTGTGTGTGTATGTATATATCAGTGTAAAACACTATATTTTAGGACTTGTAACACATTATCATTATGGATTATTGCACCATCAGCTGTGTAAAAAACAGCTAATCATATCTCATATTTTAAGAAGACGAAACTTGAAAATCATTGAATAACGCAAGTAATTAGTTGTAAATATGGACTGTGCATTAGTTAGGTATACGAGATTACATTGTATGATTGAGAAATAGGAGTAATTTTGATACACGGACCAAAAGACTTGAGGTCTTTATCCTTGGCCCAAATAGCTTAAACGTCGTCCATTCAAGACGAATTAAGTCAATGAGGGGAGGTTGGCAGGCCAGTTCATGCTTGCATTGCATACGTCACTCCTTGAGCATCGCCCACCCGGCCTCATGAAGGTAGGGAATCTACGCAAGGAGGCACTTACCTGCGGCCGAAGCCGTCACCTTTGCCCTATCATGCGCCTGAACATGTTGGGAGAATTAACAGTCACTGCTACGGATCGGAGAGAAGTGCAGGATTCGAACCCGAAACTGGGCGAGCGCTCGGCCAGCGCGCTTCGGGTTACGTCATCAGCCCTTGTGTTGTATCTGTGAGTTGCACATCTTACATGGGTGCATGCACGTTCGAAAGGTCAGACCGTGGATTAGTTTTTATGGACAACTCATCAGCGCCTCTGTCTTTATGGGCAATGTTGCGTAGTCAGTGTAGGTTATTACACACACACACACACAATATATATATATATATATATATATATATATATATATTTATATATATATATATATATATATATATATATATATATATACATGTATGCAGAAAAAACACAAAGCAAAATAAAAAAATAATTCTCGATGTCTTTCGTCATGTACCCTGAAGTTGTATAAATAGACGAAAGCGTTCGGTCATCATTTTATTTATTTTTTTTCCTTGGTGGTTTTCCCGCATATTTAGAATCACGAGTTCGTGTGATTTCTCATATATATATATATATATATATATATATATATATATATATATATATATATATATATATATATATATATATATATATATATACATATTTATATGATATATATGTATATATTATGTTTATATGTATATATATAGATATATGTGTATATGTATGTATGTATAGATATATGTGTATATATATTTATGTATATAAATATGTATATATATATATATATATATTTATATATATATATATATATATATATATATATATATATATATATATAACATAACCTCTGACCTGACTTGGATGTACGTGCATCGTATAATTGATCCACTTCGATCTTACTTTTTGTTAACCAGTTCAACAATAGAGGATTACCACCCTAAGGACATTGTCCCTCTCCATGACTTGTTCTGGCAAAGACGCGGCCTTCCTCTTCATCTGAAGATCGCTGGGTTCCCGGCTCTTCAGGACGCAGAGATTGTTCCTTTGCTAGAAGAAACCTGACTCATCTCTCATTAGAAAAAAAAATATATATATGTCTGTATGTGTGTGGCCGTGGAACAAATATGGGCCAAGGTGTGACTCACTGTAGTCACTGAAGTCACTGTAGGGACTGTAGTCACTGTAAGGACCGCATGACCTGACACGGGTCACCCAGGGCATTGTCGCATGACCTCATCCTCACCAATTGTCATGTGACCTAATGCCACCGTAATAAAGCATCACGTGTTATGACCTGATAGGAACGGGGAGGGTGCTTCTGAGGCACCCACTCCACTGCATGCAGGAAAAGGAAGAGGAGGAGGAGAAAGAGGAAGAGAAGGAAGGATAGGAAGAAGAAGAGAGAGAAGGAGGGGGGAGGAAAGGGAGGAAGAGGAAGAAGGATAGGAGGAGATGAAAGAAGAAGAAGAGGAAGGGTAGGAGGAGGAAGAGGAGGCGAGGCGGAAGAGGAGATAGGAGGAGGAGGAGAAAGAGGAAGAGGAGGAAGGATAAGAAGAGGAAGAGAGGGAAAGGAAAGGAGGAGGAGGAGGAAGAGGAAAGGGAGGAAGAGGAAGAAGGATAGGAGGAGGAGATGAAAGAAGAAGAAGAGGAAGGGTAGGAGGAGGAAGAGGAGGCGGATGAGGAGATAGGAGGAGGAGGAGAAAGAGGAAGAGGAGGAAGGATAAGAAGAGGAAGAGATGGGGAAGGATAGGAAGAGGAGGAGGAAGAGGAAGAAGGATAGGAGGAGGAGATGAAAGAAGAAGAAGAAGAGGAAGGGTAGGAGGAGGAAGGATAGGAGGAGGAGGAAGAGGAGATAGGAGGAGGAGGAGAAAGAGGAAGAGGAGGAAGGATAAGAAGAGGAAGAGAGGGGAAGGATAGGAGGAGGAGAAGGAAAGGGAGGAAGAGGAAGAAGGATAGGGGGAGGAGGGGGAGGGGAAAAGAAGAGGAAGGGTAGGAGGAGGAAGGATAGGAGGAGGAAGAGGAGGCGGAGGCGGAAGAGGAGATAGGAAGAGGAAGCGGATGAGGAGATAGGAAGAGAAGGAGGACGATGAGGAGATAGGATAGGAAGAGGAGGATGAGGGGAAGAGGAGATAGGAGGAGTAGGAGAACGGAGGGGAGATAGGATAGGAGGAAGAAGAGAACGAAGAGGAGATAGGATAGGAAGAGGAGGTGGAAGCGGAAAAGGAGATAGGAGGAGGAGAAGGAGGAAGAGGAGGACGAAGAAGAGATAGGATAGGAAGAGGAGGCGGAAGCCGAAGAGGAGATAGGAAGAGGAGAAGGAGGAAGAGGAGATAGGATAGGAAGAGGAGGCGGAGGCGGAAGAGGCGATAGGAGGAGGAGAAGGAGAGAAAGGAGATAGGGTAGGAAGAGGAAGTGGAGGACGAAAAGGAAGATAGGAAGATAGATAGGAAGAGGAGGAGATCAGATAGGAAGAGATGTTCAGAACCTCCCGTGAATGTCTCGCAGAATACGATATTGGAAACCACCGTGCAGACAATTACTAAGACTCGTTTCGCACGTATCGACTTTTCGCCGTGCGCCGTCCACGACACGACGTCTTGCTCTCAAATAACCATGGGTGTCTTTGGACGTCTTCACACGTCACAACCGCGACCACGCGTGAAAAGCGTCCATAGACAACCATGTTTATTTGAGAGCACGACGTCGTGTCGTAGACGGCGCACGGCGAAAAGTCGACACGTGTCAAACGAGTCTAAGAGGTGGTGACAGCCACGGTAGTTGTCTTATCGATGACCTTGAAGATTCGTTTCTTCGAGTAAGCTGAACGTAAAAGCAAAATTCAGAAGTAGTTTTAAATCTTCACTAAGTCTTAATGTAATTTACATTAGATTTTCCATACTTTTGTATCACAAATCATCACAAGATTGTGTGTCTCTGTCTCGGTGTATATTACAAATTAAAACGAGTTTTGGCGCGTTAAGTATATAATTTCGCCTTTTGATTTTCGAAAAACCTGCCCCGATAGTACAAATTGAATATAGGATTTTATATCAGTGTAATAAAATTAATGTGGAACGCATTCACATATGAGAATAATTTTAGTTGATGTTCAGTGTAATTAGTCTAGGGACAGCTAGTGTAAGAGAAGAAATGACACTCATTTAAAAAAAGAAAAAAAGAAAGAAAGAAAAATGCGTCCGCTACAGTGTGTAATAAAAAGTTGACCTTGGAGGAGGGGGGAGAGGCTGGGGGTACACACGCACACACACACACACACACACACACACACACACACACACACACACACACACACACACACGTGTCACTAAAGTTATCATACCGGGCATCCACGGGCTTCCACCAACGCCGATTTTTGAGAGTTCGATCGAGTGAAACCGACTTTGGTTACAATATTCTTTTTTTTTTTTTTCCTTTCTTTTTTTTTACAAATCTCAAAATATCAAATTATCTTTCTGTCATGAATGATGAACTAAGAGATAGCAAACTTAGGCGAATGTTAGAAATAATGTTGAAATGTTCTTAGAGAAGTCTAGATTTCTGTAAGCGAAGTTATATTCTAGTTATTCATATGGAGGTTGGAGGTAGGATGTCGGAGGTAAAATAGCCCAGTGTGATAACCCGTACATGATAAATTGGTTGAAATGATGTATCGGTTATTAGGTCGTTTGGACTGCCAAATGTCTGCGAAATGTGTGGACGTAATGATGATGATGGTGATGATGATGATGATGATGATGGTGGTGGTGATGATGACAACGACGACGACAACGAGGATGTTGGTGATGATAACGATGACGACGACGAAGACAACAACAACGACGATGGCGAAGATGGTGATGATGATGATGATGATGATGATATTGAGTCAGGAAAATGAACGTATCACCACCACTACCACCACCACCACCACCACCACCACCACCACCACAATATACTATCACATCACAAGAGTTCCCGCTCCTCGCCGCGCTCCATCAAGAAACAAGCCGACCTCCCCCTCCTCCTCCCCTCTCCTCCTCCCCCCTCCTCCTCCCTCATTGCCTGCGTGCGTGCGTGCGTGCGTGCGTGTCACCCCCCGGAGGAGGAAAGTGGAAAGTATTTGGCCGCGGGCCGAGTTGACGTCAGGCAGCCAAGAACCGCAGCAGCAAGACGGGGCAGCGAAACACGTTCATTCTTGTCCTTCTCAACTCTTTTACTCCGAGTGGAGGGAGCGGGAGGGAGGGAGGGAAGGAGTGGACGTGGTTCTATTATCAGTTGAACTTGAAATATGTAATCCCGCATAAAAAATTAATATTAGGAAAGTGAAAATTAATAGAAAAATAAGAATACTAGGTCCGCCATAGAGGTATACTAAGATGGAAGATTGAATGCATACATTAGTATGAGAGAGAAAGAGAGAGAGAGAGAGAAAATAAGAGGTGATTAAAAATAATTAAATGAAACCGGACAACACATCAACAGTAAGGCTCGTTTCACACGTATCGACTTTTCGCCGTGCGCCGCCCACGACACGACGTCGTGCCCTCAAATAACCGTGGGTGTCAATGGACCCTTCCACACGTCACGACCGCGACCACGTGTGAAAACGTCAATAGGGACCCATGGTTATTTGAGAGCATGACGTCGTGTCGTGGACGGCGAACGGCGAAAAGTCGACACGCGTGAAACGAACCTAAGCTGACAGTAGTTCTACGACGTGATATTGACACTAACCTTCTCGCTGTCTTCCTCCACTATCTCCTCCTTCTCCTCCTCCAGCTCCACCCCCTCCTACTCCTTTTCCTCCTCCTCCTCCTCCTCCTCCACTGCCTTCTCCTACACCTCCTCCTCCTCCTCCACCTCCTCCTTTCTCCTCCTCCACCTCCCTCTCTTCCTTCTCCTTCTCCTCCCCCTCCACCTCCTTTCTCTTCCTCCACCTCCTCTTCCTCCACCTCCTCCTCTTCGACCTCCTTCTCCTTCTCCTCCTCCTCCTCCACCTCTCCTTCTCCTCCCTTCTCCTCCTCCTCTCCTCCTCCACCTCCACCTCCTCCTTTACCTCCTCCACCTCCTCTTCGACCTCCTTCTCCTTCTCCTCCTCCTCCTCCACCTCTCCTTCTCCTCCCTTCTCCTCCTCCTCTCCTCCTCCACCTCCTCCTTTACCTCCTCCACCTCCTCTTCCTCCTCCTCCTCCACTACCTCTTCCTCCTCCTCTCTTCCTCTACCTCCTCCTCCTCCTCCTCCTCCTCCATTCTGCATCAACTTGTACTGCAGGGTCTCACAGCTGACTTGCAAGTTCCCACTAGAAGCCTGCAGTCCCAGAGTCCAGCCTACCCAGAGGTCTAGCAGCACTTCATCGTTCTATTATGGTGGCGTACTTCATATATTTTGATCTGAATGAGGACGGGAGGTAACTTTTTGTAACAGACAGACGAGTAGAGTCCAATTTGATCCTGACCGCAAACTAAGACGCAGGCAGCACGTGCGACGCAGTACAGCAAAGGCAGACTTCCTGTTGCAGAACTTGAGTATAGTTTGAACTTCTTTCTCACTCGTAATGCTGAGGTAGTACATCTAGAAACATTTCAATAGAGAGAGAAAAGTTTAAAGTGAGATTCAAAGCAGCAACAGGAAGTCTGCCTTTGCCCTGTGCTGCGTGGCCTGTGTCACCTGCGTTACCTGCGTCATCTGCGTCTCAGTTTGCGCGTGGGCTGAAGAAGGTCTTGATTTACCAAGACCTTCTCCGCGCCGAATTCCGCTCCCATACCTCTGTTATTTGCGCAAAATCGCCATTTGTCCTATTGAAAAATAAACAAACAAACAAATAAATAAATAAATAGATTTAAAAAAAAAAAATCACAAAAAACGGAAAGTAGGCCACCGAGTGGTTAAAGAGTCTTAAGTGACGCGCTCGATGACCGTGTCAACGTTTTCTCCTATCTTACGTAACAAACGTTACATAAAACGTTTGTTCTAACACACCGGTTCCCAGTTTTGGCCTGGGTCCCCCTTCAACCCTCTTCGTCCTGTCTAATGTCTCTTCTTCTTCGAACTCGTCTGAAGTTCGCAAACAAGCTAATCACACGGAATCTCGTGAGTCTCACGGATGATTTGAAAAGGATCGATGTTTTCCTTGGTCATGGGTGTAAGTTTGTCGATCCCTGTTTTTAGTAATGAATTGAATAAATAACTGTTTATTCGTTCATTCATGTATTCATTTATTTAAACGTTTATTATCTATCAATTTGTTCATTAATCTACGGATTTATATATATATATATATATAGTCACGTGCTAGCCCGGGTTCGAGTTCTTGGCCGTACCACGTTTCAATTTCTGCATGTCGGCCTCCTCGAGTTGTACAAATACATACATATATGTATATATATATGTGTATATATATATATATATAATATATATATATATAGTCACGTGCTAGCCCGGGTTCGAGTTCTTGGCCGTACCACGTTTCAATTTCTGCATGTCGGCCTCCTCGAGTTGTACAAATACATACATATATGTATATATATATATATATATATATATATATATAATATAAATCTTTATGTACCAAATTAGTTGATATATTAATTACTTTTTTGTGGCGCCCTCACGGTCCAGAGTCACACACCATTCGCTTATGCTAAAAGTTGACTATTTTCCTCATCGTGTATACAGTAATGAGTGCCAAATGTGTATATATCTATATATATAAATATATATATATATATATATATATATATATATATATATATAGACATGGAATAAGTAAAATGATATATGATAAATAGCAATAATGAATATAATAAAAAATAAATGTTCATGATAGATATAAATATGAAATAAAGGTAAATATAAATAATTAGAAAAAAAAAAGAAAAAATCTCCATGTATTCTATGATGAGCCCTCACGAGCACCGTAATAGGGTTCTGAGGGCGTAATGGCGCCCGTGGGCATTTGTGGACCACATTCATTAGGGAATAGTACAAGTATTACAGTAATACAAAATACATGTCCTGGATTCAGTTTATTTACTGTAAGAACAATAGAACAAAATAAGAACACTGGGACAAAACGTCGTTCTCATTGAAGTATTGTCATCTTTGGAGGAGCTGGTTGTCCGAATATTTCAGTGACGTCATGTCGCACAACCCCCGTTATGCTCTTGCTTGAATGCACACACTCATGTGCCCATACAAGCAGCCTGAGCCCAGGGCATGTATTTTGTATTATTGTAATACTTGTACCTCTGTTGGTAGGGGTATCAAGACATTCGGACCACCCTGTGCTTTTGTACAACTGCTGGTGGCGTAATTGGAAGCGTGCTGGTTTCGCAAATGCTTAGTTGTGGTTTCGAATCCCACACTCTTCTCCGATTCCCAGCAGTGTCTGTAAACCTGCCTCCAACAGTCCAGGGGTATAAGACAAAGGTGACGGCTTCGGCCGCAGCTACGATTCTCCTGGCGTGAGCTCTTCACCTCACCTGTCCCTCCTTAGGTTTGTTCACACCACGATAACCACGTGGCATGGAACGCGCGTTATGTCGCCCACAAGGGTAGACCTGACGCGACCTTGACTGTGCGACCATGCTTGACCCGACCCAACCTAATCCAGTGCAATTATGTATTTACGCACCCACGCGGTATATATATATCGGCTCCTGGCCGCCGCATGTAAAATCAGTTCAGCCTTACCTTATAATAAAGGAGACGAACTCGCCAAGACCTCTTTCTCGTCTCACAGTAGCATCGCTGCAGTTTGAAGAAGGAAATAGACAAGAACTGATTTACTAACAATGATTAACATATGAAAATGTCTTAGTAACAATGTAATAAGCGCTGAAACTATCGGTTGTTTTAAAAGAAGGTTAGATAACTTTATGGATAGGGATAAAAGATGGTAAGGGACATGGAACTGTCTAGTGTAGGCCTTATGGTCTGTTACAGTCTCTTCCATTCTTATGTTCTTAGGTTATGTTCTGTCATTTTGAATCTGTTCCTTACCAACTCTATGACGTAACTCATCCGGATCGCCACGTTGTGTTGGGGGAAAAAGAATACTGTCTACGTGTTCCCATGCGTGTCGTAGAAGGATACTAAACAGGACATAGTGATGAAACCAGGAATCCTTCAATCTGTATTTCTATCCTACGAAAAGAAACAGGATCTAGTTCAGCGGCTTCCTAACTTTTTCCTAACCTAGCAACCTCTGTAGCCAGGTCAAAGCAGTCCAGTACCCCCTAGCTAATATTTTATTACTAGAAGGATAAAGGTAAGTGTATGTATGTATCGCTTCTAAACACCCTCTAGAATTGATTCCAGTACCCGAGGTTGGGAATAACTGGTCTTGGAAGAGGACTCCAAATAGAACATTAGTTCTTAACCTGGGCTACCTGTATCCCTAAGGGGCACGAAGCCTTAATCCGAATGTAGGACAAAAGGTCCTCGGACAAAATGTCCCCGGAAGTACGAGACATGATAGCCAATGCAATGGTACTGTTCGAGTATATTTACCACGAAAAAGAATAATGTACATTCATTGTATCCAACTAATTGGCATTCCTAATTTGAAAAAAAGTACCCTTGTTCAATAATTGAATGTAGCTAATCATTTCTCAGCAAGGTTTGTATCACTAATCCTTTTCACATGTTTGCATTGTATTTATATTGGATGGGGGTACCAGGAAATTCTCTTAGATAATAAGAGGTACGGGCACAGAAAAATGTTTAGAATCATTAAACTATAACCATTGTAATTATGTCCTTATAGGGAAGAGAATGGCTGTAGGTTTGTAAGAAGAAGGATGTATCTTGTCCCAAACAACATTGGGTGACCGCCACAAGAATTGACTGTCCAAATGCAGTCAAGCAAAGGTGACGTTAAGGCTTGATCTCTATCGACCTTCCCATCATAATTACATAACATTAAATGAGTTATGCATTATATGTATAATCGTGGTAATTATTATGAAAAAGTATACTGTGTAATCAAGTTGTATCATTATTCAATTACCATAATTTTATTTGAAAAATAAATAGAACTATGTGATAAAAGAGAAAACAAGATTAGGTGGTCAGGAACGTGTCAGAGGTGATGTGGAGGATGTGTTGGGATTAGGGCAAGCTCCATGGCATCAATGAATAGATTACAGTACTATTACGTTCATTGTGCTGTTTGCAAACCCCCATTAGACAAAGGAATTTTCATATTGAATTTCCACATACCCCATAAACACCACACCACACCACACCACAGTTCTAGGACATGGGTGGGGAACCTTTGGCACGCGTGCCAAAACACGGCACACTAACGACTTTTTTTTCAGCACGCGAAACCCAGAGGTTCTAGGAGGTAATGGGAGGGAAATTGGAGGTATGTAAATCTATAATTCTACTTCATTGGCACGCGAAATAATGTTGTATAAGACATTTGGCTTATTTTGGCACGCACACTTAAAAAGGTTGCCCACCCCTATTCTAGGATATTGTCACCATACAACTTACTGCCACTCACCACACCTTTGACAAAGTTTCGTCACCAAATCACCATATCTTTATTATCGACAAACTTGTCTGAGTACTTGTTCATGTTCTTGCGCTATAGTACTTGTTTGAACACTCCCCCACACGTTTGCACCTAAGTGCGTGCACACACACACACACACGCGCGCGCGACTATAGCGCGTTGGTAGCGATCGTGGCCGCCACTACGGCAGCCCGGGTTCGAATCTCGCCCAGGGCTGAAATAATTTCAGTATCGCTGCGCTGCGGGTCGTTACTCCAACTCATGGGCGTGTGTGTGTGCATATAAGGTTACAACATTACCCACAGATCGGTCATGTATGAACTCTGAGCTCTCTTCCGGGAGGGTAATAGCTGTCGATCACGAGTCCAACACGTGGTCCAAGACTATGGTGAATTACACACACACACACACACACACACACACACACACACACACACACACACACACACACACACACACACACTATTAAAAGTGGGAAAGAAACTCGTCATATATTCAAAATATATTCTTAACATTTAATTTCACTTAATTTAAGATAAAGTTTATTCAATACCATTAACAACAGCACGATGTTCGCTGGCCGAGCGGGTTAGAGCGTCGCTACTTGCGGCGGAGGTCGAAGCGACGGCAGTTATCACCTTTCCGCCAGCGAGTTGGACCAAGGTTCACGGTTCATGAATTTCCAGTCTACAAACTTCTCTGTAAGGGGAACCGTCCTGGCTTTCTGACAGGGCGGGGGGTGGGGTGGGGGGGAGTTCGCGACGAACCAATCACATAATTCTAAGCTAAGTGCTATGCATTGATTCATTGTGACTGAAGTGGGAATATACTGTCATCCAGTAGAATTATGTTTCAGAAGTTGAGTCAAAATTACTTGATTTCTCAAACGCGCCACATGTCTGACTCTGTGGTTTGGAGAAAACTATTTACTCAAGTAGAAAGCGGAGATAGTATATAACATCTAAACCCTTTCTCTCATAAAAGAATTATTTATGATAAAGATATATGATCATACAATTTTTCTTCCTATTTGGTAATTATGGAGTACAGTGCTCCCAAGTGAATATTTCCTGGGAATTTTAAGCTGATTTCAAAGATTTGAAATAATACGGAGCAAGTTAGCATGAACTTTGTAAATTTACGATTGAAAAATAAGTATACAACAAATAACTTAATCTGTTTACTAACTTCCCTTGAGAGAAGTTGTTGGGAAACTTGCGATTCAAAAAAAAAAAAAAAAAAAAAAAAAAAAAAAAAAAAATATATATATATATATATATATATATATATATATATATATATATGTATATGTATTATACAATCTATCCCACGTGCACATACTAGCTAAATGCAATATCATAGCGGAGGTGAGTTGAACGCGATATTTCGTGTAGATGTATGTAATTCGAGCATACAAATATAAGAAAATCGTACTCAACTTATATCTCTCTTGATAGCGCATTGGTTTAAGTCACTGTAACTTTGTTACGGGTTAGCTGGGTTCGAATCCTCGGCTCGTCCACGTTTCAATTTCCAACAAAATGTCTCCATCGAGCGATTCTTCAGTCTCGATTGCGATGGCATGGAATTAAAAGTAATTTGTGATTGAATAAAGATATGCACATATATATATATATACATATATATATACATATATATATACATTTAAATATATATATATATATATAAAACAACTTAATCTGTTTACTAACTTCCCTTGAGAGAAGTTGCTGGAAAAATAAAAACGAGAACAATAGCCTCAGCCTCTGTTTTATCAATTAGGGACTTTGGACAAAGAAAGGGATAAGAGGTTTTATTCTCTGCGTCGGGGATTGTTAAACAACCAATGGTGAATACTTTTAACCGAGAGACAAAGAAATGGGAACAATGAGGTTCGTGGGCCAGAGTTACCGCCTGGAATTTTGAGTGAAGATACCTCATTCGGTGGCAGAGATTTGTATATATATATATATATATATATATATATATATATATATATATATATATATATATATAATACATACTGCAGAAAAGGTTAGATAATTGAGTGAAAGAGGTGGTAGACAAACACAGTATAGTGTTCCTCCAATCTGTGTTTCTCCTCCATATATATATTATATATATATATATATATATATATATATATATATATATATATATATATATATATGTATATGTATACCTGTGTCTGCTTACCTACATATATACATAATATATGCTTACCTATTTACCCGCCTGCCTGTCTGCTTGCCTGCCTACCTACCTGCCTACCCACCTGTCTACCTACCTACATACATACATGCATACATACATATATACATACACGTACATAAATACATACATATACATAAATACCTCCTACCTACCTAGCTACATATATATATATATATATATATATATATATATATATATATATATATATATATGTATGTATACATAGACATACCTACCTACCTATTTACATATATACATATATGCATACATGTATATATATATATGAATATATTTATATATATACATATATGCATACATGTATATATATATAACTTGTATATATATTCATAGACATACCTACCTACCTACCTACCTATTTACACATATACATACATGCATACATGTATACATGCTGACACACATGCATAGATACATACGCACATACATACATATATGCATACCCGAAGTTGTTTTCCCCTTTATAAAAGGGTGGCCGAGTCAAAGCACACACCCCCCCTCACCAATCCCACACCCGTTCACCCCCACTCCCATCCTAGGCTTTAGACCAGGGGTGGGCAACCCTTGGCATGCGTGCCAGATCTGGCACACTAACGACTTTTTTTCCAGCACGCGAAACCCAGAGCTCACCTTAAAAAAGATAACTCATAAATCTCCTTCTTTTGTATGGCCGTTGGTATATGCATGCTACCCTGGGCGGTGGATCGGGGCCCTTATAGGAGATGAAGGGAGGGGCCTATACGTGTATGTAGGCCTATCATTTATGTTACTCTGTTGACATGCGAGGAATTTTTGTTTCAATGATTTGGCGGATTTTGGGACACACACTTAAACGTTGCCCACCTCTTCTTTAGACTTTGGACAAACGCCTGAGTCACACGACGACATCAACCTCTGCCACGTCACTCCTGCAAACTACTCTATGTTGTCTCTCTACCTCCTGTCTGGTCCTCCTCCTCCACGCTTACCATCGTGCGGCGTCCAGTCAGTAACACACCTGTTCCATGGCTATCATCGATTTTTTTTTCTTGCAAAGGAATGTTTATTTTCATTTTCACTTAGCACACTAACCGCTACACACTAAACAAAGCGCGTTTTAAATTACACACTTTTACCAAACATTACCCTCCAAAGTCCAACACTAGGGGAGGAACACATTCTCCATACACACTAGATTACGTATCAATTGGTGTATATTCGATATTAATCATTATACACTCGATATACTTCCTATCATATACAATGTGCAACATACTTCCAGCTACACACTTGATGGCTCGACGGTGCAGTGATACCGTTCTCGACCGCTAATTCAGCAATACGTGTTCGAGTCTCACCCAGGACTGAAATAATATCAGTATCGCTGCACTGGGAGCCGATACTCCAGCTCTGGTGAGCAAGGGGTTTTGCGTGTGTGTGTGTGTGTGTGTGTGTTAGGTAGCATTACCCACAGATCGAGCTATATACAAACCCTGAGCTCTCATCCAGGGGTAATAGTTGTCGATCACGAGTCCAGCACGTGGTGAATCACATTACACGGTTCATATTACTTTTAAAGATATTCTTGTTCACAATTTCACACACCATACCACACAATGAGTATTAAATAGCACACATAACTCACCAGGACTTGAATATGAAATGGTATAATTTGGACGCTAATCAGCGACAGATAAAATTAGGTCGTTAGGCTCATTATTCCGTTTCATCAAAGGATTTATTTTATGATTAGAGGAAGTGAGGTTAATATAATGTGTATACCACATTCGAATACCACGATGAAAACTATAAATCACGAACTCTCCGCGAACTGATGACTACTTAAGAACATAAGATTGGAGGCGACTGCAAGAGACCATAAGGCCTATACTATGCAGTTCCATGTCCCGTACCACCTTCCATACCTACATGGTTACTAAGTCTATTCCATTCGTTAACCACTCTATTGTTAAACCAGTTCTTGCCTATTTCCTACCCTGCTGTCTTAATATGATGACCTTGCCTGCATCACCACTGTTAAAGCCCTTGGCCCATTTGAATACCTCTATCAAATCACCCCGCAATCGTGTTCTTTCTTGAGAGTGTAAGTTTAAGTGTCTGTCTGTCTTCGTATGGTTAATTTCTAAGCCCGTGTATCATTTTGGTCATTCTCGGCTGTACTGATTCTAGGGAAATTGTATCCATTCGCTTTCTGTCCCTATTTGGAACAAAATCTGCAAAACGCTGTTTTAGGGAAAAAATCCCTTAGGGAAAATATTTCCTGTCAGAATAAGTTCCGTAAGGAAAGTTCTCATCGTAGGAAAATATCCTCCTGATATGGAAAGAAAAATACCCCAAGGAAAGTATCCACGAAGGAAAATATCCCCCAAGGAAATAATTCCTTTTGTTACTGTTAATAAACTTGTGAATGCTTTGGGGGGATTTTTTTTCTTTCTGGGGATATCCTACCGTAGTAGAACACGGGGGTATCTCGAAGGGGCTAAAACATTTATGAGGGAAAATATCCCCCAAGGAAATAATTTCCTTTGTTGCTGTTAATAAACTTGTGAATGCTTTGGGGGGATTTTCCCTAGGGGGATCTTTTTTCTTTCTAGGGATATCCTACCGTAGCAGAACACGGAGCCATCTCGAAAGGCGTTTTTTTTATGTCTCCTCGTGTCATGGTACAAGTAGTGTTTGACCCATTTTACACGTATCGACTTTTTGCCGAGCGCCGTCCACGACACGACGTCGTTCTCTCAAATAACCATAGGTGTCTATGGACGCTTTCACACATGGTCGTTACGTGTGAAAGCGTCCATAAACTCACCCATGGTTATATGAGAGCACGACGTTTTGTCGTGGACGGCGCACGGCGAAAAGTCGATACGTGTGAAACGAGCCTTACACGACAGCGCGTGTTCTTTTTCCTTGTTATAAATCGGTCGTGCGTTTTTTGGTAGGAGGCCATGTTGTATACATGATTTCAAGAAGTCTACAGCGACAATGGCGTTTAGTTTATACAAGTTTCTGTGCTGGTTCCAAACAGCTGAGAAGGTGTCCAACAGACATTTGGTTAGACGGTCATGGCGCCTAGAGTCTTGTTGCTGAGTGATAAGAGATCCAAGAAGCTTAGATATTTTTTTTATTCGTACTTGAAAAAGCTGTAATAAGCGAAACGTCGTACAAATAAAGGCTCCGTCCTCATATGGTGTTTAACTCGTCAAACTTAGATATGAGCTCATGAATAATGGCGACAGTACTAGGAGCGGCTCCCGTAGTAATGACGTCAGTAATTGTGTCGCCAGCAGCCGTGGCGAGTTTGTCTGTGAATTTGGTATTAATACTCTAATGGAACATGTAACAGTGGTTACTTAGTTGCTAATGTAAGGTCGTTGGCGACGATGATGTTGGATATAACTTAAGGTGACAGCACACTACGCTGGCATGAAAGGTGGTAAGAGACATGGAACTGCCTAGTGTGGGCCCTATGGTCTCAGTCTCCTTCATTCTTACGTCCTAATGTTCTAATAATTCTTACATACAAATGTTAAGTGACTATATCCTATCTAATCCCGTATCAAGTGGTCGCCTGAATTTATAATTCGGTGGAAGAGATCCATAAAGCTTGGAAGGTTGAGAAACGCTACTGGATACCAAAATAGTTCCCGACCCGTCACCTCATAGATCCTCCACTTATGCAATACTGTTTCCTATCATCGTAGAGGCCAGTTCGATTCCAGATAAGATCGTCTGTCGTCTAAGAATTATTCCTGATTTTTCGGTCTATGGTCCTCTCGAGGTCTGGTGTCCTCGGGATGGTCCTCTCGAGGACTGGTGTCCTCGGGGTGGTCCTCTCGAGGACTGGTGTACCTCGAGGGACCACCAGTAACCCCAGGACCACCAGTGGGTTTCACCTTTCCTTTCTTGGCTTTACCTCTCGAGGAATGACTGGTGTCTTCCGGGTGGTCCTCTCGAGGTCTGGTGTCCTCGGGGTGGTCCTCTCGAGGACTGGTGTACCTCGAGGGACCACCAGTGGGTTTCACCTTTCCTTTCTTGGCTTTACCTCTCGAGGACTGACTGGTGTCTTCCGGGTGGTCCTCTCGAGGTCTGGTGTCCTCGGGGTGGTCCTCTCGAGGACTGGTGTACCTCGAGGGACCACCAGTAACCCCAGGACCACCAATGGGTTTCACCTTTCCTTTCTTGGTTTCACTTCCCGTCCACAAATCCCGCGAACCATTTGTTTTCGAGGGACCCCCGTGGCGATGAATTCGGATTCACTGACATGTAAAAACTAGTCGACTCGCCACAGAAGAGCGATCATTATTTATTTGTTTGTTTGTTATTATTTGTCTGTTTGTTTATTGATATTTGCTTGATTATCGTTTGTTATTATTTTTCTGTCAATTTATTATTGTTTACTATTTACCTGTTGGTTTATTGTTTAACTTTGCCTTTTTATTTATTTACTTATTTTATTTATTATTATTTATGTTATATTTCTATTTATTTGTGTATTTATTCATAATTATTTATATATATATAATTTTTTTCGCATCCGACCTAGTTATGGACCAAATGGTCTCCTGTCGGCATGCTCCTCGTTTGTAATCCTTTGTAATCTAGCCTAAAACCCCTTTACTATTGATTCTCACAATGATGAATCAAATCGCCTGGGGACAGCCAGAAAATATATATATATATATATATATATATATATATATATATATATATATATATATATATGAGGATGCTGGGGTTCGAGTCCTTGGCAGTACCACATTTCAATTACTGCATATCGGCTTTGATGGCTTAGAATTAAAGTCCATTGTGGTTGTTACAATGTATATATATATATATATATGTATATATATATATATATATATATATATATATATATATATATATTTTTTTTTTTGAGTGAAGTGTCACTCCCACGGGCTTTGTGGGAGTACCCGGTACGGAAAAATATAAATTCTGTACTCCACAACCCACCCTATCACCTTCCCTTCTTACTTTACCTCCATACTCCTCCTCCATCACTCCACCCATCTCACTTCATATAACAATACCTCCCTTCTTCACTCCTGAAGTCTTCTCTTCGTATGTCCTTCAACACGAGGTATCTCATCCACACATCTCCCCCTCCATATCCACATGCTTCACTCCTGTTTTTCATTTTCCTTCTAACAATATATAAAATTTCTTTCTTCAGTTACAAAGTTTCCAACTCTCCGCCACAACTTCCAACAAACAAGCAAACATAATTTACTTTTACCCAATGGATATCAAATCTCCATCTGACTTTATCTTATCTTCGTTCTTATCCGCCCTCCACAACAGTAGCTCATAAGCACCATGTGCATGACGGAGCCCAATTCCCTCAGCTGATTGGAATCACGTGACTGTACTAAGACTAAAGAATGGCGAAAAGCGTGAAAGGGATTTGTTCCGATCCTTACCCCTTGCCAACTGGTGAGCTTGGTCCTTGTGTAAAACAGGAATTGGGGTCGCAGATTAGTGATCTTTCCTATCCTCGGGAATCAGTTCGATTCCAGGTTTCAAGGATTTTATAGTCTGTTGATGTAGTGGGTTAAAGCTCTGTGAAGGTGATCTTACGGGTGGCCGAAAGCAGTGGGTTCGAATCCTGCATGCGACTGTCATAAAAATTATCAGACAAGCACCAATCTTGGCACACACACACACACACACAGACCTGGGGGACTCCCATAGCTGAATAGAACAGTCTTGTGGGTGACAGAATAGAACACGTAAGTTGGTCTATGCTTCTCTGGTCTCAGAACGTTTGTGAATTGCACCTTCAGTTAGAATCTGTCTACCTCTGGTATCACGCCTTTAATACACCATATTACGGCATCTTATCACACACTTGTATCGCTCTTCCTCCTCCTCCTCCTCCTCCTCCTCCTCCTCCTCCTGTCCCTCGCATTCCTCTACCTCCTCCTCATTTTCCTCCTCTTATTTCTCTTTGTCATTCTCTTCCTCCTCTTCCTCCTCCTCCTCCTCCCCCTCGCACCCCTCTTCCTCCTCATTTTCCTCCTCTTACCTCTCTTCGTCATTCTCCTCCTCCTCCTCCTCCTCCTCGCACTCCTCTTCCTCCTCCTCATTTTCCTCCTCTAACCTCACTTCGTCATTCTCTTCCTCCTCTTCCTCCTCCTCCTCCTCCTCCTCCTCCGGTCACTCACATTCCTCTACCTCCTCCTCTTATCTCTCTTTGTCATTCTCTTCCTCCTCTTCCTCTTCCTCCTCCTCCCCCTCGCACCCCTCTTCCTCCTCATTTTCCTCCTCTTACCTCTCTTCGTCATTCTCTTCCTCCTCTTCCTCTTCCTCCTCCCCCCTCGCATTCCTCTTCCTCCTCTTACCTCTCTTCGTCATTCTCTTCCTCCTCTTCCTCTTCCTCCTCCCCCCTCGCATTCCTCTTCCTCCTCCTCATTTCCTTCTCTTAACTCTCTTCCTTTCCCTCCTCCTCCTCCTCTTCACCTCTCCCCGTTCCTTTTCCTCCCATTCGCTCTATCAATCTTCTTCCTCGTACGGATTGCATCTTTTATGCAGTCGATACTAAATGGACTTTGGAGACATTACTGCGGAACAAGTCAACCAGCATTCTTTCACAATTGGATATTAATCTCAAAAAAAAAAAAAAAAAAAAAGGTTCGTAACTTCTTCTATTCCTTTGTTGTATCATTAGCCCCCTTTACCACTTCCACTTCATAATTGGATATTAATCTAAAAAAAAAAAGAAAAAAAAAAGAATAAAAAAAAAAAAAAAAAAGATATATATATATATATATATATATATATATATATATATATATATATATATATATATATATATGTTCGTAACTTCTATTCCTTCGTTGTTTCATCAGCCCCCTTTACCACTTCCATCACTTCTCTTCGGCTCGATAGTGTTTCCAAGGATAGAAGAACTAATTATTTGATTAAAAATACCCACCCTTGTCCTCCTCCTCCTCCTCCTCCTCTCCTCTTCCCCCTCCTCCTCCTCCTCCTCCTCCTCATCGTACTCCTCTTCTCCTCCTCATCGTACTCCTCTTCTCCTCCTCCTCATCATCTCCCTCATAATTTTCTTCCTTTTCTTTCTATTCTCCTTTTTCGCTTCCTACTCTTCCCCTCATTCTTCTTCATCTACACCTCTTCCTCCTCATTTTTCCTCTCACCATCCTCCTCCTCCTCCTCCTCCTCCTCTTCATTTTCCTCCTCTTTTCTCAACCTCATACTCCTCTTGTTCATCCTCCTTCTTCTGCCTCCTTATTCCTTTCCATTCCTCCTCCTCCTTTTCATTCTCCTCCTCCTACTCCTTTTGTTTCTTCTTCTCCTCTTCGGTTTCTTTACCCTTTCTACTCTCCTCCTCCCACTCCTCCTCCCTCCTCCTCCTCCTCCTCCTCCTCCTCCTTTTCCTCCTCTTCCTCCTCCTCCTTTTCGTCCTCTTCTTCCTACTCCTTCTTTTGTTCTTTCTTCTCTTCTTCGGTTTCTTTATCCTTTTCTACTCTCGTTCTCCCCCTCCTCCTCCCTCCTCCTCTTCCTACTCCTCCTTTCACCGTCTCTTCTGCCTCCTCCTCCTCCTCTACTCTTCCTCTTCCTTTTCCTACTCTTTCTCCTTCTCTTGTTCCTTCTCCGGTGTGATCTAATAGAGGTGTTCAAGTGGATCAAAGGCTTTAACAAGGGTGATGCAAACAAGGTCACCATATTAAAACAACAGGGCAGGACTCGCAGTAATGGTTATAAACTGGACAAATTTAGATTTAAAAAGGAAATAGGCAAGAATTGGTTTACTAATAGGGTGGTCGACGAATGGAATAGACTTAGTAACCATGTAGTGAGCGCTGAAACAATTGGTTGTTTTAAGAAACGATTAGACAACTTTATGGATGGGGATGACAGGTGGTGATGGATACGAAGCTGCCTAGTGTAGGCCTTATGGTCTCTTGCAGTCTCCTTCATTCTTATGTTCTTATGTTCTTATGTTCGGTCTCTTTATCATTTTCTACTTTCATCCTAGTCCTCCTACTCCTCCTCCTCCTCCTCCTCCTCCTCCTCCTCTTTCCTCCTCCTCCTTTTCCTCTTTTTCCTCCCCCTATTCCTTTTCCTTCTCTTCTTTCTCCAACACATTATCGTGCGGATAGCCTAGACTGCAAAGGTCAGACGCGTGTCCTGAGGCAGTGACTGCTTCAGGTGCAGTACGGGCAAATTACACTGTGTGGACACAGATCAGGCACAATATTTCTGACAATCGGTTCTATCGATTGCCGAGTGAACAAAGGGATTAACTGTCCCGTCCCACCTGGTGGGACTGTGACGTAGACATGCCACCCTCTCCGACACCTCGCCACAACGGACGCAGCTATCGATCGCCTCGCCCCCCGGCACTTTCACAAAATCTCCTTTGGTTGCCGCGTGCAGAATATATGTGAAGTTGAATGTGTATGGGTAAGTGTACACTCGTACATACGCGTATACACTCATGTAAGTATATGTTCTCTCTCATACAAGCACGGGTACACTATCTCTCTCTCTCTCTCTCTCTATGTGTGTGTGTGTCTGTGTGTGTGCCAGTCTCTCTCTCTCTCTCTCTCTCTCTCTCTCTCTCTCTCACGCGCGCGCGCGCACACACAGACACATATACGAGTATACACACACACACACACACACACACACACACACACACACACACACACACACACACACACACACACACGAGGTAAGTATCTTTAAATATGTAGTAGTCATGACGACGGATGGGAAATGGAGAAGGAAATAGAACATAGATAGATGATAGTAGGAATATCAGTAGGATTATCTAAAATGGAGTTGTTGAGAGAGGAAAGCCATTTAAAACAAAAGAAGGAACGAGAAGGAGTGTAGAGGAGATCACATTGTTTTATGAAAGCGGGACGTGTGCTCTGGAGTCATTCCTACATAAAAACCTGCACGATCAAGCTCAAATGATAAGGTACGTTTTGCTTGGTGTGATTATCGCTCTACGATGATCGTTCATGGCTCAACGATGATCGTCCAACGATTGTCTGGAGCACTCATTTTTTTTTTTTTTTTTTTTTTTTTTTTTTTTTTTTTTTTTTTTTTTTTTTTTTTTTTTTTTTTTTTTTTTTTTTTTTAATGATGGGGCTGTTTTGCTTCGAGATGCAAAGTATGAGGCTGATAATTTCAACAGAATCTATAATAAATACGCTTATCCAAATAAGATGCCAGGTAGTAGGATGTTCGTCATCCGCCATTGGCTGTTGTATTTACAGGGCTGGGCGCGTTCCTCGGTGCGTTCCTACGTGCGTTCCGCCTTAGTTTGGCGGCGGTTAGCGCTCCCAAACTATTAAAGCTTGAGAGACAGGTTCATACCGAAATAAAAGTCCGGAAGGCCCCATACTATACACCAAAGAAAAATTTCGTAGGTCACGTCCAAAAGGTAGGCCACATAGTATACCGGCACCTATATTGCTTTAATAGTTTGGGAGCGCTAACTGAGGTCAAACTAAATCGGAACGCACCTAAGAACGCATCGAGGAACGCGCCCAGCTCTGGGTATTAGGTTAATAAGCCCACCGAGGGAAAAGTACCCATAACAGTGAAAATGGGCTGTGCATTAGGACAATACACAAGGTAAACAAGCAAGTAAATAATGAGGATATACGGCGAAAAGGCACATGCAGAATATGAATATAAGCAGTGACCTGATGAGATGGTCTAGACACGTAAGAAGAATTGAAGGCGGCATTCTAAAAAAAAAAAAAAAAAAAAAAAAAAAAAAAAAAAAAAATTAATAGGGCATGTGTAAGCACAGGACGGAGAAGAAGGAAGAAGAGATGACGTCAGGAGGAGATATTGAGTGGCTGTTTGAAGACAGATCAAATGAAGCAGATAATCTGGTGCAAGATAGAGGCGGTTGGAGATGGAATACGTGGAGAAGAAAGAAAAGCAGAGGGAAAAGGAGAAAGGTGAGCGAAATGGGAAGGGGAGAAGGAATGAGGAATTGGAATTGTGTGTGATTCACCACCATGGTCTTGGACCACGTGTTGGACTCGTGATCGACAGCTATTTCCCTCCTGGAAGAGAGCTCAGAGCTCATATATGACCGATCTATGGGTAATGCTGTGACCTTACACGCACGCACACACCCATCTCCCCGCCCACGAGAGTTGGAGTAACGACTCGCAGCGCAGCGATACTGAATTTATTTCAGCCCTGGGCGGGATTTGAACTCGGACCACCGTAGTGGCGGTTGCGGACGCCACCACTGAGCCGTCGAGTCGTGTGTGTGTGTGTGTGTTTGTGTTTGAGTGGGTGTGCACCATAGATCTCTATGTGAAAAAATGGCCCTCTGCAGAACCTCCGGGCTATCCCCAGGGTGACGATACAGCCTCAACCTCAGCACGTAAGCTATAATCTAATTTTGTAAGTGTGTTGGTATTGTACAAAGTGTATCTGAAGTATGTAATGGTCGAGACTGATCGTAGTCAGACACAAATGGAATTAGCGTGATAGTACAGATCATTCCCCGTGACTGAAATATGACACTGTCCAACAGCACCTCTGATATTCGCAATTGCATGGAACTGCAATTCTGGACAGTTTCCTGCAGCACCTCCCGGGAATCGAACTCGGACCACTCCGCGTCTGAGACAGGTACGCTACCCACTGGGTCACGAGTGTCATCTGCATAAACATTTAGTCAAAAATATAATATATATTGCCCCAGTTTAAGTAATGCTTCGCTCAAATTATTGTTTTTTGTCGAGAGAAATATAAGAAGCTGAGGTTAAATTACAGAATCACGCAATCACGGATATCGAACAAGAAATTTACGTTGTCCAATAGCTCCTAGCCTAATATAACCTGACCTAACGTAACTTAACCTAACGAAGCCATCCAATAGAAAAAAAAAGAATATATCTTTCAAATGTAATAAAGAAAAAGGTGAAAAAATGTGTTTGCGTGATATAGAATCGAAGACGAAGACATTAAGTTGTAAGATGTATCTGATAACGATAAAAGGAAATACCATTATTTATTTATTTGTCATTACTATAATTTTTTCGCATCCGACCTAGTTATGGACCAAAAGGTCTCCTGTCAGTATGCTCCTCCTTTGTAATCCTTTGTAATCCTTTTGGTGCAAGAAAAGCATGATAATATATAGACGACCGAATAACAAATCATAGAATTCAATAAAGACTTATCATAATAAAACTATTGACAGTAATGTTATACTCACTCATTATCTTAATCATAACTCAACCAGTAAAGCATTGGAATATTTATATTATATTTCGTAATGAATATCTCATTGATTATGAAATTTACATAAGTGTGATAGATTGCTTATATAAAACAATTTAATCACTGCTGGATAAAATCATCGAGTAGGTAGCAATTGACATTTTTATCAAATGAATTTTTTTATATTTTACTGAAACGGTGTAACGAGTTGATGAAGGGAAACAGCAAGACGCGAGACAAATCCTTGTTTCTCACTAGTTTCGTACAAGGGCTTCTTGTACAAACTAACCAGGACTAAGCTATTTCATCCCCTTTCAGCAATGTATATATACATCTACATATATGGATATATATATATATATATATATGTATATATATATATATATATATATATATGTGTGTGTGTGTGTGTGTGTTTGTGTGTTTGTGTGTGTAATTCACCATGGTCTTGGATCACGTGTTGGACTCGTGATCGACACTTACTACCCTCCCGGATAAGAACTCAGAACTCTTATGACCGATCTATGGGTAATACTGTGACCTTACACGCACAAACACACTCAACGAGAGTTGGAGTAACACCCCGCAGCGAACCAATACTGAAATTATTTCAGGCCTGGGCGGGAGTCGAGCCCGGACCGCTGTAGTGCCGGGCGAGAACTCTAACCACAGCGCCACGAGTTGTGTGTGTGTGTGTGTGTGTGTGTGTGTTTGTGAAAAAACACAGGAGAAATTCAAAACGTGAGCGGTAAGACCTTTCGTATATTACATCTTCAGACAAATTGTACATTTTGTCTGAAGATGTAATATATGAAAGATCTTCCTGTCTCTTCTTTGAATTTCTCATGTGATTTTTTTTCGCATACGTGCCCCAGGTTGAAGTGAGATTTCTGCATATATATGTATATATATATATATATATATATATATATATATATATATATATATATATATATATACACATATTAGTTTGTGTCATTCTGACACAATCAAATGTCATAATGTCATAATGACACAAACATTTGTCGGAAGACTAGCCTGCATAAAGGATTTGATGAAATACAGTACATACCACGCTTCACGTAAATGCCCTTGGCGGAACGATTAGGCCGTAAACTAAGTCATTCCGTTTTGTAGCGTCACGGTAGCATGACGGTTCGGTCATCATCTTGAAAGAAGCAAGCCGCTCAGGCGAAGGTTCGAATCCCAGTAGGAGACTATTTTCATATATATATATATATATATATATATATATATATATATATATGTATATATATATATATATATATATATGTATATATATATGTGTGTGTGTGTGTGTGTGTGTGTGTGTTAATAGGACGTAGTTTTTCCGTGACAGTTCTTGTTGAAGTTGTATGAAACATTCAACTTGACGATATTGAGCTCAATCTTTGCAAGAGCTCTAAAGGCTTTCCGTTGCATATGCACATCATCCACATAATGAAAAGTAATTTTTATTTTTTATTTTTCCGTTGTACCGTTTTGGGTTCGTTTATACCTTATTTGGCACTCCAGTTTATCGGATCTCCTGGGGGATCTTGTGGATGCTGCGCAATGAGCATCAGTGTGGGGATTTGGGAAAGGGAAATGTTCCGTAAGCAGCTTCGGGGGAGCAGAACAATACGCATCACGGAACAATGTAGCGGATTGGAAATTTACACGTGTCTGTGAAACGAGGAATACAAGGTCATTGGGTACGAGAGGTCAAAGGTCAGGGTAGCTTGAGACCTAATGGGAAGATTGCTGAGTTTGGTCATGGAGTATGTTGATGCGTAAAGGACAATTTCAAGTGGGTTACAAAGGAGGGAGATTGTCGCTGTCGTTGTTGCTTCTTCGTTGCGAAGGAGTGTCATGGCGCCGGTAGTCCCGTGACTGACCAAGCCGGGGATGGCGCCCCGTTCTCCACCCGGCTTGCGACGACACGAAAATGTTCTTCATGAACATTTTGTCTTGGCGTCAGCCGCCACGGGATTTTGTTTCTCTTAAAGAGACTCCCCATTCTCAAAGTTTAATCACTAAGAATGTTGGAAAGGTTTTCGATCGGGGCAAGACCGTCTTCAACGTGCAAAAAGATATCTACATATATTAAACAAAGGATTGCAAAGGCGGAGCATGCCGACAGGAGACCTTTTGGTCCATATCTAGGTCGGATGCAAAAAAAAAATCATAATAATAATAAATGAATAAATAAAAACTATAATAATGTAAATAACAAATAAAATACATAGATAAATGCATAGGTATAGTTAAATAATAAACAAACAGGTAAATAGTAAATAATAATAAATTGACATATAACTAATAATAAATGAGAATCAAACAGACAAATGATAACAAAACAAAAACAAATAATATAAAATAAATGATAATCATTACAGCATCTTGCTTAGGTGTTTATCTAAATGATTCTTAAAGCTTCGAACTGAACTACATTACTCTGTCTCTGCAGGAAGTTTATTCCATTCATTAACTACACGGTTGGCGAAGTTGTTTCTACTCACTTCCAAATTTAATCTATTTCCATGAGATCAAGTAAGGGGTGACATAATCAAAATAATCTTGCAACTAAAGCATTATGTGTAAACATAGATTTGATTAAATTTTCTTGAAAGAAAAGTGACGTGATGTAACGACATCGTTGTTCTTTAATCGGACGCCAGGGGAAATATATGACAACGAGTTCCGTTGTTTACGAGATCATCAAGATATAATCCTGGATTGGTTTGGGGGTGGGGTGGGTGGGGGGAAGTGCTCCCTTGGTTTGATAAGATCCTCTTTCGACACACACACATGCACAAACACACACACACACACACACACACACACACACACACACACACACACACACACACATATATATATATATATATATATATATATATATATATTGTTACGGGCGGCTGGTATGTGAAGATACGTTACGTATAACGGCCAAGTGCTTAAGAACCAGCTCACTTCTAGAAGCCACTGTAGGACTGAACTATCTGGTCAGGGCCTAGATAATTCGTAAGACTAGAAGTAAAGGTAACAAAGAAGATTCCAGGAAAGGAATATTAAACTAGCGATAAAACTAGTAAACGAAATTATTAATGGAAAATATTTACAGGCAATCAACACAAAAGAGAAACCGTTACATGATTATAAGAATATGGAAATTATCGTTCAAATAAGAAACACAAGATACGTATACAATATGGTACTATCTAAGTACAAAGAGATCAGGAACATGCATCAGAATAAGTAATAAGTACAAATATAAGTAAAGTAATGCAATGTATATCAGACACGTAATGTAGGCAAAAAGGGGTGATCACTTCACACCAATCGTCTCATGAATCTAAACCTTCTAGTTTTTATCAAGAGATCAATATGACCGGAAGCCGGATACTTCCGGTTAAGGGTGCGGGTGAGGAGGAGGGTAAGTTAACACGTCAACATGGGTAGTTTTAGGACCCTCGACTTGCTTGAACAATCTATTTATTTAGTAACTGTCAAATCTGTGCGCTCCGAACTATTCAGGATTTCGCTTGTCTGTTTGTTCTACAAGAGTGCGCACCTCTCCGCACGTAGGCAAGATTACATATAGTGGACGGGCGTTACTGCTTAACATTGTTACAATACATACATAGACAAGAAATAGGAACATAGTTATGTAATACAAAGGAACACAATTCTATAACATAATTACATATATGACGTAATATCTAATATTACGTTACACCTCCACCGTTTGGGAAAGCTTTTCACTTTCTGTTGAAAAGCTACGTTCTAGAAAGTATGGAGTAGTTCTTCTGCGCAGGGGACAGCTTCTTGCTGTAGTAGGCGATAGCGTGAAGAACTTCATTGTGTTCTTGCAAGAGGGCGGCACCGATACGGTGTCGCTGGCGTCGACTTGCAGAAGAAAGACACGTATTTCAAAGAAGGAACAGGTGGTTCTTCTTTCATCCATTGTTCATGAAGTATCTTTAGACCACGGACTTCATGACCGAAGACTAATTCTGACGGGCTGAATCCAAGGCTTTCTTGAATTGTTGTAATATCTAATATTACGTTACAATATATATATATATATATATATATATATATATATATATATATATATATATATATACTGTATATAAACAAACATGTAAATAAATCGAGGGAAGATGTGGAGGGCCACCACTGCAACAAGTTTCCTGTGTTGGTGCAAGCAGGATGGGAATAATAAGAGTAAGAAGCGGGAAATGAACTTTACGTTGGCCAAAGAGGCAGAAACTCTGGAAGTAAAGCGAGAGATTGGACGCCAACTTGCTTGGCTCTAAAAGAAAGTTTGATGAAAATGGACCTGAGAGGAGGAAGAGGAAGAGGAGGAAGGGGAGGTAGGGTAAGAGGTGGAGGAGGGGCAGGAGGAAGAAGAGGATGAAGAGAGAGAGGAAGAGGAGTAAGAGGAGGAGGTGGAGGAGGAGCAAGATGAAGAGAGAGAGGAATAGGAGAAAGAGGAGGGCGAGGAAGAGGAGGAGGAGAAGGAGGGTGTGGAGCAGGAGCAGGAGGAGGAAGAGGAGGAAGACGAAAAGAAAGAGGAAGAGGAGAAAGAGGAAGTCGAGGAAGAGGAGGAGAAGAAGGAGGGTGTGGAGCAGGAGCAGGAGGAGGAGGACAAAAAGAGAGAGGAAGAGGAGGAGAAGAAGGAGGGTGTGGAGCAGGAGGAGGAGGAGGAGGAGGACAAAAAGAGAGAGGAAGAGGAGAAAGAGGAGGAAGCGAAGAAGGTTAGGCCATTGGAGGTATCTGTTCCAAGGAAATCATCAAAGAATTGGTGGAAGAATGCAGACAATGACTAGGGAAGAAACTCAGATATTGTCCATTTTTTCTTCCTAAAATCCCAAACAGAAATACTGGTACCAAAAATCATAAGTGTTGTTTCCAAAGTGTTCTTTTAATGCATACTTGTATAATGATGATTATTGTTGTCGATTATATTCTTTTGACTGTTGTAATATAAAGGCAGCCCCAGAATAGAAAAGGAGACGAATAATCAACTAACTAG
>NC_134814.1:5982118-5987118 GCF_046742065.1 Oratosquilla oratoria
ATTAAGAAAAAAAATTGAAATACTCGACCCAACTCTCACAGCCTTCTCAACTCCTAATAAAAGCTCATCTGATCAGTTCACCTTCTCTGTCTCCCAGAGTCGTCTCTTCATACGCCTTTCCCCTCCTCCCAAAACACCTTTTTATTCCGTTGAAAAAATTCTGAAAGACATTTCTCCGATTTCACATCCAGTATTGTCTTGCACTCTTACCACGGGCTTCGCTCTCATTTTTTTTTTTTTTTTTCTTACAGCTCCTATGCGCACCTCAATTTCTTTATATCATTCCTCATACCTCTTTTCAACCACTGCCATACTCACGTTCTTACTCCATCGTCCAATAAATTTTCCTCTATTTCCACCTATTACTTTCATATTGAACGGGTTAGGGCGTCGTTACTTGCGGCGAAGGTCGAGGTGAGGGCGGTTCGAACCCTGCCACCGGCGAAGTTGAACCAAGGGCATGGTTAATTAAATTCCACGCTACAAAGCCCTCTGTGAGGGGCACCGTCCTAGCCTCCCGATAGGGGGAGTGTGTGACGTTAAACCACACCACATCACACTTTCATACATCATTTTCGCACACTTCAACACTCCTTAAACCACATCCCTTTCCTCCTTTGTCCTTCCTCACTCGCTGCATTCCACACATTCTCTTCCCTTATTTCTATACTTTTCATTCATTCTCAATTCTTCCACCAGATAATTATCAAACATTCCGTCACTCCTCTCAGTATGTATTTTCCCTCCATACGCATTCTTGGATACCAGCTTCCCCAGTGTGACGGTCACCCATCTACCGACAGACGAGACTCCGTCCTCTTCGACCAATGTGTCAAGTAAAAGCGACTGGAATGCCCCTCTATTTCTGAGTAAATTGTATGGTGGAAAGGCGACTGGCATCAGCAACGTAGGCGCGGAGTTGCTGAAAGCATGCGTTGTTGTCTGCTGTTTGGCATCTTGTGGCACCTTGTCGAACGCTTTGCTGAAGTTAAGGTAAATAACATCGTAATTATCATTGTTATCTGACGCCTTATATACTTTAATGTAAAAGGATAGAAGATTAGTCACACATGACTTACCCTTGGAGAAACCAGGCTGTGTATCACGAATTAAATTATGTCTTTCGATGTGTTCTCTGAGTCTATTTACTATTACTGATTCAAGTATTTTTCCTATAACCGATGTCAAACTGATTGGCCTGTAGTTGCATATAGACGATCTATCTCCCTTCTTAAAAACAGGAACAACATTTGCCTGCCTCCAAGCATTAGGCACAAAACCAGTGTCTACCGATTTATTGATCATTTCATTTAACTGGTCGCAGATTTCAAGTTTACACTCCTTAATTTAAGCATTTTCCGAAAAAATTCGTCTGTAACCGGGAATTTTGTAGCTTTAAGTCTTTCAATTTTCTTGACTACTTCTACTTTACTAATGCTGATATTAGATGGACTACTTTCTTCATCCCCACTGAAAATTGGATCGCAGTCAGATACTTTATCTAATCTCTCATTAGTGAACACCGAAAGAAAATATTTATTACTGAATATTGATCAGTCTGTCGAGCAATATATATGTATATATGTATATATATATATATATATATATATAATATGTATATATATATATATATGTATATATATACATATATATAATATGTATATATATATATATATGTATATATATATACATATATATATATATATGAGAGAGAGAAATTTGCTAGTGCCAGCGACATTAATTTGATGATTTTTATGACAATCGCACGTAGGATTCGAACCCACTGCTTTCGGCCAACCGTAAGGCTCTGCAAAGGTAATCTTACGGGTGGCCGAAAGCAGTGGGTTCGAATCCTACATGCGACTGTCATAAACATGATCATATGTATAATGAAAATAGATAAACAAAAATAGATAAATATTAAATAGGTAAATGAATGAAAAATATAAACAAATAAATAATAGAATGAAATAGACAAGTAAAAAGAAAAAATAGATAAGTAATTCAACAAAAAGTTCAGACATCAGCATGCAACTTTTTTCTGTTTCAAGATGTATATGTGAAAAGGATTACTTCTACTTTTACTACTGCTGCTAATGGTAGTCATATCAACGAGAGAAAAAAAAAGTATAGATGATATCAAACCCAGTAAAAAATAGAAATAATTCTTCATAAGAATTTAATTAACCCTTGTGATTTATCGACGCCCTTTTAGACCGCTCTCCAATGTAAAAAATAAAACAAATATATTAAAATAAAATAAAAAATAGTGTAATGTACTCTAAGATGTACAAGTGCACAGTACAGTAGCTCCTCGAGGCTCCCAGCGCCAGCGGCCTAAAAACGACGTGACCTCTTGTGACCCTTCGTAGAGGGTTCACACCACTGCACGCTATTGTCATTTATTAGCCCTTTTGCCTCATGTTTGTCTTATGTCACTGTCACCCTTAATAAAGCATAATCTCTTCTTCTTGCTCAGCCTCGTTCGAAGATGATGAGTATATCACTTGTTTTCTCTTGACGAGTTTAATTACCTCAGGGTATACAACCTTCCGGCCTTGCTGTGGATGTGCTGTCTTGTGACTGCCTCTGACCCAGGGTAGTGGACAAGGTGCAGGGATGACCCGTCATCCAGGAGGTGCTAAGATAAGAGGGAGGGTGGAGTGTTTTTAGGGAAGGAATGGGTGGGAATGGTTTTATGCCTTTTTCTTTTTGGCTACCTCCCTTGTAAGGGGGAAAAAGCCTTTGTATATGTATGTATGTATGTATACAACCTTGGCCTGATTTAGCATCCAGACATCTTATGTGCTTCTTTTCGGTACGAATAAGGGGGTATACAAGGGTCGCCACATTAAACCATTCCAAAGGTTAAAAGAAATAGGCAAGAACTAGTTTACTAAGAAAGTGGTTAACGAATGAAATAGAATTAGTAACTATTTAGTGAACGCTGAAACAATTAGTTGTTTTAAGTAAAGATTATATAGCTTTATGGGTAAGGGTGACAGGTGGTAAGGGACATGGAACTGCCTAGTGTAGGCCTTATGGTCTCATGCAGTCTTTCAGACATAGCCTAGACACCCAGTCGGGCTTGTACGAGTTTGCATAAGTGTATCATCATTCCTTTCAATAAAGCCCAAAAGACTCGTGGAATGCCATGTAACACAGCAACTACTACACCAAACTCCGCTTCAGGATAAGTTCCATCTACTCGTGGGGGTGTGGGGGTCGATATCAGTCACTCTGAAGGTGGCTGCGCACTAGGCCAGCATGCCACTTGACTGAAATTCAAGAAAGTTTAAAAAAAAAATCACTGTGTTTGGCCCGACTGAGCTCCAGAATCGCGGTCTGTTCATCGAAAAATTGCGACACGTGGCAACCTTGCCAGGATCATGCAGGATGTGAACTCTAAGCTTCACGATCGGTTGCTACCCCCACGGTGTCGCGCATCGTGTAGTCTGCTGTACCTCATTCCAAGCGATTTTATTCAGTTGATCTGAATAGAAACCTTCATGAAGTAGGTCCCGATCGATCAAGACTTCTTGCATACTGGAGATCTCCTTCTCGGTTGTATGGTATTGTTTGTTCTTTGGGTGGAACAAGGGACGTACACAAAGGAACACAAAGGAAGAACAAACAACAGCAGGCCTACCGGCCCTAACGAGACTGTTTGTGTTTACTATACTAAGCTACAGTTAGAAAGAGACGGAAGAGGGAGAGAGAGACGGGAGAGGGAGAGAGAGACGGGAGAGGGGGAGAGAGAGAGACGGGAGAGGGGGAGAGAGACGGGAGAGGGGGAGAGAGAGAAGTGGGAGAGGGGGAGAGAGACGGGAGAGGGGGAGAGAGAGAAGTGGGAGAGGGGGAGAGAGACGGGAGAGGGAAAGGGAGAAGGGGGAGAGAGAGAATACGTTACTATATAGAATCGATTAACGTGCTTCGTTCACACACACAGTCAGACACTTTCATCCCAATGTTCTCCTGTACACAATTTATGGAATAAAGTTGCTTTTTTGACAATGAAGGTGAGTTTCCATACTATTTCATTTATTCATTTACATAGTCCCACCTTTGCTCAATGATGTGCAGCCTAAGTCGTTTATCTGGGAGATCAGTGGTCACGAGATAAGCGGTATCACATTGGGCTATTTTTCCTTCGACATTTGGAGCAGTGTTGCAGCCCTCAGCTTTCGGAAAGGAATCTGGTATGCTGGTATGCTATCAAATGGCATACCATGTAAATCACAAAAAAAAAAAAAAAAAAAAAAAAAAAAAAAATTATTTTGCTATAATGATCTTACGGGGGACAAAGATCTGGAAGTGAGCTGTACCGCCAATTAATCGGAGGTTGGAGGAAAAATAGCCCAATGTGATAACCTCTTCAAGAACTTAATTTCTGTGTTGATGGGGAGGATAGCGAATGGACGCAAAACGATGACGGACTTGGCATATGTTATTCTAGTTGACGTCATTTTTATACGTCTCAGGACAGGTCACGGGGTTTAGCCTATCTTGTTTGACCTTTTTAGCACAATGGAGCTTTACATATTTAATTATAGCTAAAGCCAGACTACAAGGAATGCCTTAGTAGCCTTAGTAGTCATGTTAGACAAATCTAGTTTAAATACGTGTGTAATTTCCCTGACTTCTGCTCTTTCCCTGTTTCGCCTTTCGCCTTCCTCTCCTCCTCCTCCTCCTCCTCCTCCTCCTTCTTCTTCTCCTCTTTCTCCTCCTCTTCCTCCTCCTCCTCCTCCTCCTCCTCCTGTATCTTGTTTCCAAACTCGAGTTTCATTCTTCACCTACATTACCACTATTTCTCATAAAGTTAATCCCGCCGCAAAACAAAACAAAAATCAAAACTTAACTCCCCAATCCTCCCACAATCCCTCCCCTCCCCTTCCCTCAACTCTGTCCCACATTACTCCCACCATCTACCATCTACTCCCACTTCCTGTTTACCTTCCTTCCCTTTCCACTTACCTTCCCCTCATCCCTCACTCCCCCTT
>NC_134814.1:5994618-6017118 GCF_046742065.1 Oratosquilla oratoria
ATTTGTTCTTATTCTTTTAACTTATCGTTAACGTCTGGATACTTCGTAATGCTTCTTCTTCTTCTCCTTTGCCAAAAGCCTACACTACTATTGCCTCTCTTTGCCGTTTTGTAATCGTCCCTTTTCAGTCTTCACTCCCTTCCTATATCTCTTCCTCCTTCACTTCCTTTCTACCTCCTCTCTCCCTCCTTCCCTATTTTCCTCCCTTCCTCCCTTTCTCCTTCCCTTCCTCACTCCCTTCTTCCCTCTCTCCTTTCTCCCCTTCCTCCTTCCCTCCCTCCTTCCCTTCCTTCCTTCCCCCCTTCTTCCATTCCTCCCTTCCTTCTTACCTACCTTCCTCTCTTCCTCCCTCCCTCCCTTTCTCCCTCTCTTCCTCCATCTCTTCCTCCCTCCTTTCCGTCCTTTCTTTCGTTCTTAATACATTTTTTGCCTCCTCTTCTCTTCCTTTCATCATACCTTCTTTCTTCTTTAGTTCCCTCACCCTCCTCCATATTCTCTAATTTCCTTCTTCGCTGCGTCCCTTCATTCCATTTCGTCTTCAGGCCTTTGTTCTCACTGTTCTTTAAAAAAAAAAATATATATATATATATATATATATATATATGTATATATATATATATATATATATATATAATAATAATAATAATAATAATAATAATATAATAACAATAATAATAATAATAGTAATAATAATATTAATAATAAAATCAATAAATAAAATCCCAAATGCATGTTTGGATTAAAATAGCCATATTTTTGTTTCTCATCGTTAGAAAAAAATTATCCAATGAACAACTGCCAAACGTCTTGATTCGTTCACGGCGTCCAACCATTGTTGGCTTATCATAACCACCGCTTACCATGGTCTTGGATCATGTGTTGGACTCGTGATCGACAGCTATTTCCCTCTCTGAAAAGAGCTCAGAGCTCATATATGACCGATCTTTGTGTAATACTGTGACCTTACACGCACACACGCACCCAACTCCCCGCCCACGAGAGTTGGAGTAACGACTTGCAGCGCAACAATATTGAAATTATTTCAGCCCTGGGTGGGATTCGAACCCGGACCGCCGTAGTTACGGCCGGGAACTGTACCACTGCGCCATGAGTGTGTGTGCACGCGCGCGCGTGTGTGTATACGACGATTTTCATAAAAGTAACCAAAGTTTTGATCTTATGATTGTAGCCTAAATAGAGCAACACCGTGTAAGTGACTCACAAAGTATGTCGGTTGGGACACTACACGCTTACAGTATGGGAACACCTCTTCCACATTTTTCTTTCTTCTATTTTTAATTCATTGCGCAAAATCCTCTTTCGTAATTGCCCTAAGCTGCTTCATCACGCTTACTGTCATATCCTCCACAGTACTGATAACTCCTCTCTTTCAGGCGGATTTTAGCTTTTGGAAAAAATAATGAATAAAATAGAAATAAAAATGGGAATTAATCCGGACAGACAGACCTGGGTGATGTAGTGTTTTGCCAAGAGACCCAGCATGGAACATGAGGAATAGCCAAACCTATTGTTATGTTGATGAAGCTTCTTCCAGAAACGCCGCCGTTTTCTTCACGCTGTTTCCCTTACGACCGCAGCCGTGGGCAAGTGGTTGCTTCATCATGACAATGCTTTTGGCCATCTTTTACGTCTCAGCGCTTTGGGATTGAGTCTCTCTCTCGCGTCTTCTGACTGGTCATTTCTTGAAATGGTGTTCTAGTTTATTCATCCTGAATAAAGATTGCATGTATGTCACTAGGTCAAAGGTGTTCTTTCTTATACAGTGACAAATAAAGTCTACCGACTAGTTAATAGAGATAGATTTAACCATAAAACAACAGAAGGGGTTTCATTCTGCTGAAAAAAGAAAAGAAAAATCCTTAGCAGAACCTAAAAAGACGGAGTTGACTGGCGCTAGATTTCCATAGGAAGAGAGAGAGAGAGAGAAAGAGAGAGAGAGAGAGAGCGAACGAAACCTTTCTTTGTGCGACATTTGGCTTGTAAGAGCTTAATCAGACTCTAACAAGGTCTATGATTAATTTCTAACAAACGAAAGATCGTACTAATAAAGAGTTTGTCCTCAAAAGGTGTTCCTATTACTAGATTTATTGACAACTGTCAACTGCATACACAACTCTAGATTTCATTGGGACTGGTCATGACAGTCTTTGATCAGGTATGCTGTGCCAAACACCGATAGCAGATTGCTGATATGGTAACTTTCCAGTACGTAAGTACACGATAACACGTGCATGTATAATCACTTAAGAGCAGTGAATGATTGTGTGATATGACATAAAGTTGCTGTGGGTAAGCATGGAGTTATCTAAACTTCAGTGGTTGGTGGGCTTCTTTGACTCGATGCCGTACCATTGCATCGGTAGCTGCAATTTATTTTTAATTTTTTCCTCTGTCTAGTTTAGTGTTTCTCCAAACTTTTCCAATGTGTGACCTCTTTCAGTAGTACCAAACCTATGACATAGCCCTTTATAAGCCTTCTGATAACGTACTAATTTTTTATATCACAGATGCATTACCTTCAAATGTTAAAAGGTTAATCACAGCAGAGAGAGGAATGAAATGTTTTTGCTTATTAATGTTTATTAGCAAGGATTGATCTAATCACGTATTTTAATGAGGAGGATGTATTTGCTTTTTGATACAAGCAAATCGATACGCGGGTCTGTGTGGCTGAATGTACATACAGTTTGACCTCCTTTGACCTCCAGATAAGGCTCATGACCTTTCCGGGGGGTCATGACCCACAGATTGGAAACCCCTGGTCTAGTTCATTGTTTATTATTGTTATTTTCTAATTACCCTCTTCATTTACAAACGCTCGGATTGTCTATTTCCTTTAGTTTTATTCCTAAATTAATTCCTACAGATTTCCTACATATACGCTCGCACACCCCCTTGAGCCGTAAGGCGTGTTTATAAACTCTGTATGTATCTAGTATGCTCATTCCTTTGAGAAAGTCGTTAGACGAAACGTCAGGAATAAAAGCTTCACCTCCAGTCCATGTTTCCTTTACCGTGTCTATACAACTTGTTCACATGGATTTTCATCCTACAGATTCCTTTTGTCTTCTATATATTTATTTATTTTTCTTTTATGTGTGGTGTTGGTAAAAGTACAATAGTGATTCGCTTCGACTTGTCTTCGTCAGTCTGTGAGTCCAGGAAGGGACCGGGAAGCCTCTTCAGCACATACTGTAGGACCACTTACTTCAATCCCAAAACCTGGCTAGTTCCCAGACTCCCTGTCCAGCTTTACAATTTTATAGGCAGACACACACACACACACACACACACACACACACACACACACACACACACACACACACACACACACACACACACACACACAAACACACATCCCGCCCAGGGCTGAAATAATTTCGGTATCGCTGCGCTGCCAGTCGTTACTCCAAACTCGTGGGCGGGGAGTTGAGGGTGTGTGTGCGTTTAAGGTCACAGTATTATCCGTAGATCGGTCATACGAACCCTGAGCTCTCCTCCAGGAGGTTAATGGCTGTCAATCGCGAGTCCAACGCGTGATCCAAGACCATGGTGAATCACACACACACACACACACACACACACACACACACACACACACACACACACACACACACACACACACACACACACACAAAGACACACACACACACACACACACACACACACACACACACACACACACACACACACACACACACTCACACACACACGACTCGTGGCGCAGTGTTAGAGTTCCCGGCTGCCACTGCAGCGGTCCGGGTTCGAACCCCGCCCGGGGCTGAAATAATTTTAGTATCGCTGCGCTGTGAGTCGTTACTCCAACTCTCATGGGCGGGGAGTTGGGGATGTTTGTGCGTGTAAGGTCACAGTATTACCCATAGATCGGTCATATATGAGTTCTAAGCTCTCTTCCTGGTGGGATCCAAGACCATGGTGAATTACACACACACACACACACACACACACACACACACACACACACATATATATATATATATATATATATATATATATATATATATACATATATGTATATATATATGTATATATACAGTATATATATATATATATATATATATATATACATATACATACATACATTTTAATCAACCACAATACACTTTAATTCTAAGCCATTAACATTGAGAGACTCGAGAATCGGTTAAGTTACTAAAAATTGTCACGCGTTAGACCAGGTTTGAGTCCTTGGCTGTATCGCGTTTCAATTTCTGCATGTTGGCCTCCTCGAGTCTCTCGATGTTGATGGCTTAGAATTAAACGTGTGCTGTGGTGGTAAAAATGTGTATGTATATATATATATATATATATATATATATATATGTATATATATATATACTGTGTATTTAAATATACAGTACCGCGTCTTTTTGGAGCTCCCTGGCTCGACCCACCCAGGATTATATGTTCAAGTAGACGAGGGAGTTGGCCTTGGTGATAAGGCTGGCTATATGTGTCGGTATTAGCTAATATAATCCGATTTGATGCAGTCATAATAGAGAAAATCCTCCACCCAGGTCCTTCGCAGACATTTTGTGTCGAAGGCATTGCGGGGCAGGACGCGAAATTTATAGATGATGGTCTATATCTCACATCTGTACAGTTAAAGGTTACAGGACGTAGTATAGTTTAACCTATCTATATTTGGGGGTCATTATTACTTTTGTTTTTTTGTTGCTGCTTGGTCGTTTTGTTCACCTCCGCGATGGTAAAGGTAATGTCGAAGAATCCTTTTCCTAATCGGATTACGCCTTTGATCTTATTCCATCTGCAACGAAGCCGTTCTTTTTTTTTATCAAAATAAATTTGCTCCGTTTTCTATTAAAAGTTCTTTGACTCTTAATCCCGTTCGTGACCAGAGGCGTTCCTGATTCGATTTAATGTTGCAAAATCCACCTATCAGGAGGCTAGGACGATGCCCCTTACAGAGGACTTTGTAGCATGGAATTTAATGAATCATGCCCTTGGTCCAACTCACCGGCGGCAGAGTACGAACCACCGTCACCTCGACCTCCGCCGCAAGAAGTGACGCTCTAATCCGCTCGGCCAGCTGGCATTCAGGTGTTCCTAAAAGCTGAATAGAATCGTGTAGCATTGACTGGAGCAAAACCTCAAAAGGAGATATTAAGCTTTCATGGGTTAATCCAAGTTCTTCTGGTTTTAGTCCGTTACGACCGTTGCGACCGTTACGACCTAATTGTTTGATGTTATCCAGGCTTAAATCTCAAAAACAGAGCTCCTTCCTAATGACCGCGACAGTCTACAATACCCATCAAAGTTTTACCTTAATGTGCCCCTTTTTATTGTTGGACTTGACAGAACCTTTCTTTAATTCTTATCAAAACCAAACTGTACGGGTTACTATCGGGTTGCCTCCTTCCTTGGGTGTGTCCTATAGGAGCTTCCCTCTTAAATCCAATCACAAACGAGGATTCTTTCTCCTTTCTTTATACTGTAGGACTCTGGATTCTGGGGCTTAAATTCTAAACCTTCACTCATTCTTTAACTCAAAACCAAACTGTATAGGTTCCTATCGGGTTGTCTCCCTCCTTGGGTGTGTCCTATAGCAAGTTTCCTCTTAAATCCAATTACAAACGATTCTTCTTTCTCCTTTCTCTATACTCTAGGACTCTGGATTCTGGGGCTTAAAGTCTAAATCTTCACTCATTCCTCTTCTTTCCTCCCCGGTTCCTCTTAGTCTTTCCTCTGACTTAGGTCGAACTGTCTTTATGGAAGGATCCTCTTCAGTTTGTACCTTCCTGTTCCTTGTCAGTGTGTAAAATTCACTTGTCGGGCTGGTCTGTTCCTTGTTTGATGATATCTCCCCACGGCCTTGTTAATACCCTTTCACTTCTGCCTTACTTATTCTTACTGTACGTAAGTTTTACCTTTCCTTTCTATTTGGAGAAAGACCGCATAAGTCATGTTTAAGGGGCTTTAATGTCCCCATGCGGATCAGTCACCCATCATTATTTTATGTCAGGGCACTAATCCCCGGCCACTGAGGAATGTTGAGCCACTTTTTTTTTTTTTTCTTTTTTTTTTTCTTCTTCTTCTTCTTCTTCTTCTTCTTCTTCTTCTTCTTCTTCTTCTTCTTCTTCTTCTTCGCGTTCCTCTTCTTCTTCTTCCTCTTCTTCTTCTTCTTCTTCTTCTTCTTCTTCTTCTTCTTCTTCTTCTTCTTCTTCTTCTTCTTCTTCTTCTTCTTCTTCTTCTTCTTCTTCTTCTTCTAATCTCTCCTCTATCACTCCTAAGACCCCGCCATACCTTTCCACCGTCTCATGTCACTGGTCACAAGAACGCCACCACCGTAATCTTCTGCATTTTGTTAAAGATGATTAACTGGGTCAAAACAAAGTTGACCGGGAATCCCCTTCTGTATATTTCTTCCAAAACTTAAGAACATAAGAATGAAGGAGATTGCAAGTCTCATGAGGCCTGCACTAGACAGTTCCATGTCCATTACCACCTCTCATCCCCATCCATAAAGTTGTCTAACCGTTTCTCAAAACAACTGATAGTTTCGGGAATCACTGCAGGGTTACTAAGTCTGTTCTATTCGTTGACCACCCTATTAGTAAACCAATTCTTGCCTATTTCCTTCTTAAATCTAAATTTGTCCAGTTTAACTCCACTACTGCGAGTCCTGCCCTGTTGTCTTAATATGCTGACCTTGTCTGTATCACCCTTGTGAAAGCCTTTGAAAAAAGAGTTCATATAACCGCGATGTGTCACGTGATCACTGGATAACGTACATGAATAAGAATAAAATGAGATTATTAGTATGTTTGGTAGAAGATGTGTTAGCGCTGAGTGAAGCTAAGTTAGAAGGGAAAGGTAAATGATGTGTTTGGCAGTGTGACTGGCAAAGCTGGGCGCGTTCTTAGATGCGTTCCTCGGTGCGTTCCACTTTAATTTGGCTGCGGTTAGCGCTCCCAAACTATTAAAGTAAGATAGGTGCCGGTATAGTATGTGGCCTACCTTTTGGATGTGGCCCACGAACATTTTTCTTTGGTATAGTATGTGGCCTACCGGACTTTTATTTCGGTATGAACCTGTCCCTTAAGCTTTAATAGTTTGGGAGCGCTAACCGCGGCCAAACTAAAGCGGAACGCACCGAGGAACGCACCCAGCTCTGGTGATTGGTAAATTATCTGGAGTGAAGAGAGGGCGAGGAAGAGTAGTGTCTTGATAAATGATCAAATATGTAAATGTGAAGTTAAACGTTTCGAAGAGTGGCCTTTTGCAAAAAAAAAAAAAATTGAATCGAGGAGAGGCAAGTTTCGAATGAGTGTGTGGAAAGAAGATTTGGAATGGACGTGAATATAATGGTGATGGGATATTTGACTGCTAAAGTAGGATACGAACTGGTGAATGACGTTTCGAAGAGTGGCCGTTTGCAAAAAAAAAAAAAAAAAAAAAAAATGAGTGTGTGGACAGAAAATTTGGAATGGACGTGAATATAATGGTGATGGGATATTTGACTGCTAAAGTAGGATACAAACCGGTGAATGACGTTTCGAAGAGTGGCCGTTTGAAAAAAAAAAAAAAAAAATGTGGACAGAAAATTTGGAATGAACGTGAATATACTGGTGATGGGTGATTTGACTGCTAAAGTAGGATATGAACTGGTGAATGACGTAACCAGGAAATAGGGTGTGCGCCCGGAAGAAATAAAATTGGCGAAAGTATGCTGGAGGCGTTTGTTATACCTCAATTACATGAGTTAGAGCCAGGAGTGGTTAGAGTAATTTAAGGTGATTATAGGATTGCATCAGGGCTGTGTGATGTCACGGTGGTTGTCCACGTGGGTGGAGTAGTAAAGGAAGTAAACGCGACAGTTCGAAATAGAGGTTTCAAAATAGTGGGAACGGTAAATGGTACACATACGTGATGATAAGGAGAATGAAATAGTTGGTGATTGGATTTAGCAAGATGTGTGAGAGAAGGTAAAGTCACGAGTGATTATTGTAAAATGGGAAACTTAGATGTTCAAGGAATTCTGAAGGTAGGTTGAATGTGAATGGTGGAATGCACGAGGAAATGTGTTCTTAGGCATTCGGGGTCACATGTGGCAGTGAATGGAGCAAAGTGGTGTTCAGAGTAAAGGAAATGAATTAATGTCCAGGTGGAATGGAAAGTGTGATTTTTTTTTAATGAATACAACGAAAAGTCTGCACAAAGGAGTGATTGTGACTCAGGTATTGTATGGAGCAAGGCTGGGAGGCTGAAAGGAATGGACACACGCGCGCGCACACATAAACACACACACACACACACACACACACACACACACACACACACACACACAAAAATGCAGATAGACAGACAGACAGACAAACAAATAAACACACACACACACACACACACACACACACGCACATACACACACACACACACACACACACACACACACACACACACACAAAGGCACACACAGGCAGAGACAGACAGACAGAAAAACAATCACACACACACACACACACACACACACACACACACACACACACAAAACACACACACACACACAAAACACACACACACACACACACACACACACACACACACACACACACACACACACACCAAAAACACACACACACACACACACACACACACACACACACACACACACACACACATACACACACACGCATGCAGAGATAGAGAGAGAGAGAGAGAGAGGTTAAAGTGAAAACAGGGTGAGAGAACGACACGGACAAAAGCAGAAAGAGAAAGAGAGAAAAGGGGGATGGAGAAGAGAGAGAGCTGGGGTCGACGGAAATTGAAATTCAAAAGGTGATTCAGCTATTGGTTTTAAAACCCGAGTCACACTTATCACAGAAATGGCTGACCTCAAGAATTTACGATCGGGCTTGCGACCAGCTGCCCAGCGTCGCCCGAGCCTCCAGCGAAGGGGGTCTCCGTGGAATGTTGGAACTAAAATAAAGTAAGAGAAGGCGACATATCTCAGTGGTAGCCATGGTTTCCTGGGTTATCTGGGTTTGGTTAGGTTAAGTCAGGTTAGGTTAGGGTAGGTTAAGTTAGGTCCTTGGTTATCTGAGGTCTTTGGTTAGGTTAGGTTAAGTTAGGTCCTGGATTATTTGAGGCCTTTGGTTAGGTTAGGTTAAGTTAGATCCTGGGTTATGTGATGCCTTTTGTTAGGTTAGGTTAGGTCAGGTTAAGTGAGGTTAATGTAGGTTAGATTAGGTCCTGGGTTATCTGAGGCCTTTTGTTAGGTTAGGTTAGGTGAGGTTAAGTTGGGTTAATGTAGGTTAAATTAGGTCCTGGGTTATCTGAGGCCTTTTGTTAGGTTGGGTTAGGTCAGATTAAGTTGGGTTAATGTCGGTTAAATTAGGTCCTGGGTTATCTGAGGCCTTTTGTTAGGTTAGGCTTAGGTCAGGTTAAGGTAGGTTAAGTTAGGTTAAGTTGATGCAGAAACGCTGTTCTATTACATTAACAGTTCAGTGAATGCAAGCAACACATCCTGGCTCATCTTCGTCCTCCCACAGTCCACCAGATCCTTCAGAGCAGTCGACTTGTTTTCCATTGTCCAAAATGATGTTGCATGTTCCAGTAACCAGAATGAGCTTTTGCAGCCATCAGAGAAGCTGCACGAGACTCCAAAGCCCAAACAAGCCACAACGTCGTCTTCAATACAGACACCCAGAGAACTATCGACAACCTAAGGGCAGCCACACACGTGCAGTTTAAACTGACAGTTACAACTGTTCAGTTATAACTGTCAGTTGAAACTGCACGTGTGTGGGTATCTCAGTATCAGTGAGATACTCATACATGCCCAGTTTCAACTGACAGTTATAATTGAACAGTTGTAACTGTCAGTTGAAACTGCACGTGTGTGGGTGTCTTAGTATCAGTGACATACCCACACACGTGCAGTTTCAACTGACAGTTATAACTGAACAGTTGTAACTGTCAGTTTAAACTGCACGTGTGTGGCCGGCCTGAGATACTTCTACGGGTCATCATCATTCTCAACAGTGACTTCCAGAACGACAGCGACGAGTCTTGTGTTTTCGGCGTTCCAGACAATAAGACAAAAGACGTCACAGCCAAGAAAGCCACACAGAAGACAGAACCTGATGTTATGGCATCAGTTAGCTGACGGGAGACTAAGGCCCTGTTGTTCCACACACACACAGATCTAGGTGGCTCAGCCACAATGAGAACGATCATACCCAGGCACTCCAATGGGGCTTCTGTCTCCTCAATACACCAAAAGCTAGAGCTTTCCTCAACCGCCTGCCCAAGAGTGCCCAGCCCGACTTCAATGTCATGCAAGCTTGAACCTGGTTCATCGGACATTGTCTTCAAACTCGACACCTCTGTCTTGTGTGACCAGGACACCCGATGTCAACTCTTTCCTGATCTTAAGGGTTGTGGATGGGGAAGATAGGTGGTAATGGGCTTGGAACTGCCTAGTGTAGGCCTTACGGCCTCTTGCAGTCTCCTTCATTCTTATGTTCTTATTGCCCCAAAACTTTCGACACCGATTTCTCGAGCACCTGCTAAATGACCATCAAGGGGTGCATATAATGTGTGGTTCGTTCTCCACCTTTACCTTCCTTCACCATATATATATATATATATATATATATATATATATATATATATATATATATATATATATATATATATATATATATATATATATATATATGTACGCGTGAAGTTGTAATTATACGAAAGCGCTCTGCTTCGGTAGTTTATTTTTCCTGGTGGTTACTCACGCATTTGTGAACACACGTTTAGTGTTTTCATTGCATATATATATATATATATATATATATATATATATATGTATATGTATATATATATATATATAAAAATATATATAAATATATATATATATATATATATATATATATATATATATATATATATATATATATATATATATATATATATGTATATGTATGTATATTGAAGATTCAAGGTGACAAAGTCCTGCTGCCATAACCCCAAAATTCACACATGCCCTATTCCCTATTTGATTCTCCTCACAGTCTTCTTCTGGCTTTCTCCTCCACATGCATGTTCACTTCATAGTTTTTTCTTGTTCATGAGCGCCGCATACAGTGGCTTCCCACCAACCCAGCATTCCTCGTATCATTGAAAGTGAAAGCTTAATTTCCGCCTCCTGTCCCCCACATTAAATGCTCATCCGTGTCTCTTTCCGTCGTTTTGTGTAGGTCCTTTTATAGAATTATGTCCTACATCTCCCTCGGGATGCTAAGCACTCTGTGGTTTTGTAATCCGTCGTGTCTTCTTTGCGTATGTGAATTATTTCGTAAACACGAGAGATGTTTCAGGACGTGATTTTTTTTTTTTTTTTTTTTTTTTTTGCCACTTGTCTTCCACAAATTTCTAGTGGTCTTTCACAACCAGTAACAATCAGGTGACCGGTCATATTACACTTTTGATGTCATTCGACAGGAATTTTAAAGTGCATTTATTCAAACCCATTCCTTGCGGCAATCTTTACATTAAAAAGAAAAATATTCCTTAACCAGAGGATCATTCATCAACACGCGTGACAAATATTTAGAAAAGGTCGGAAAACATTCAAACAGATCTAGTCATACCTTCTTTCCGACCAATCAGGCCGAACTGCCTTGCGTCAGCGCATAACAAACTGTCCCAACAAAGGCACCTTACCCCGCCCAGCCTCACATAAACAAGTCAGTACACAGTGGTCGACATCAACCCCCCGAACTCTTCCCCTCCCATCCGCCCAAATCTCGTCACATTTTTTCCCTTCCTTACGAAGACAGGGTCAGAGGGAGGATTAAGGGAGTTAGTGAGGGAGTTTGGGAAGGTATGCGATAGGAGAAAGTTGAAGATAAAACTGTGTAAAAGTAAGGAGATGAGATATAGGAGGAAAGAGGATGGCAGCGATTTAGAAGTAAGTCTGAAAGGATAGAGAGAGGCTGGAGGAAGCGGATAGTTTTAGGTATTTAGGGTTGCATGTGATAGGAAAGGGAGGAGTGGAGGTGGAGGTGAATTGTATATTGAAAGAAGCATGTAAATATCTTGGGGGGATTAAAGAGTGTAATGAGAAATATGCATTTGGGAATGTGATAGGAAAGGGAGGAGTGGAGGTGGAGGTGAATTGTATATTGAAAGAAGCAAGTAAATATCTCGGGGGATTAAAAAGTGTAATGAGAAATATGCATTTGGGAATGGATACAAAGAGGAGATTATATGAACGGACGATTGTATCGACAGCACTGTATGAGGCATAGACTTGGAATTTAAGAGAGACAGAAAGAAAATCTTTAGATTTGCTTGAGATGAAATGTCTTAGAAGTATGATAGGGGTTACAAGGTTGGATAGAGTGAAACACGAGGAGGTGAGGAGGAGAGCTGGCGTGGAAAAGGAAATGACAGTTAAGGCTGATGAAAGTAAGGATGGTTTGGATACATTAAATGAACGATTGAAGAAAGATTAGTAAAAGAGGTGTGGAAGGCAGAGGTAGAGGGAGTAGATTTGAAGAGACGAGTGAGGATGAGATGGTTGGGTGGGATATAAGGTGCAATGAGCAAGAGGGAAATGTCTGTTGGGCAAGGAAGGGAAAAAGCAGGATAGGTTTATGCAGTTGAAGGACGGATTGTAATCAAATCAGGGTCTCATTCATTTGATACCCTGGTCATCTTAGTATAGTTTGATATTTCTATGAAGTAATTGAAATAGCTATAACAAGCGAGACGTCTTACTAATACAATGAAGGCTCCGTCCTCATATTTGGTGTTTATTTCGAGAGACTTATCAGCAAATGTTACTTTAATACACAGAGTTTGATAATGAATTGCTTTACCAAAGTTTGCCTGATTCGGTTTAAAGTCACCAACTCACCCTATCAGGAGGCTAGAACGATGCCCCTTACAGAGGACTTTGTAGCACGGAATTTAATGAACCATGCCCTTGGTCCAACTCGCTGGCGGCAGAGTCCGAGCTGTCGTCACCTCGACCTACGCCGCAAGTAGTGACGCTCTAACCCGCTCGACAAGCGAGTTGGACCAAGGGCATTTCATATGTCAATAATGACTATTACCTCGATTTCCATTGATTGGACACTCTAAGACATAACGAAGCCAGTCGTCTCAATGAAGAAGCTTTCGATTTGTTTGTGTTGTATTAATGTGGGACAGTTTATATGTCACCGTCAAATAGTAGTAAGAAGAAATGAACAATTGTCTGTTGTCAGTTCTCCTAATGTAAATACATTAACTTTTGCTTGGCCCAAAAACGTGCTGGCCGATGTGGTGAACACTTAAAAAGAAAAAGAAAAAAAAAAAAAAAAAAAATGGCGGAAATGAGAAGCTGTTGTGATTGCACACACACAGCGGCAGTGAGAACCGGAAATCACCGCCTCTGACCAGATGGATTATAGGGGTTATCACATTGGGCTGTTTTTCCTCCAACCTTCGATTGATCGGTGGTATCGCCCACCTTCAGAAATTTTTCCGCAGCAAAATTCCTATGGCATACTATTTTGTTAAAAAAAGTGTGTGTGTGTATATATATATATATATATATATATATATATATATATATATATATATATATATATATATATATATACATTTTAACAACCACAATGCACTTTAATTCTAAGCCATCAAAGACCGACATGCAGAAATTGAAATGTGGTACTGCCAAGGACTCGGACCCGGCATCCTCATGACAAGTGCGGCAGTGACTTACCAACTAGGCTATCAAGAGAGATAATGTCATTTGATATGCTGGAGGAAAATTATTTTCCTCCAGGAAATCAGATTCTTTCTGGAAAGCTGGAGGCTGTAAATCTGCTCCAAGAGTCGGCGGAAAAATAGCCCAGTGTGATAACCCCTGAAGGTAAGGAGTCTACGTCAGGAGGTGCGTACCTGCGGCCGAAGCCGTCACTTTTGTCCTATTATGCGCTTTAGGGGCTGCTGGGACAAGTAACAATCACTGATGGAAATCGGAGAGAAGTGCGGGATTCGAACCCACATCTGAGTCTCTGACCTCTTTATCAATCTATCTATATCTATCTATATTTCTATCTATATTCTATGTATCTATATTTCTATCTATATTCTATGTATCTATATTTCTATCTATATTCTATGTATCTATATTTCTATCTATATTCTATGTATCTATATTTCTATCTATATATCTATAAAGTTGAAGTTGATGAATTCTTGTCCCCGGTCTGAAGATCAAGTGCCAGCCCCTCAGGGTTGCACCTCCAGATGTGAAGGTGTTGACAAGATCTGAAGGTTTGAAGGTTGGTGGGAGGGAGATGATTGTCTCCGACCTCCAACCTGTAGGTACACGTCATAGATCCCTCTTCTATGCTGACAATAGTAAACGTATGTCTATAAACAAGAATCAATGTCCTCTAAAAGATCTTTAAACTTAATTTTGATCTGTCAGTTACTCTACATTTTTCATTATCCCAATGCATTGATCATAACTGGGGAATACGATGAATATGGTTCTGGTATTGACTGAAAGCAAAAAAAAAAGAAAAAAAAAAGTTAATTACGGCCTAAATAGAATTTATTCTATTTTAGGTAACCTCGACCTTAGATCGATAACTACTTAATTCAACCGTTTCGCTGATGTCAACAAACAAACTGAAACAAACTCGTCCAGAATCAATATCTTCAAAGTCTTTTCGACCAAGGTAACACGTTACATCACTTTGTTGGAAGAGTTCAGACCCGGAAGGAGGGGAAGGGAGGGAGGGAGGGAGGGAGGGAGGGGAAAGGAGGGGAAGGGAGGGAGGGAGAGAGGGAGGGGAAAGGAGGGAGGGAGAGAGGGGAAGGGAGGGAGGGGAAGGGAGGGAGAGAGGGGAAGGGAGGAAGGGGAAAGGAGGGGAAGGAAGGGAGTGTTGGGAAAGGAGGGGAAAGGAAGGGAAGGGGAGGAGGGAGGGGAAGGGAGGGAGGGAGGGGAAAAAAGGGGAAGGAAGGGAGGGAGGGAGGGAGGGAGGGGAAGGTGATGGGGAAGAAGGGGAAGGAAGGGAGGGAGGGGAAAGGAAGGGAAGGGGAGGAGGGAGGGGAAGGGAGTGTTGGGAAAGGAGAGGAAGGAAGGGAGGGAGGGAGGGAAAAGGAGGGAGGAGGTAAGGAAGAGGGAGAGACGGGGGAGGTTACAATAGTACCGTGTACTGCATATGCATTCAACCACAAACCATAATTAGATTTCGTTAGCTTCAAGTGGCTTCGTCTTTATGGCTTCTCTCTCTCTCCCTCTCTCTCTTTTCTCTTTCTATCTCTCTTTCTCCCCCCCTTCTCTCTCTCTCCCTCTCTTTCTCTCTCCCTCTCCCTCTCACTTTCTCTCTCTCTCTTTCACCCCCTCTCACCCCCTCTCTCTCTCTCTCTCTCTATCTCTCTCTCTCCCCCCCTCTCTCTTTCTCCCCCCCTTCTCTCTCTCTCCCTCCCTCCCCCTGTCTCTCTCTCTTTCCCTCTCCCTCTCACTTTCTCTCTCTGTCTGTCTGTCTGTCTCTCTCTCTCTCTCTCTCTCTCTCTCTCTCTCTCTCTTTCTCTCTCTCCCTCCCTCCCTCTCTCTCTCTCTCTCTCTCTCTCTCTCTCTCTCTCTCTCTCTCTCTCTCTCTCTCTCTCTCTCTTTCTCAACGTACGGCAGAGCACTCACTTGTTGTTTTTTTGAGTGAAGCTCTGCAGCAGCAACGGAGGCAGAGCACCTTACTGGAGGATGATGATGATGATGATCAGGTAGGTGCCTTTGTGCAGCGGAGGAGCACACACAGAGCTCGTGTTGTGGTTGGCTGCTGACCTTTTCCGCCCCAGCCAGCCAGCCAGCCAGCCAGCCGGCCGGGGACCAATTCCCGCAGCGGGCAGACGCCTTCTGCATGACTCCCTCCTGCCGTGATCTTGCTGCCTCATTTTTTTTCATTAGAGAGAGTGAAAGAGAGAGAGAGAGGGAGAGGGAGAGAGACAGACAGATAGATAGAGAGATATGGAGAAAAAGAGAGAGAGAGAGAGAGAGAGAGAGAGAGAGAGAGAGAGAGAGGGAGTGAGAGAGAGAGAGAAAAAAGAAATAAATTGCAATAAAGTAAAATAGAATAGAGTACAGGATTAAAAGATTAAAATATAGAGTAAGGATTAAAAGATAAAGAAATAAAATATAAATGTATAGATAAATAAACAAAACGAAGATGAAAATTAATAGATAAATAAAATGAAATAAAACGTACAAACAGATAAACAAAAAATAAATTGAATAAGATAGGTAAATAAATGAATAAATAAATAAATAGACAAATATATAAAAAAACAATACAAATAAAAAAAAATCGATTATAACCCACACGAAATCAATATATATTCCTTTTAGTCGAGAGATCTATCACCCTTATTTTACATTTGAGATATTTTGTAACTTATTCCTTAATAATCTGCAACATTGTGCAGCGAAATCACTAATTACCAACTAGACTGCAATGGGAAATTACTCAGCTGAATAAAGTCGCTTGGAAATAGTCTGGCTTGGTTTAGTTACTATGATTCAAGGGCTCAATGCTATTCAGCTGAATGGGTCTAGATTTTTTTTTTTTTTTTTGTGCCGTCGATAAAGACGTCTCTCTCTCTCTCTCTCTCTCTCTCTCTCTCTCTCTCTCTCTCTCTCTATATATATATATATATATATGTATGTATGTATATATATGTGTTCGATTGAAGACCAGAGCTAATTCAATATCCACTATCTTCTTAGTGATTTTCTCAATTTTTCTAATAGTTTGTTTGATTCTTGATTCTTGTTATTGTAACGTAGAACATAACACAAAATATAAATACAAGCTTTCGGTTGAGTCATCCAACCATCTTCAGGTAAGTGAGATTACATATACAGAACAGGAGTTTAAATACAAGTAAAATGGGGGGAACTAGTATATGTATATCTTTCTCTTTTTTTTTTTTTTTTGGGTGGGTGTCTTTCTCTTTTCTTTTTTTGGGTGGGTGTCTCTCTCTCTCTCTCTCTCTCTCTCTCTCTCTCTCTCTCTCTCTCTCTCTCTCTCTCTCTTAAGGGGTGGTAGTCTTTCATGGATGAATACCCATTTTCTCCAAAATGATCGTCATATAAAGAAGAAATGAAATAAAAAACAAAGCCTCGTGAACTTACACAGTTTAACAGTACCGTTTACTTTGTACTGACAAACGTTGATTACCTTTTTTATTCTTAATTTAATTCAGCTTTGTAAAGGTCATCGATGGACGGAACACTTTTCTAACTGAAAATCAAAATTTCAATCGAATAAGATAATTTGGATTAGCAATGAAGAAGAAGAAGACGAAGAAAAAAAGTGTCATTCTATAGATGAAGTTTCTCTCTGAGTTAATTTTTCAGTTGAATAAAATCGTTTGGATTAGCAATGAAGAAGAAGAAAAAAGTGTCATTCTATAGATGAAGTTTCTCTCTAAATGAGAGTTGATTTTTCAGTTTAATAAAATCGTTTGGACAATGAAGGACAATAGAAAGTGTCCCACTACGCTGAAGGAATGAAGTTCTTCGTCTCGCTAGGAACACACACAAACACATAAGAAACTAACAATGGAGGAGACCATAAGGCCTACACTAGGCAGTTTCATGTCCATTATCACCTATCATCCCCATCCTTAATGTTATCTTACCTTCTTTTAAAACGACCAATAATCTCAGTGTTCCCTAATTGGTTGCTAAGTCTATTCTATTCGTTGTCTACTCTATTGGTAAAGCAGTTCTTGCCTATTTACTTCTTAAATCTAAATTTGTTCAATGTTTGTTTGTATATGTGTATGTATATATAGTTGTATGTACGTATGTATATGTAATTATGGTTGTATGTACGTATGTATTTGTAATTATGGTTGTATGTATGTATGTATATATATATATATATATATATATATGTGTGTGTGTGTGTGTGTGTGTGTGTGTATGTACGTATGTATATATGTACGTATGTATTTACGTATGTATGTATGCACGTATATATTTATGCATATATGTACCTATGTATATATGTATATATATATATGTATGTATCCATTACTAAGTCCTGCCCTGCCGTCTGGTAGAGTTGACGTGGTGGTCTAGTGGGTGGAATAGTCAACTCGTGCCCCAAGGCTTCCGGGTACAAGCGTGGCAGACTCTCATCCCAAGAGGGACCCGACTTCCCTTTCTGTGTCTCCAGAATCCACTCTCGTATTTGACCTTATAAAGGCATCTTCTAGCTTCTGGTGGCGTGATCGAGCCCCGATACCAGACCTGGTATCCATTAGAAATGTCCAGAGGTGATATCTACCCTTTTGTACGCTAATGTCGTTTCACTTTCTTGCAGACTTCTCTTCCCCTCCCACAAAAACCTATCCCGTGGAAGCGGGTGGTTTGTCCTCGGTTGTCCAATTGTATGCGCGCTGGTTTCGCATTCGCTTAGTTGTGTGTTCGAATCTCGCACTCCTCTCCCCTTCCCGGTAGTGACTGTTACCTCCACCAACAGTTCAAGAACATAACAGGTCAAAGGTGATGGCTTCGGCCGCAGCTACTCAGCGTCTCATGGCGTAGGCTCCTATCCTTCTTGACACATTATCGAGGTTTCCGTATGTTTGTAGAAGCACTTTCCTTACCGTCACCGTGTTTTCCTGTGTGTCTCAATAGGCACTAAATGGAGCTGAACAAGGGGACCAGGGACCAGTCGCTTAGCGTTGGTCGATCTACCGTATAACTTCAAAAGAAAAGAATATGTATAGTATAGTAACAATTAATAAAAACACCCCCACCATCTCACACAGCAATCCAGTACTCACCAATGGTTGTCCAATTAACCCGGCTTTTGGTAGTTTCATGATTAATTATAGATATTGTAGGAACTATAATTCCCAAGCGCTTTCGTGATATATTGATATATCATGTGAAATATCACGAAAGCGCTTGGGAATTATAGTTTCTTCCCAGGTTTCCTTTGTAGTCATCAGCAATTTATTGTTTCACGTGGTTTTGTGATCTTTTTGCATTGGTATTATAGATAAAAACTGGTGGTTTTGTGATCTTTTTGCATTGGTATTGTAGATGAAAACTGGTAAGTAGTGGATAGACTCAAAGGAGCTTGCTGGGCGGGGCCATGGTGGCCTAATGTCAACAAAAGTCTTAGATCCATAGCTCTGAAAAGTAGCCATCACGAGGCGGGAAATAGCCGAAGATTCCGCCGACCGCCGGCTCTTGAAGAAACAGTTCATAGAGAGAAGTGGGTTACAGGGTTCAGTTCTGGATTGACGGAAGGAAGTGCTAACAGGTTTAAGGGAGCTATACCTGCTTCGCCTCAGGCGCTCACCCAGTGCTGAGGAGTTCCTACCTTTTTTTTTTTTTTTTTTTTTTGTCTCTCTCTCTCTCTCTCTCTCTCTCTCTCTCTCTCTCTCTCTCTCTCTCTCTTGTGTCGTGTTAGCGTAAATATGCTTTGACTCGGCCTTTTCCTCATGAGGGTGAATAAAGATTTTTGTATGATGCATGTGTGTATGTATTTATGTATGTATATATGTATGTATGTGTGTATGCATGTATGTGTAGTTATGTATGTATGTATGTATGCATGTAAATATACGTATGTATGTAATGAAACTGGACACTTTCTAAAGGTACAAGTTTTCTAAAACTTGGTTTTCTGTTGGAAGTCTTGGCTCACAATTCCCCAACATAACATAATCATACCAACAAAGGGACTAACAGTGACCATTTTTCATCAAAGGGGCGACAGAAGTAAAATTAAGAAAGAAAGAAAGGAAGGAAAGGAAGAAAAAAGTAGCAAAGGGTGATAAGATGACAAAGAAACATGAAGTACTCGTAGATATATTCTATGTAAGTACATGTGTTTTCCCTAGCCAGCGTAAACACTAACGCAATGACACAAATACAGTTGAGTTGCCAGTTACTCTATTCTGGACGAGAGACCCGGTCAGTCAGGACATGGACGATCTCGTTCAGCGTACCAAATACACGCCCCACCCCACAAACACCCACTCACACCCACGCCCACTCCGCCCATAATGAACACAATGTCCATTATTGTGTGCGTGGTTCCCAGACTATTGGGCAATGTGCCTCACCACCCTTGGTCACCCTAATATCTCTGGCGCGCGCGCACACACACACACACACACACACACACACACACACACACACACACACACACACTCGATGGCGCGGTTGGTTGAGTCCCCGGCTGTCACTACGGCGGTCCGGGTTCGAATCCCGCCCAGGGCTGAAATAATTTCAGTATCGCTGCGCTGTGGGTTGTTACTCCAACTCTCGTGGGCGGGGAGTTGGGTGTGTGTCAGGTCACTGCATTACCCATGGATCGGTCATTAATGACCTCAGAGCTCTCTTCCGGGAGAGTAGTAGCTGTCGATAACGAGTCCAACACGTGATCCAAGACCATGGTGGATCACACACACACACACACACACACACACACACACACACACACACACACACACACACACACACACACACACACACGATTGTGGACAACAGAAGTGGATGGAGTGAACTTGAGAAGAAAAACTCAAGAAAGTGGTGAATGAATGAGCTCTTTAGAACCTTGGATGCACAAAGAATGTCTGTGGAGCAGAGTGCGAGAGATAGAAATGAATGGAGGGAAGATGTGAACAGACAAAAGTGGCATAAAAGGATGAATATTCCGAAAGTTGTTTTTCGTGTACATACCCATATACATATATACATACATATGTATATATATACATACATACATGCATACATATTATACTAATGACCCACTTTGGGTGAAGAATAGGCGAAAATAAAAAGGTCCGTATATTTCGATCACTATATGTGATCCTCTTCATCTGCTGAAGAGGATCGCAGATAGTGATCGAAATATACGGATCTTTTTACTTTCGCCTATTCAAGTGGGTCATTATTATAATTTTACCAATGTTCTACGACATTACTTTGTTGTGATACATACATATGTACATACATACACACATACATACATAGTAAGTTCGTCCTTCATTAATGTATATGATCATGACTTTGGCTTTAGATTTAGAATATGTTCCTGTGGGCCCGGAGGTGGCTGATGAGACCAACCCAGGCCCAGAAGGCTCGCCCACATTGGGACATACATGGGCGGGTGCTGTAGTGGAAGTGGAGGTGGTTCGAACCCTGCGTGCACCGCGTTTTCTGTGAGTCTCGGCAGTGTGTGTGGTCTCCGATGCACGGGCTCCAGCGGTGATCTTCCTTCGCCAAGATGGACGATCCTGGTCAAGGGATTACCAAGTGCTGGGACTGATGTCCATCAGTCTCCATACATCATACATACATGTGCACATGCATACATACATGCATACATATGTACAATGTACATCTCTCTCTCTCTGCGTCTCTATCTATTGCATATTTCTGTTTACATGCACACGCACGCACACACACACACACACACACACACACACACACACACACACACACTATATATATATATATATATATATATATATATATATATATATATATATATATATATATATATATATATCCCAGAGTACTGGAGTAAAACCCTAATAGTCCCAATATTCAAAGGCAAGGATAGTACTGGAATCTGTAACAATTATAAAGGGACTTCCTTCATACCACATATCATAAAATTATACGAGAGAATAATCGAGAGTAAGGACACTAGTAGAACCAATTTTAAGTGAGGAACAGCATGGTTATAGAAGTAAGAGTTCAGTAACAGATATGACTTTTGGACTAAGAATGGTGAGAGAGAAGGCATGGGAGTGTAATCAGAGCCTATCTCCTTCGTTAATTTACAGAAGGCCTTTGATTCAGTACCTCGTGAAAAAGTATGGAGATGTATGGAGGAGAGGTATGGCGTCACAGGACATCTAAAGAAAACCATTGAAAACTTGTATTATCACTGTGTATGAAGTGTGAGGATATCAAAAGGGCCAGAAAAGTCGTTCCGTGCGGAGACAGAGGTTAAACAAGGAAGTGTGTTATCCCCGCTGCTCATTATAGCGTATATAGAAACTGTGATGAAGGATTTTAAGGGAGGTAGAGAGGAAGACCATAAGAAGAGAGTAATGGCTTATGCAGATGGTATAGATGAATTTTAGTACAGATAGGGAAGAGATCGAAGAAGACTTAAAAAGGTGGATTGAGTATTTCATAAGGAAAGGCATGGAAATGAATGTAGAAAAGACAGAAACAGTAAGCGTCAACAAAAGAGAAGAACTAGAGTTCAACATCACCATAGGAAACATAATAGTAGAAAATACAATCATCTTCAGATGTCTTGGAAGTATAGTTAATAAAGAGGGTGGAAACAGGAAGAATATTTCAGAAAGATAAATAAATTTAGTGCGAACATTGCAGCTCTCTGGTCAATGATATGGGGAAAAAAGTGTACATTTAGAAGTGAAAAGGATTATTTT
>NC_134814.1:6022118-6024618 GCF_046742065.1 Oratosquilla oratoria
GAAATTATTCTTAGTGTGTTAATTCAAAAACATGTTGGAACAAGAGAGAATGATGCATGACGTATGGCTGTGTATACTGGATATTTTTTATACTGAGAGAGCGAGAGAGAGAGAGAGAGAGAGAGAAATTAGAAATTATTCTTAGTGTGTTAATTCAAAAACATGTTGGAACAAGAGAGAATGATGCATAACTATGAATGATGCACTGGGAATGTAATCTTATGTTGATTCACTATGGTCTTGGATCACGTGTTGGACTCGTGATCAACAGCTATTTCCCTCCCATAAGAGAGCTCAGAGCTCGTATATGACCGATCTATGGGGTAATGCTGTGACCTTACACGCACACACACACACCCAACTCCCCGGCCACGAGAGTTGGAGTAACGACGCGCAGCGCAGCGTTACTGAAATTATTTCAGCCCTGGGCGGGATTCGAACACGGACCGCTGTAGTGGCGGCCGGGAACTCTACCACTGGGCCATCGTGTCGGGATTGTATCCATGTGTGTGTGGGCGTTTGTTTTGTCCTTAATGCTTAAGTGTGAGGAGTGTTTTCTATGCTGAGGTACTCAGCATTAGGGTCAGCATAGGACAGCATGTCCCAACCTGGGCTGCTGAAATCAATTACACGGGGGTGCTGAGCAGTGATGCACACAAAAATCACATTGACATAATGTATCATTGATTACCCAGTTGTGCATGTTTGACTTTTTCCATGTCATTTTATTTTTCTGTGGTGTTCTTATTTCTTCTACAAACAATATTGTCAATTTGCTTCAGTTCTAAGGAATCAAGAAAATAAATCATCAAGCAGTACGCTTTCCTTTCTTTTATTCTTCTGATAAAAGATAGGGCTGCTGGACTGCTTAGACATGACAACAGGAGGTGCTATGGTCGGAAAAGGTTAGGAAATGCTAGCATAGGAGGATATAGGCAGTTCTATCGAAGTGAATTGAGCACCTGACCACTTAAACAAAGGTGAGGAGGTTTCGCCGGGAGGCGATTAGCAGTAGGTGATGGTATTGCTCTTGTCCCATGGGCCCGGATATCCAGGGCAAATGGCGGTCACCGGTAGCTGTGCATGATACAGCGCCACAACTTGATATTTGGATTATGTAAAACCACGGATAATTTTTGTTTTGTTCGACACAAAGTGGTTGTTGAGGTGAGGTTAGGTTAGTTAGCCTAAGTTCTAAAAAAAGAAAAAAAAAATTGTGACGGGAAAGTAAAAATGACCATAAATCACGGTGTGTATTGAAGGGAAAGTGGTTCGAAAAATATTTGTGATTTTGAAGTAAATTTCGAAACGGTCTTTCGAAAATTTTATGTCTTCAAGAAATTTTGAGAAGGACGAATGTGTCCGAGAGGACCTCGATGCCACACAATGTCATGGTGAGGATACAGTCAGTGATGTGGGAGACCATGGTAATTGATTCGAACGTACTGCTGCAATGTTGTAAAAAAAAAAAAAAAAAAAAAACGAAAATAAAGACCATGGTAATTGATTCGAACGTACTGCTGCAATATTGTTATATAAAAAAAAAAAAATATATATATATATAATAATAGTAATTACCTAAACTTTGTCCAGGCGAGATAGTAGATTAAGTTAACTTATAAAACTACAATTGTTTCCCACAAGTCTTTTCCAATACTCAGTAACTACTCAGTAACTCGCAGGAACCCATTGGGGTCCGTAGGACGGAGAGTTCATTATATTACACTTCTCTAAAATTCTCTAACGGCTCCGTTTTTTGTTTTGTTTTGTTTTTTATAATTACACATGTCTTAATCGACATGTCAATTTTTTCCTATTTCCCCTGTTTAGTTGTGTCTCTCACAATGTGGCGATGATATGTATAATATACTACAATGTTTCTGTGACTAAATACTTATAAAAGGTGATTACATCCCATCTAATCCCGTGTAAAGGAGTTTCTTGAATATACAAGTCAATGTAAAGGGTCCACAAAGCTTGAAAGGTTGATGAATACTGGTCTACTCAACACTAACACTAACGCTAACACTAACATCAGTATATATTCACTAACACTAACATCAGTATATATTCACTAACACTAACATCAGTATATATTCACTAACACTAACATCAGTATATATTCACTAACACTAACATCAGTATATAGACCGATCGTGCTAAACAGTATACCATCACAATTCTCAAGGTGATTAAATATTTTGCTCGTTTTTCTTTGTTTCCCTTTGGCGGCGACCACAGAATTCTTCTACGGTCTTGTTCACACTAGCGGTTTGAACCGTTCAGAAACCGCGGCGGTATCAAATAATCAAATAAAACCTACGCGGTTGTTTGTGAACGCCTCCACTGACATTGTACCTGAACCGCCGCGGTTCAGACCGCTAGTGTGAACAGGTCCACGAATCCTGAGAGAATATGAAATCCGCGGTCGGTGACTGTGTAGTGTATGGTCACTTCACCGTTTTGACGTTCGGCCCTCAGGGATGAAAGAGATTTTGAT
>NC_134814.1:6027118-6054618 GCF_046742065.1 Oratosquilla oratoria
TAAAGAAACTTGATGTTGAAAGTACTTTGATATCCCGTAACATTTTAACTGAGTAGCTCATCTAACTTTATAACTTAATCTAACTCTCTATCATCACCTACTTAAACCTCAATTTTCCTTGAAATATAATCTCAGATCAAGGGTAGGCAGAATCAAGCAAAAATAAAGCAATGAAGGTAGGCAGGGTATAGACGTTCGATGTTCAGTAAATTAATCTGAAAGGCACTCAGGACAGTTAAGCAGCGAAACAAGCATAGACAGACAGTTCCTGACGAATAGATACAGAAAGACCTGCAACAGCAGCCAGCGAGTGAAGCCATAGGGTTTGACCGTGGTTTGGGCTGCGAGCGAGATTGGATGATAGCGTGCGTGGGCGACGTACAGACGCCTGGTGAGGATCAGAGCAGGGAAAAGGAAGGGATGAGTAGTCTGTGTTACCAGAAACCTCTTTGATTTATCTATAAGCAAACCCTTCCATCACCTTTCTTCTGCAGTAGAACATGTGATAACTGTCTTGTAACTACACGAGTCTCATTCCTTTCTGACTTCACTCAGTCCCACAATGTCCAAGCTAATTCTTGATTTATTAACAAGCCAACTCCGTTATACCCTTCCATCACCTTTCTTCTGCAGTAGAACATGTGATAACTGTCTTGTAACTGCATGAGTCCCACTCCTTTCAGACTTCACTCAGTCCCACGATATCCAAGCTAATTCTTAATTTATCAATAAGCCAACTCCGTTACACCCGTCCATCACCTTACTTCTGCTTTAGAACAAATGATAACTGTCTTGTAACTGCATAAGCCTCACTCTTTCAGATTTCACTCAGTCCCACGATATCCAAGCTGATGTTCTCCAATTCTTGATTTATCAATAATTAATCCAATTCCCCTAAACCCTTCCATCACCTTATTTCTGCAATAGAACAAGTGATAACTGTCTTGTAACTGCATAAGCCTCACTTTTTCAGACTTCACTCAGTTCTACGATATCCAAGCTTATGTTCTCTGATTCTTCCCATCACATCTGCGTGTCGCAGAGTGTGGGAACTGTACAGAAAGGATTGTATTGTGTCAAGAATTGTGAGAGAGGGCCACGTGGGGTCTGGGAGTCAGGGTTGGGAAATGGGATTGGACAGCAAATTCAAATCTAGTGTTTACAAAAAGTAAGGCTCGCCAGCGTATACTCGATAGGGTATTCCATTATCATGTGAGTTGTATTCTGTTGAAGAACTGCTCATCCCAATTTAAAGGGTTATCATGATATCAGCTAGGCTTGTTTATAACTATTAAAGAATCTAGAGCATATCAGGTAAAACATTATATAATAAGTGAAAGCAGCATGTAGACAGAATGAGCTCCATGGTCGTATTAATTTTTTCTTGTGTTCCCCTTTTTCCACCCATGATATCAGCTATCAGCTTTATATACCCAGGTTAGAAGGGAAATAAAATTGCCCTGGAAAGAAAAAGAAGAGAGAGAAAGAGAGAGAGAGCTTGATGGCAGCCAGATTGCAAGGATAACTAGAGTCAACTCGGGGGAAAAGGTTCATCAAGATGGGTGGCTTTCCTTGCTTGTCCTTGTTTACCAGATGGGTGCCAAGGAAATACATAAAATCAACAGACGACAATCACAATGAACGATAAGTATCGTTCAATAGGGAAGGCGTAACTTAAAAAAAAAAAAATAATAATAATAGAAATAATAATATTAGTAATAATAATAATGATAACAATAATAATAATAATAATAATTATAATAATAATAATAATGATGATAATAATAACAATAATAATAATAATAATAATAATAATAATAATAATAATAATAATAATAATAATAAATAAATGAAAATAAAAATAAAAATAAAGATTCAAAGTGATTTGCATTCTGTTTATTGTTTAAAAACAAAGTCTAAGTAAGGCTCGCGTATCGACTTTTTACCGTGCGCCGTTCACGACACGACGTCATGCTCTCAAATAACCATGGGTGTCAATGGACCCTTTCACATATGGCCATGACGTGTGAAAGCGACCATAGTCATGGTTATTTGATAGCACGACGTCGTGTCGTGGACGGTGTACGGCGAAAAGTCGATACGTGTGAAACGAGCCTAATGAACCCTTTCTCGGGTGAATAGTATGGTTTGGCTCCAGCCAGAACAAAGTCATGTGTGACGACCACATTTATTGATATTTTCCTCTAATAGAGGGAGGGTGGAGGGGAGTGGAATATATAGGAAATGGAATGGGTGGGAGTGGTTCCTATGCCTTTTTCTTTTTGGCTACCCCCCGTGTAGGGGGAAAAAGCCTTTGGTATATGTATGTATACCACATTTATTGATATTATCTTCTAATAGAGGGAGGGAGGAGGGTGGAGGGGAGTGGAACAAATAGGAAATGGAATGGGTGGGAGTGGTTTCTATGCCTTTTTCTTTTTGGCTACCCCCCGTGTAGGGGGAAAAAGCCTTTGGTATATGTATGTATACCACATTTATTGATATTATCTTCTAATAGAGGGAGGGAGGAGGGTGGAGGGGAGTGGAATATATAGGAAATGGAATGGGTGGGAGTGGTTTCTATGCCTTTTTCTTTTTGGCTACCCCCCGTGTAGGGGGAAAAAGCCTTTGGTATATGTATGTATGTATCTTCTAATACATCCACGTTTCTCTTCCTTCTCTCTGAACTCCGTTTTTTATTGATAAACTTATTCAGTTCTGTTCTCTCTCTCTTTCGTTCCTTCCGGTTTTAATCTGCGTAATTGTTCTTCTCGTCAAGGTCATGTTTTTGTACTTATTACTTTCTCTGCTAATTCACTCATGGTTTTCGATAGATTAAGATACATGCCTTCGATGTTGTTCTCGTTATATCTTAGAACTTCAGATATGTTTTCAATTTCCAATTGAGTCCTTCAATTTCCAGTCGAGTCCTTCTTGTTATCCTTTAACAAAGCTCATTTCCTTCTTAAAGGTTAATTCGTTTCTCTCAGTTCTGAAACTGAATTTAGCTGTTCAACCTACCAATCTATGGTCTCTATTTATATTTCATTTGTAATCATACCATTGTTAAAGCTGTTGCTCTCTCTCCTAATAGCTGTATCTCGTTCATTGTTATTCCGTTTAGACTTCTCAGTCTTTTTATGACGTAGACGCTTTGAGAACGTTCATTATCTTATTTTTGTGTTTTCTATATGTTTGACTCGTATCTCGCCTCTGTCATTTCTCCCAGAGATTAAACTTCTCAATACAAGATTCGCTTGTCATGTTCTCCAATTTAGTATCCGATTCAGCGACAACCAACGTGTATTTCGTCATTTTCTACCTGAGGAGGGGACGCGGCGGATGGGGGTGGGGGGAGTGGGGAAGGGCTGTGTGGATTTTTTTTTTTTTTTTTTTTTTTTTTTTTTTTGAGTGAAGTGTCACTCCCACGGGCTTTGTGATTTTTTTTTTTTTTTTGGGGGGGAGTGAAGTGTCACTCCCACGGGCTTTGTGATTGGTATGGCGTGTGGGTGCATGTTTTAGCTGGCTACCTCTCTTATAAAGGAATCGAAGCAATTTGAAATATAAATAGACGCATACTGCCAAGCAACACGAAATCGTCATAAGATGACAAACTTGACATCTTTGTTGTATGCCTGACGGGTCACAGCTGAGAAGCGAGTTTTGATCTGTCTCAAGAAAGAAATATGCAAGAACTGGTTTACCAACAAAGTGGTTAACCAATGGAAGGGGCTTAGCAACCACGTAGTGTGTCTGAAACATTTGGTTGTTTTAAGAAATGATCAGATAACTTTATGGATGGGGATGACAGGAACTATCTAGTATAGGCCTTATGGTCTCTTGCAGTCTCCTCCATTTTTATGTTCCTATGTTCCTTGTCGGATCTGGTTACTTTGTAACCTTCGCTAGTAACCAGCACACAAAGCGCGCACATTGGAAACAGGTTTAACTGAGCGGTGCAAGGGATTAAACTATACGAGTATCCCGACACTTCAGAGTTCCCACCTCCTGAAATTCAAGGGGAACGCCCAAGAAACTCCTTCTCTTTGGATGTACGACTGAAGCGCCGTTTAGCTTGGTACGATTATCGCTCAACGATGATCGTTCACGGTCCAACGATGATCGTCCAACGATTATCTAGATTTTTTTTTTTTTTTTTTTTTTTTTTTTTTTTTTTTTTTTTTTTTTAATGGGGATTTGTTTTACTTCGAGGTCCAAAATACGAAGATGATCGTTTTAACCAAACCTACAAGCAACGCGCTTGGCTAAATATGATGCCATTGGCTATGGTATTAGGCTAATGATTAATTTCACCGAGCAAAACGTACCTTTAAGCCCATCGAAACTGTTGTACCACCAATTTGGTGTCGCTATAAGTTCGCGTTTAGATTGTAATTTTCGCGGATATTTACACGAGCCAGCTAGAAAATATAATCCAGAACCCGTTTCGAGTCCTTTCGCCTACTGTAGATACGTAGACCAGATATTTGAGAAGGACAAGAATGAGTTGCATTCTCGAGAATGTCACAAAGTCTTTGAATCTTCTTTGTTCTCAGAAGTTCCTAAGTCAGCCTACACCACAAGATACATTTTTTCTAGATGTATTCTTTTCTATTGAGGAGGACCATTGCCGGACCACAGTGTTGTGTGTGATGTCTCCCTGTGTAGTTAATGAATGGAATAAACTTAGTAACCATGTAGTAAGCGCTGAAATAATTGGTTGCTTTAAGAGATGAGATATCATCATGAATAGGGATGACAGGTGGTAATGGACATGGAACTGCCCAGTATATGCCTTATGGTCTCTCCTAGTCTTATGTTCTTATGCTTGGAGATCAGTAATCGGGAGATTCGCCTTGAACATGTTCAAGTGAACATAGGGAAATGTTTCATTGGATTCGAGAAACACCTTCGCTTCATCAGCAACAAGTGATTCACCTTGAACATGTTCAAGTGAACATAGAGAAATGTTTCATTGGATTCGAGAAACACCTTCGCTTCATCAGCAACAAGTGATTCACCTTGAACATGTTCAAGTGAACATAGGGAAATGTTTCATTGGATTCGAGAAACACCTTCACTTCATCAGATGCAAGCTATTCACCTTGAACATGTTCAAGTGAACATAGAGAAATGTTTCATTGGATTCGAGAGAAACACCTTCGCTCCATCAGCAACAAGTGCTAGACACACTTCTCTTCTCCATCACCAAATTATCCCATAAGGTTCACATTTTCCTCAGTCAGTCAGTCGACTACGACACGGATCAGTGCCGACAGTTTCGCTGCCAGCCTTCCAGTGAACTTACTTCTTGACTGTCGCAGAAGCAAGTGTTGTCACTTAAAGTTGCCTCATTAACAGACTAAAGGGGCATTTAGACGGTCAAACGGTTTGACAAACCCGGTTTGTCAAACGTGTTTGAAGTGATGTTTGACCGTGTGAATAGGGTATTTGGCTGTCAAACACGTTCGACAAACATGTTTGACGACCAAATACTCCATTCACACGGTCAAACACCACTTCAGACACTTGTTTGACAAACAGGGTTTGTCAAACTGTTTGACTGTGTAAATGACACTTTAGGCACGTTCCTCTGCGACACCATGGAAACGATCACCAGTCGCAACTTAGGACCTTTTTACACCAATGGTTTCAATTGCAGCGGTTCTATTACACCGTAAGTCAATGAAAGCGTTCACACACAACCGCGCGCTTTTTCCTTGACTGTGTGGTACCACCGCGGTTTCCGCGCGGCTCAAACCGCTATTCTGAACAGGGCCTTAATCTCGGCCGTCGTTTCTGTCATTAACGGTTACTGTTGTGGGTTTTCTTTCGTCATTAAGTCACTGTTAAATTAACGTCCTGTTTCTAAGAAATGCGAAAGATACAAGGTCAGGAACTTAATTACTCGACCTTTAAAGTGATGCATTATTGCATACATCACCTCACATCACATCACGTCACCCGTTTTCTATTTCCTTTGTTGTCGAAATATGAACTTCTTTGAGCGCCCGTTGGGCAATGCTTTACCGGACACCTGAACCTTACCTATGAGATATCAGACGCGTGCAAATGTCTCATTGTTATTGCATTAATACATCTTTCGTGATATAAAAATACATATTTTATGTAATAGAACTACGGCATGCAAAGATTGATCAAATATCTAACCAAAGAGAAAAAAATCGCAAAGTTCTGGTATAGATAATTCTGGTATTTGTAATAGTATTATGCTGGTGGATTCCAATGTTCATTCCTTCCACCGGATGCCATTTCTTCGTTCATCTCTGTGATATTCTCTTCTTATTGAAATGAAGAAATCGGATCCTCTGAGGAAAGTCCACAGATGCTGTAATGACTATCATTTATTTTATATTATTAATTTCTTTTGTTATCATTTGTCCGTCTGTTTATTATTATTTGTTTGATTCTCATTTATTATTAGTTATGTCAATTTATTATTATTTACTATTTACCTGTTTGTTATCTAACTATATGCATTTATTTATGTATTTTATCTATCATTTACATTATTATAGTTTTTATCTATTCTTTTATTTTTTTATCATTATTATGATTTTTTTTTTTTCGTATCCGACCTAGATATGGACCAAAAGGTCCCCTGTCGGCATGCTCCGCCTTTATAATCCTTTGTCTTAGAGGGCAGAAAACATTAATGGATTTAAATTGGACAAATTTAGGTTTGAAAAGGGAATAGGCAAGAATTGGTTCATTAACAGAGTAGTTAACGAATGGAATAAACTTTTTAACCATGTTAGTGAAGACTAAAACTATTTGTTGTTTTAAAAGAGAAGTTTTAAGAACTTTATTATGGATTGGGATAACAGGTGGTAAGGGACATGGAACTACCTAGTGTAGGCCTTTTGATCTCTTGCGGTTGCATGATGAGTCTGTGTGAGGTTTCTATACAAGATACCGCGCAGGATTCGACCTTGGTCAAACTTCCTCCATTTTTTTTACCCAGTTTCATCACGAAATAGTCTCTCCTGGCCATAAGTGCTTACGTAACACTGTGGGTTGCCTGACTTCGTTTATATTTCGTCTTCCAGAGAGTTCAGCTCGACAGGAAAGTCTATTTCACTTCATCAGAGGCGATATTTGGCTTTAGTGAGAATTCGACCGGACCACGCCATCGCTTGAAAAAAAAAAAAAAAAAAAAAAAAAAAAAAAAAATATATATATATATATATATATATATATATGTGTGTATATATGCTTGAGAAATCACATGAACTCGTGATTCTAAATATGCAGAAAAACACATAGGAAAATAATAAAATAGACGAAAGCGCTCGGTCATCATTACATTATTTTCCTTGGAGGTATTTCTGCATATATACTTATATATATATATATATATATATATATATATATATATATATATATATAGATATATGTATATATATATGTATATATATGTATATGTATATATATATATATATATATATATATATGTATGTATATATAAAGTCATGGGTCCCCATTTATAAGCTGTAGGTGTTATAAAAGTGTTAGTTAAGTTTTAGGTGCTTGATAGGTTGATTACCATTGCTTAAACAAGAAAATCGTGAATGTCATAAAGTTGCCAATTTGAGTGTATATAAAACAGCTAAATAAGAAGAACAGTGAATAGAAAAATAATGAGTAATTAAAATTACAGTTAAGTGAAGAAAAATAGGTAACCAAATCAATAAAAGTAAATTGATAAGAGTATATATTCGTAAATAGACAAATTAATAAATTCCTAGAAACTAAATATATATGTAAATGAATTTGTAAGTAAATGGTAGATGTAAATAGATAGGTAAATGAATTGATTAATAAGCAAACAAATGATTTAATAAACAGACAAAAAATTAATAATTAAATTTGTAAATATATAACCCCAAAAAAAGCAGATCGAGAAACTAGTAGATAAATAGATAAATTAATAAAGATATGAATTAATATGAATGTATATATTTCAAAATAGATGAACAAAAATGAATAAATGTGAGTAAATGAATCACATGGAAATGAAAAGAGGATCGTCCTTACCGAATTCATTTGATTTATTTTCTTTTTTTATTTTAATATTTCACAGACTGAGTAAGATTTACTTGAATATTTTTTTTTCCGCATCCGACCTAATTATGGACCAAATGGTCTCTTGTCGGCACGCTCCGCCTTTGTAATCCTTTGTAAAAAGGATAGAATAATGACATGACTCTGATGAATGTAATGTGTGTATTTCATAACGGTAGAACAGAGGGTAATGTGATACTCACAATACTTGTATGGTGGAATTGGATCAACAACAGCGAAACAAGTTGCACAATGATGTTGGAACACGAAACAAGTTGCACAATGATATCGCAACTCGAAACTGAGGAAAGACATGGGTGGTTTGTAACCCAACTTTGTGATTGCATAATAACTTTTTTTTTTTTTTAATATTCCTAAGGAAAAAAAAACACATTTAGAGTAAATAAACAAAGAAAGAAAGAGGTGAATAGATAGATGAATAATAAATAAATGAATATTGTATATATATATATGTATATATATATATATATATATATATATATATATATATATATATATATATATATATATATAATATATATATATATATATATTAACCACGGAGAACCCACAGTCGGAATAAAAGGAATCTTAGAAGAAACTATAACCTGTACTTTCCTGAAGAGGGCTATAGCTATTAGCCGAGATGTAGAAGTTACACTTTCTTGTAAAGTTTCCTTTTCTTCCGACTGTGGGTTCTTCGTGATTATTATTTACAAATGTGTCACTACATTTTGTCTAAGTGATATATTTATATATATATATATATATATATATATATATATATATATATATATATATATATATATATATATATATATATATATATATATATATGATAGATAAATGAATAAAATTATAGAAAATATATTAATAAATATATAGATAAACAAATAGATAAATAGACAAATGGATGAATAGCTAAAAAGAAAATGAGTAATAAATAGATAAGTCAATAAGGCATAATGACAAAAAAAAAAAAAAAGCGAGAGAGAGAGAAATACAGATGGACATCGAGATAAGGGAATCACAGAGTACTGAATATTTGATGAGATTTCGTAAGGCAGTAAAATAACCTCACCTTTCGTGTGAAGAGCCACACTTGTGCATGGTCCGACACATGGACATGAAGAGGGGTGGAGGGAGGGAGGGAGGGAGGGTGAGTGTCGAACCTTAAGGTGGCGGCACACTAGGCATTTCTCGCTAGCATGCTACTTGCTTTTTGCTACTTCGTTTCATTAGAAACGACTTGGGTTACGATCCTTCGATTTTCAAATTTCCAAATGTCAAATGATTTATTCCTGCGTCTTATAGTGAGAAGCTAAATGATGAACTAAAATAAGTTAAATCTGTACGCATGTTAGACACATTGTTGAGATGTTCTTACGCAAGTCTAGAATATTGTAACTAAAGTCGTTTCTACATACATACATATACCAAGGCTTTTTCCCCCTTCCAAGGGAGGTAGCCAAAAAGGGAAAGGCATAGAAACACTCCCACCCATTTCATCCCTAAATACACTCCACACCCCTCCCACCCTTCCTCTCATCTGAGCACCTTCTGGATGACGGGTCATCCCTGCACCCTGCCCACCGCCCTGGGTCAGAAGCAGTGTCGCAAGACACAGCACATCCACAGCAAGGCCGCTTCATTTAATCGGCGAACCCCCCACTCCGTCCCCCTTACCATATAAGGAGAGGACGGGGAGAAATCCCTTCGGGCTGCGTCAAAAATTTACTCACACATACTACCCCACCCCCCACCCCCCGCCCATTCCTCCTCATGCAGTCACAACATCATCCATATACAACCATTCTCCACTCACCTCTGTCTTCCGTCCTCTCCCTTCCTTCCTCAACAGACATTCCCCTCTTCCCCAAAGCCCCCTTCACCCCATCCATCCACCTCATCCTAGGACGTCCCCTCATGTTCACTCCCTCCACATCTGTCTTCCATACCTCTTTTACTAGTCTTTCTTCACTCATTCTTTCCATGTGTCCAAAGCATCCTAATATTCTTTCATCAACCCTCTCTCCCAAATCCTTTTTCACCCCTGTTCTCCTCCTCACCTCCTCATTTCTCACGTTTCTACTCGAACAAAAGAGCAGAATCAAAAAAACATGCTAGCCTAGTGGGCCACCATCTTTACCTGATTTGTGGTTGCATCAGAAGAAGGCCGACTGAGGCGCGCGCGAGGAGGCCGACTGAGGCGCGCGAGGAGGCCGACTTAGGCGCGCGAGGAGGCCGACTTAGGCGCGCGAGGAGGCCGACTTAGGCGCGCGAGGAGGCCGATGGAGGCGTGCGAGGAGGCCGACTGAGGCGCGCGAAGAGGCCAACTGAGGCGTGCGAGGAGGCCGACTTAGGCGCGCGAGGAGGCCGACTTAGGCGCGCGAGGAGGCCGACTTAGGCGCGCGAGGAGGCCGACTGAGGCGCGCGAGGAGGCCGACTTAGGCGTGCGAGGAGGCCGACTTAGGCGCGCGAGGAGGCCGACTTAGGCGCGCGAGGAGGCCGACTGAGGCGCGCGAGGAGGCCGACTGAGGCGTGCGAGGAGGCCGACTTAGGCGCGCGAGGAGGCCGACTTAGGCGCGCGAGGAGGCCGACTTAGGCGCGCGAGGAGGCCGACTAAGAAGCGCGAGGAGGCCGACTTAGGCGCGCGAGGAGGCCGACTTAGGCGTGCGTGGGGAGGCCGACTTAGGCGTGTGAGGAGGCCGATGGAGGCGTGCGAGGAGGCCGACTTAGGCGTGCGAGGAGGCCGATTTAGGCGCGCGAGGAGGCCGACTGAGGCGCGCGAGGAGGCCGACTTAGGCGCGCGAGGAGGCCGACTGAGGCGCGCGAGGAGGCCGACTTAGGCGCGCGAGGAGGCCGACTTAGGCGCGCGAGGAGGCCGACTTAGGCGCGCGAGGAGGCCGACTTAGGCGTGCGAGGAGGCCGACTTAGGCGCGCGAGGAGGCCGACTTAGGCGTGTGAGGAGGCCGACTGAGGCGTGCGAGGAGGCCGACTGAGGCGCGCGAGGAGGCCGACTTAGGCGCACGAGGCCGATGGAGGCGTGCGAGGAGGCTGATGGAGGCGCGCGAGGAGGCCGACTGAGGCGCACGAGGAGGCCGGATTCTGCTGATGTGGCAGTCACAATGATCCGCCGTGAGTCCACTGGCCAAGTGTTAGTGTGATAATTGTACTGCATTTTATATTGGGTTTGTATGTGCGGGTTTCTTGTCTGGCAGAACAAGACACCTTCCTGTAGTCATGGGTGTAGTGGAGTTTTGAGAGTCACACTTTTTGTTTGTTTAGATAGTTTCACTATCAATAGTAAATGAAAAATAAAATGGTCACGTGGTCCGGCCAGCGGTTATTTTTGAGAAATGTTCGCCATCTTGATTTCTCATATATTTTCTTTATGTTTGTAGCATCATGATTGGCCCATATTTTTATACTTTCCTCGTATGCCAGGTTCAATAAAAAACACAAATAGGCCCGGAAAGTGATAACAATTGTTATTTTGAATTATTCATCCTAAATACCAATACATTCATTCTCTTTTTTACTGTGAACAGAAGTTAATATATTTTTCTTTCCCCAGGTAATGTGTTGTCGCTGATCAGTTCACCATGAAATCAAGGAAGTATGGAGGAAGACAGAATTCGAAGAAGTTTGCATTGTCTTATGTAAACCCGGCTGTGGGCGGGAGACAGGGAAGATCTTTCGTCAGCGAGGAGCTAAGATAAAAGGGTGACAAATGGGCGTGGGATGGGTGGGGATGGGGGTGCGTGGTTCAGCTAGATATCTCCAATATAAGAAAAATAGATTCAATTTGGTAGTGGGTAGAAAGAACTTCGCCAACCGTGTAGTTAATGAATGGAATAAACTTCCTGTAGAGGCAGTGCAATGTAGTTCAGTTCGAAGCTTTAAAAATCATTTAGATAAACACCTAAGTAAGATGCTGTAATAATTATTATTTATTTTATATTATTCTTTTTTTTTATCATTTGTCTGATTCTCATTTATTATTAGTTTTATGTCAATTTATTATTATTTACTATTTACCTGTTTGTTTATTATCTAACTATACCTATTCATTTATTTATGTATTCTATTTGATATTTACATTATAGTAGTTTTTATTTATTTATTATTATTATTATTATGATTTTTTTTCTCGCATCCGACTTAGATATGGACGAAAAGGCCTTCTGTCGGCATGCTCCGCCTTTGTAATCCTTTGAGAAAAAGCCTTTAGTGTATAGATAGAAAGATAGGTATATAGAGAAAACTTGTATGGGATTGGCTCTGGCAGATAGGTCCCCATCACCAATAACAGACTACTTCCCATTTCAACGATCAGTAATACTAAACATGTGTCAAAGAGGCTGAGAATAACACACAAGAAACTACCTAAAATAAATCAAACCCAATACACGTCCATGACTGGTTTCTCATCATCGTAACCGATATTTTAGAATAACAACAGGACGCCTATAATCACAATTTTTTTCCTTCACACATGGCGACAGGGGAAATTGGCGGCCTCTCATACTGACAGGTGGCGACGTCGAACAGGAGTCTGGTAAGGGTAAAGTAACATGGCCACCTCATGACAGGAAACGATCCTTCTACCTCACCTGTCAATGTAAACTTCCTCTCACAGTACCACAGGTATTACTGGAATGTCAGATTTACATAACCTTCCGCGACAACCACCTGCTATTTTTTCTTAAAAAAAAAAAAAAAAAAAAAAAAAAAAAAAAAAAAAAAAATATAAAAACAAAAAAAAAAAAAAAAATAAACAAATACATAAAAACAAATAAATAGATAATAATAATAATAATAATAATAATAATAATAATAATAATAATAAAATAATAATGATAATACAGCAATTATAATGATATATAAATAAGAATAAATAGATAAGTAAATAAGGAAAAAATATAGAAAAATAGAAATGGAAAAATAGTAAACAAAAGGACTCCTAAACAAACTATAAACAATTTTGATTAACTAAAACCGAGTCTCTAACGTAGTTCCCCTTTATGTGTGATTTCCCTTCCCTGCCTAATGTATTTATAGTTGGAACAGACAGGATGTATAATTGTTAACATATTAGAGTGCGGATGTCCATTTTTGTTATTTGCGGATGTGGATATTTTTCCGAAGAGAATATATAAATCATAAAGACACAGATATTCAATTTCTAACATGAATTTTTACCACAGACATTGAAACATTCGAACAAAAATGTATAATATATTCATAAAATGTATATGAATATGGTAATAGAATACTGAAGTTTTGAACTCTGACAACAAATTCAAACCAGTTCCAATTGTCCATGTGTTTCGTGGTATATCACATATGTGTGAAGGTACAGCACGGTGCTTGCTGTATCTTGCTAGTGTCGTTGGGCAATGGCCAGGTTAAGTTCCAAATTGATGTTTTTTTTTTTTTTTTTTTTTTTTTTTTTAACAAGCAAGTGTGGTACAACGGTAGCGTCCTTGCTTTGTTAAGCAGTCGTACATCCAACGGTTCGAGTCCCAGCGCCAGAGGTTGTTAATCCATATTGCATGTCTTTTGTTTCCTAAAATGCTGATACAGACTTCGTTGTTTACTTAAGGAAATTTGGAGAATGTGTGTGTAAAGATAAAGAACATATAGATCAGTTCATTTACATTATAGTTTTTATTTTTTTTTTCTCATCCGACTTAGATATGGACCAAATGGTCTCCTGTCGGCATGCTCCGCCTTTGTAATCTTTTGCGTGATCATTTCATGTGGGAGGGGAAAAAAAAAAAAAAAGTCTGCGAAAAAAAAAAGTGTGAACTATGAACTATGGACGACCTAGGACAAATCACCTACTCACGCGGGATGAGAAGTCTGTAGGGAAATGAAATGACAGTAATGTATAAAATGGGGCTATTTCCACTGAGCATTTATAAGGGGATATTCATTAAGGCTTGTATCATAGCAGAAGACTTGGATATCGAGGCTTGCATCTATTTCAAAATGTGTATGGATAGTGGAAAAGAAAATTGTTTTTTATTGTTAGTATATGAGACACGAAGGGGGGAGGGCAGTAGATAATTGCGTATTTGCATGTGTGAGTCATAAACTTAAAAAAAAAAAAAAAAATCGATAACTGCAACCGGCAGCGTCCAATTAATGACAAGGTGTAATTCTGCGTTTAATGCATAAACCTCAGGGGATCACTTGTTCCCGTAAATGAATAGAAAAGAAAATTCATTAACAAAAGGAATTTGGTCACATAGTTGCACAGAGGTCCGTCGCAAACAGCAAACCAAACGCCAACAACACAACATATACTCTTTAAGGTCATGGCGTTCTTCAAGGAAACGGAACTGCTCGGCCAGACAGTCTAAGGAACGACAACCAAAATGTGCAAAGACGATAATTATCGTACAGCTAGCAAAACAGTTTGTTGCCAAGGATCGTAGCCTAAATATAGGGGTACACAAACGTATATTGAGTATTGTATCATTTACATCGATTCATACGAAATTGTATGAATATACCAGAAGCTTTCCCCCGTGTAAGGGTGGTGGCTGAGCCAAAGCAAGCTGATGTGGATATCGATCCCCCTCCAACTATAAAAAGGCCGTGTTAAGTTGCATATAAATGTATATATATAAACGTTCCATTACTTCCAATGATTGCCGCTTTTAGCAACTTTTTTCCGGATTCAATCAACTGCACTTCAGAGATGCCTATCAACGCCGGAGAGTTTAATTTTATATGATTTTGCGGGCTTGGATGGCTCAGCTGTGCGCGGTCAGATTTTCTTCTAAAGGTAATAGTGAGTACACTCATATCATTAGGTTGTTTGGTAAAGACACTTTTTTTAATCAACTGCAAAGTACTCACAAAGGTAATGTGAATGCTTGTTGAGCAATGGGTATTTGTACCCAGAAGTTACTAATTTCCAAAGAGCAATTTAGTAAGGTCTGTCTTCAAAAGCAGTAGAACTATCAAAGATTAAATAAATACAAATGTCACGCATATCTAATTAATCATTACCTTAAGAGGATTTTGAAGATACTCTAATTTTTTGCCAGAGGCTATTGACCTCTTACTGTGTAAGATAAATAAATAGATGAAAATAAATCAGTGAATAAAATAAAAATAAATAAATAGAAATAGATAAATAGATAAGTAAATAAATAGATAGATGAATAAAAAAAGAAAAGAAAAATGGAATAAATTTGTCAGTCGACGGCAACCACAGAGTTTGCGACGACTCATTTCTCTAAAACGCGGAAATCCGTCAGAATACTGGAGACCACAAACCCCTTTCAGTTTGTACGAAAGTGGCAGCTGCCGACAATTACTATCGAAATAAACCCCAAATGTTAGGACGGAGCCTTCATTGTATTAGTACGACGTCTCGCTACTCACAGCTTTTTCAAATACTCGAAAAAGCTGTAACAGATCGAAATGTTGTACTAATAAAAGCTCCGTATGGCGACCTTTTCAGTTTTCCTCCTCTCCCGTCTTTACTCCTTACTTTCCGCTAACTTCCTACCTCTTCCATCCTTCCTTTACCCTCCTCATTTTCCCTCCCAAGTTCTCCTCCCTCTTCTTCCTCCCTCCTATTCTAACTCCCTCCATTTACTTTACTTATAAAAAAAGGTTCTTCACTTCTTTGGCCTTTAGAACTCCGGTTAGCTCAAGAACCACGAGGCGGACATGAGAATGGGTGCTATTACTCAGGCCTCATACGTAAGTGTACGCATGTTTGCACCCTGTCAGGTCCACCTGATGCCTTAAATATGCAGTGCACACACGCAGACTTAGACCGTCCATCACCTCACAAAAAGCAAACTACCCTTACATGGAAGCCTTGGCTTGTCTGGGTGAAAGCGGATAATGCCTTCTATATGAAAGCAATTGGTTGTTTCAAGAGAATAATAGATTGATTTACGGGTAGGGACGACAGGTGGCAAGGGACATGGAACTGCATAGTGTAGGCCTTTTGGTCTCTTGCAGTCTCTTCAATTATTATGATCTTATGTGTGGCAGAATAGAACGCTCTGTCTTCCCATTCTAGGTGTTTCCTTGGGTTCTTCATCGAAGTGCTTTCCACAATGTCCTAACTCTCTGGTCATCTCTCTTGTTCTGTCTCCTCATCTCATTCTTTCTATTTTCTTAATGCATGATATTTTCTTTGTCCTTCTCTTTATTACGTCTGTCATCTTCACATAATATAATTTACCATCTTCTTTCTCGTCCCTCTCTCATTCTCAGAAGGTTATCCAATTTATTTTGCACTCACCTGTCTAACTCAGCCTCCTCTCCTCCCAGTCCCGCCCCTCGTCCTCCTCCTCCTCCTCCCCTCCCTTCCTCCTTCTCCTGCTCCTCCTTCGGCTTCTCTTCCTGCACCTCCTCCTCCTCCGGGTTCCCCTTCTCTCCCTCCTTCTCCTTCTCCTCCTCCTCCTGTTCCTCCTCCGGCTTCTCCTCCTGCACCTCCTACTCCTCCTCCTCCTCCTCCTCTTCCTCCTCCTCCTGCTCCTCCTCCTCCATCTCCTCCTGCTTCTCCTCCTCCTCCTTCTGTTCCTCAACTTCCTACTCCTCTTCCTCCTTCTCCTCTTCATCCTGTTCCTCCTCCTCCTCCTCTTCCTCTTCTTCCTGCTCCTCCTCCTCTTCCTCCTCCTCCTCCTCCTCTCCCTCCTCCTGTTCCTCCTCCTCCTCCTCTCCCTCCTCCTTTTCCTGGTCCTCCTCCTCCTGCCTACTCCTCCTCCTCCTCCTCTTCCTCCTCCTCCGCTGTCACTCATTTCCTTCACCCCGTGATTCCACTCTCATCAAGCATAACGAGATTAATCCCCTCTGGTCAAGACACAAAAGCAAAGTCGTGTTACCCTCACGATCAATGGATAAGAAAAAAAAATTGCTTTATTGAACAAATCTTCGTGTCATTGCACCTAAAGAGCGTTAAACCCTTTCCGTGAGATTTTTTTTTCCCGTTAGGCCCTGTTCACACATGCGGTTTGAACCGCATGGAAACCGCGGCAGTAACACATGATCAAGGAAAAACTGCGCGGTTGTGTGTGAACGCCTCCATTGACTTACACTGTAATTGAACCGCGGCGGTTGAAACCGCTGGTGTGAACAGAGCCTCCAATCCTCCCTGTCTTGTATTCTTCCCATTTCCGTCCTTGCCTGTCAGTCCATCTGTCTATTAACCTCTGTTTGATTTCGTACACCTACCTACCCACCCACTTTCCTATCTACCTACCTACCTTACCTACCCACATTCCTACTTACCTTCGTACCTACCTACTTACCTACCCACCTACCTACCTACCCACCCACCTTCCTATCTCCCTACCTACCTTACCTACCCACATTCCTACTTATCTTCGTACCTACCTACTTACCTACCTACCTACCTACCTACCTACACACCTACCTACCTATTCACCTACCTACTCACTTACCTCCGTTTGATTCCGTACCTACCTACTAGACTACTCACCTACCTACATGCCTACCTACCTACCTACCCAAAACCTCCACTGAACTATAAATTATCCTGCTTCAGCAGCTTCATCAACATCTTTGTCAAAATACTTATTAATTCTTTTATCCCTCAAGCTGACCACAAAACTGAAAACATTGGGTCGACACAATAATCTTATCATCCACGTAGTGAACTCTATTTTTTTTTTTTTCTTTTTTTTTTTAAGAAGATTAGACAACTTTATGAATATGAATAACGGGTGGTTAGGCAAGGGAACTCTCTAGTGTAGGCCTTATGGTCTCTTGCAGTCTCCTCCATTCTTATGTTCTCATTCTTGCAGACAACCCGGAAACAAAACCCTTTCGGCAATGAACATAAGAATGAAGGAGACTGCAAGAGACCATAAGGCCTACATTGGGGAGTTCCGCGTCCCTTACCACCTTTGATCCCTATTCATAAAGTTGTCTAATCATCTCTGAAAACAACTGATAGTTTCAGCGATCACTACGATGAACAGACATCGTCAAACGACTTGGTCGCATTTTATAGAAACAGTTCTGACGTTGCTGGCGTAATGATACAAAAATGAATAAAATTAGATAAATAAAGATAAGTACAAATAAAATTAAGTAAAAAATATGATATGTCTGCTTGGTATGAAATTCAAACTCTTCTTGTGACTTATTTTGGTTGTTACAGGTCGAGTATATTTGTTTTTTATTTATTTATTTATTTATTTTTTGTTCCTTTAATTCTTTGTTTCTTTTTCTCTCTGTTACCTTGCTTTTGTATGTTTCTTTGTTGTTGTTTTTCATCTTTCTTTGTTTCGTTGTCTCTGTTTCTTTGTTTCTTTATTTCTGTGTTTGCTTTTTCCTATTTTTTGTTTTTGTTTCTTTGTGTCTTTTTCTCCCTGTTATTTTTTTGTGTTTCTTTGTTGTTGTTCTTTGTCTTTGTCTCTTTGTTTATTTCTTTGCCTCTACCTCTTTCTTTGTTTCTTCGTTTCTTTGTTTTTTATTTTTGTCTTTGTTTCTTTATTTTTGTTTCTTTGTTTCTTCGTTTCTTTATTTCTTCATATCTTTGTTTCATTGTTACTTTGGGCTCGCGCACGCGCGTGCAGTTTAACTTGGTCTTGGATCACGTGGTGGACACGTGATCGAATATTACCCTTCCGGATGAGAGCTCAGAGCTCATATATGGCCTGATCGATGGATAATGTTATAGCTTTATAGACACACACACTCAGCTCCTTGCCCATGAGAGTTTGAGGGCTGAAATTTTCAACCCTGGTTAAGATTCGAACACGGATCACCGAATTAGTGGGTGAGAACGGTACCACTACACCGTGTATGTGCTCGCGTATGTATGTTTCTCTGTGTGACTTCTTCAAAAAATGTCAGATTTGCCAAATTTATTTACCGCCAGATTTACCGAAGATATTTACCTCTAGATTTACCAACTCTTTCTTTTACTTGAGTAAAAGTTTTGACCTTGACTGAATTTGACATGTCGAAATCAAGGTCATATATGATGCATTTCGAAAAATGGTTGAAGATGGATTTTTTTTCATTATCGTTATCAGCATATACTGTAGCAATTCATGACTAAAAAATCATTACCTTGGGGTCATGAGTAACCTTGTAAGATCAAACTCAAGGTCCCACATTTAAGCGTTAAAAAAAAAAAATAAAAAAAAAAAAAATAAATAAATAAATAAATAAATAAATAAATAAACAAATAGATAAAATAAATGATAAGTAAAAAAAATGAGTTTACTGTTTTCAAAGTATGCAAAGTTTGTCTTTACTTCTGAAGAACAATTAAATTTCACTAAAATAATGGATGTAGGGGAAGGGTTGTCGCGACAGACACTGTTTTCAGTGGAGTTGAATCTTCTTGGCTCGTATCACACGTATCGACTTTTCGCCGTACGCCGTCCGCGACACGACGTCGTGCTCTCAAATAAACGTGTGTCTATGGACGCTTTCCCACATCGTCGTGGCCGTGACGTGTAAAAACGCCCGTAGACACCAATGGTTATTTGAGAGTACGACGTCGTGTCGTGGACGGCGCACGGCGAAAAGTCGATGCGTGTGTGTAAAACGAGCCTTCCTATTGCTCCTGTCTCATATTTTCCCCTCTTCCTCTGCTCACACTCTCCCTTCTCCCGTTTTCTTTTTCTTTCTAAATTGCCCGTTTTCTCCTTCATTCGTTTTCTATTTTCTCTTCTTCCTACTCTTTTCTCTCCAGCTGCGGCATTTAACCTTCTTCTTTTGTTCTTGTTTCTCTCTTCTTTTCTCTTTCTTCAACCTCTTCTCCTCTTTGTCTTCCTCTTCATGCTCTTTATCATCTCATACCTCCTCTTTTATCCTCACCTTTTCTTTCTCCTTCTCTTTATCCGATTGTGTTTCCATCGAGTTTTACAGCTAACTGCTCTTTTTCTTGGCTCTTTGCCTCTCTTTCTCTCTCTCTCTCTCTCTCTCCCTCTCTCCCTCTCTCTCTCTCTTCCTTGTTCCTGGAGCGATCTCAAACTCTACATTCCTAATTCGCTGTTAATTAAACGTATCCTTTAGTTAATTCTCATATAAACGCGACACTTCCAAAGTATATTTTCATCCAGGCTTTTTCCCAATTCCATTCCAACTCTTCCCCAATACCATTCCAACTCTTACCCCAATACCATTCCAACTCTTACCCCAATCCCATTCCAACTCTTCCTTCCATCCCATTCCAACTCTTCTATAATCCCATTCCAACTCTCCCCAATACCATTCCAACTCTCTCCCATCCCATTCCAACTCTTACCCCATCACATTCCAACTCTTCCTCCATTCCCATTCCAACTCTTACCCCAATTCCATTCCAACTCTTACCCCAGTCCTATTCCAACTCTTACCCCAATCCCATTCCAAATATTCCCTCCATTCCATTCCAACTCTTACCCCCATCCCATTCCAACTCTTACCCCCATCCCATTCCAACTCTTCCTTCATCCCATTCCAACTCTTCCTCCATCCCATTCCAACTCTTACCCCAATTCCATTCCAACTCTTACCCCAGTCCTATTCCAACTCTTACCCCAATCCCATTCCAAATATTCCCTCCATTCCATTCCAACTCTTCCCCATCCCATTCCAACTCTTACCCCCATCCCATTCCAACTCTTCCTTCCATCCCATTCCAACTCTTCCTCCATCCCATTCCAACTCTTACCCCCATCCCATTCCAACTCTTCCTCCATCCCATTCCAATTCTTCCTCCATCCCATTCCAACTTTCCTCCATCCCATTCCAACTCTTCCTCCATCCCATTCCAACTCTTCCCCATCCCCATTCCAACTCTTCCTCCATCCCATTCCAACTCTTCTTCCCCATCCCATTCCAACTTTTAGCCCATTCCCATTCCAACTCTTCCTCCATCCCATTCCAACTCTTCTTCCCCATCCCATTCCAACTTTTAGCCCATTCCCATTCCAACTCTTCCTCCATCCCATTCCAACTCTTACCCCCATCCCATTCCAACTCTTCCCCATCCCATTCCAACTCTTCCCCCATCCCATTCCAACTCTTTTCCATTCCCATTCCAACTCTTCCTCCATTCCAACTCTTACCCCCCATTCCCATTCCAACTCTTCCTCCGTCCCATTCTCTTCCCCATTCCCATTCCAACTCTTCCTCCCTCCCATACCGCCACTCCGCAACCTCACTCTTAATACATTAATGCACGCTACGCTTCCTCCAAATCTTTCTCCTTTTCCTCTTCCTCTTCTCTTCCCTTTCCTTCCTCTTCACTTTCCTTCCTGTTCCCTTTCTATTCCATTTACCCTCTTCCTGCCTCTCTATCTCTCCCCTTACTTTCCTTTCTCCGTCTTTACTTTTCCTTCTCCTTCTTACGCTCTTCTCTTTCCCCTCTCTCCTCTCCTCTCTCTTTCCCCTTTCCTTCTCTTTTCCTTTATTCTTCCATCCATTTCCCCCTCCTTCTCCTTCCTCCCTTTCCTTTTCCCCATTTCCTTTCGTTTCCCCTCGTCCCTCTTCTTCCTTTCCCTTCCCCCTCTCCTTCCTCCTCCCCTCCTCATCTCCCTTTCCCCTTCTTCCCTCTTCTCCCTTCCCTCTTCTCTTGCCTTCTTTCCTCTACCCCCCCTTTCCCTTCCTTCCCTCCCCCTCTTTCCTCATCCCTTCTTCCACTTCCCCTCCTCCTCCACTCTTCGCTTCACCTTCCGTGGCCTCTTCTCACCCCCTTCTCCCCCCCCGTCTCCCCCCCCCCGGCCCCGCCTCTTCTCCCTCCCTCCCTCCCCCCCTCCAGGTAGTTTCCTCACTCTATTCAGTCGGTTCTCCTTCCTGTTGCGTCACATGTACCCTACATGCTTCTCCTATGCACCCATCTGCTCAACGCTCGCACCTGTCAACCAACCACCATTCCTCTCTCTCTCTCTCTCTCTCTCTCTCTCTCTCTCTCTCTCTCTCTATCACTCTTTCTCTCTCTCTCTCTCACACACCTTTCTCTCTCCCTCTTTCTCTCTCTTTCTCTCACCCCCCTTTCCTCTCTCTCTCTCTCTCTCTCTCTCTCTCTCTCTCTCACTCTTTCTCTCTCACTCTTTCTCTCTCTCTCTCTCTCTCTCTCTCACTCTTTCTCTCTCTCTCTCTCTCTCTCTCTCTCTCACTCTCCCTCTTTCTCTCTCTCTCTTTCTCTCTTTGTCTCACTCCCCCTTTCCTCTCTCTCTCTCTCTCTCTCTCTCTCTCTCTCTCTCTCTCTCTCTCTCTTTCTGTGTGTGTGTGTGTGTGTCCTTCTACTTCTATATAATCTCTTTTTCCTGCCCCTCCCTCCTTCTCTTCACTCCGTCTCTCTCTTTCTCTTTTCTTAAACTCTGAGTCATTCCCCCCCCCCCATTGGTGCGCTGCAAATCTATCTCCCTTTAGTCTTTTTCTTCAGCCTCTTTCCCCTCCACCACTTATTCATCTTATTTTTCCTCTTTCTCTCCTTCTCCTTTTTCTTCTTCTTCTTTTTCTTCTTTCTCCTTCTTTTTCTTCTCCCTCTCCTTCTTCTTCTTCTTCTTCTTTTTCTTCTTCTTCTTCTCCTTCTTCTTCTTCTTCTTATTCTTCTTTTTCTTCTTCTTCTTCTTTTTCTTCTTTCTCTTTCTTTTTCTTCTCCCTCTCCTTCTTCTTCTTCTCCTTCTTCTTCTTCATCTTCTTCTTCTTCTTCTTTTCCTTTTTCTTCTTTATCTTCTTCTTCTTCTGTTTCTTCTTTCTTCTTATTTTTCTTTTCCCTCTCCTTCTTCTTGTTCTTCTTCTTCTTGTTCTTGTTCTTCTTCTTCATCATCATCTTTTTTCTTCTTCTGTTTCTTCTTCTTCTTCTTCTTCATCTTCTTCCTCTTCTTTTTCTTGTTTTTCCTTCTTCTTATTTTTCTTCTCCCTCTTCTTCTTCTTCTTCTTCTTCTTCTTCTTCTTCTTCATCAACCCTCTTTCCCTCATCGTTCGCTCCTTCCTCCAGTCCTCGGCTCGACACTATTCCGCTTGTATTCCACGTGGCCTACATCGATCTTCCTCCCCATTTCGCCTCCAACTTAACTTTATCGTCGACGTCGTCGTCGTCTTCGTCGTCGTGTGAGTTCTCCTCCCAATCCTTGTTGGTTTGGGTCACCCCGATCGTGTTGGCAGACAAATAGTGCTTCTGTTGTTGGTTGTGGTTGTAGAGGTGGTATTTGTGGTGGTTGCTTTAGTGGTGGTGTTGGTTGTGCCCCACTCCACCTCCATACCACCTCCGATCCCCATCTGTTTACAGCCACCTCCACATTTTTCATCCTTCTTCTCCTACACTTCAACTTCTGTCTCTCCCCTTTCCCAAATGCCTCCCTTCCTTCTCTTCTTCTTCTTTCACTTCTTGCTGTTGTTCTTCTTCATCTTTTTCTTCCTCTACTTCTTCTTCTTCTTCTTCTTCTTCATCATCATCTGTTCCTTCTACTTCTTCTTCTTCATCATCTGTTCCTTCTTCTTCTACTTCTTCTTCATCTTCATCTTTTCCTTCTTCTTCTTCATCATCTGTTCCTTCTTATTCTACTTCTTCTTCATCTTCTTCTTCTTCTTCTTCTTCATCTTCTTTCCTCTTCTTCTTCATCATCATTATCATCATCTTTTTCTCCCTCTACTTCTACTTCTTCATCTTTTCTTCTTCTTCTTCTTCATCTTCTTCTTCTTCTTCTTCTTCCTCTTCTTCTTCTTCATCATCTGTTCTTTCTTCTTCTACTACTTCATCTTCATCTTTTCCTTCTTCTTCTTCTTCTTCTCCTTCTTCTTCTTCTTCTTCTTTTCCTTCCTCTTCTTTTTTTTTTCTTCTTCATCTTCTTCTTCTTCATCTTCTTCTTTTTCATCCTCTTCTTCTTCTTTTTCTTCCTCTTCCTCCTGTCCCTGTAGTGGGTAGTGACTGCGTACGTTATATTCAATCAATACGTTTGGGACTTTACTATCACCTATACCAGTGTTTATTAACCTGGGGTGCTGAAATCGATTTTAGCGTGTGCTGGGAAATGCTAAACACATAACAGTAATACACTTCACCGTATTTTATCCTTGTAATAACACAATATTTCCCGAAGTTAGGGTGTTGGACTGCCTACACCTCACGGGGGTGCTGGGGTCGGAAAAGGTTAAGAAACGTTGACCTCTACGGACCAGGGTCTCGTAGCATTCCTTTACAGATGGAGACTAATATCCACTCAGGAAAGAAAACTGATAAGATCTATATTGCACTCACACTCGTTTCTGCTAATCTTCTTGTGTCTCCTATGTTACTTACATGATTCGAAGGGTAGATTCGTTCATTTATAAATAATCAGTGACTAAATATAAAACCCTCCTCCTTCTCGTCCTCTTCCCTCTCGTCCTCTTCGTCCTCCTCCTCCTCCTCTTCGTCATCCTCCTCCTTGTCGTCTTCCTTCTCTCCCTACGCTCCTTTTTCTCTTGTGTGTGTGTGTGTGTGTGTGTGTGTGTATGTGTTTGTATGTGTATGTGTGTGTGTATGTGTATGTGTGTTTGTGTTTGTATGTGTATGTGTATATGTGTATGTATGTGTGTATGTGTATGTATGTGTGTATGTATATGTGTGTGTGTGCATGCATGTGTATGTGTGTGTTTGTGTATGTATGTGTGTATGTATATGTATGTGTGTGTGTGCATGCATGTGTATGTGTGTGTTTGTGTATGTGTTTGTGTGTGTGTGTGTGTGCATGCATGCGTATGTGTGTGTTTGTGTATGTGTATGTGTTTGTGTGTGTGCGTGTGAATTGCAACATTTCAAGCTTTGGCAGGACGATTCCCCCCCTCCCCTCCCCTCTCCGCCTCCTCTCGTGTATCTAGTTGGCGCCTCCCCAGGGGACGTGTACCCCCGAGTATAGAAACCACTGGCTTGCCCTCTCCCCCTTGCGTTGTCCACAGAATCCTCCCCCCCACCCCGCCGCCCTCTCCTCTCTGTATACGTGTGGACGTCAACAAAGCGCTCTTCAGCCACTGCCATCCCGACATTGGGATCACGTGGAGACACCAAACTGTTTCACGTGTGAAGAGCTTCGGAGAGTCGCAACTTGGGTTGAGGAGGGTGACAGCCCCGGGGGAAAAAAATAGAAGAAGAAGAAGAGGAGGAGGAGGAGGAGGAGGAAGAAGAAGAGGAAGAATAAGAATAAGAAGTGGAAGAAGAAGAAGAAAGAAAAAGAAGCAAAAGAAGAAGAAAAAAGAAGAGGAGGAGGAGGAAGAATAAGAAGTGGAAGAAGAAGAAGAAGAAGAAGAAGAAGAAGAAGAAGAAGAAGAAGAAGAAACAAAAGAAGAAGAAGAAGAAGAAGAAGAAGAAGAAGAAGAAGAAGAAGAAGAAACAAAAGAAGAAGCAAAAGAAGAAGAAACACACACACACACACACACACACACACACACACACACACACACACACACACACACACACACACACACACACACACACACACACACGCACACACACGCACACACACAGACGGACCATGTAACCCTTAAACGATTGGGACGTTTCTTCAGCAGAATATAATCGCCTGGCGCAAGCGAGATGATGAACAAAATAACAGACATAACAATAAGAACAAATCCCTAAAACCATTAGGAGATGAAGGCATACGAGACACAAACCCATGTTCATCATCATCATCATCACCATCATCATCATCATCATCATCATCATCATCATCATCATCATAAAAAAAAAAAAAAAAAGTTTAGATAAAATGAGCTATGAAGACGGTACCCCACGAGCATAGCTCCCCTTCCCGTAAAATGCAACTAGGTTATTACAACTAGGTAAATACATAGAAACGACACCCTTCACGAGAACGGCTATTATGGTTCCCTTAAGCTCCCATCAGCGTCCCCTTATTAACGTCCTCTTCTAAATTTGGAGTTTCGTTTTTTTTTTTTTTTTTTTTTCTTTATTTTCCGGTTTTTCTTTCACGTGAGGAGGAGTTGGCGTCCCACTCCATTCCTCAGGGCTGAGTCACTCCCTCTCACTCCCTCTCACTCCCTCACTCCCTCACTCCCTCTCACTCCCTCACTCCCTCACTCCCTCACTCCCTCACTCCCTCTCACTCCCTCACTCCCTCACTCCCTCACAATATCCGTCCGTCTTCCTTTATATCCTCTTCGCTTCACCTAACCTTCTTCCTCGCCCAACTCTTCTTGTGTTTCCTCTCTGTCTTCTGATTCTCTCTTCTTCCTCCTCTTTTTTGCACGTTTCTCTTTTCGCACGCTCTTTCTTCTCTCTTTTCCTCCTCTTTTTGCTGGTTTTCCTTTCCTCTTCATCGTCCTTCTCTTCCTTCACATTTTCCTTTCATTCCTCGTCCTCTTCCTCGACCTTCTCCTCCTCCTCCTCCCTCTCCTCCTCCTCCTCCTCCTCCTCCTCCTCGTTATCCTCGAACTTTTTTATCCGCATCTCCTCTTCCTCGTCCTCCTCCTCCTCCTCCTCTTCCTCGAACTTCTTTATCGGTATCTCCTCTTCCTCCTCCTCCTCCTCCTTTTTATCCTTCATACTCCTCTTTAATTCCTCGCCCTCTTCCTTTTACTCTCTTTACTCCTCAGTTACAAGTTCTTCTCTTTCTGTTCTGCTTTTTCCTACACTTTCCTTCCTTCTTATCTTTCTCATCTTCTTATCATTAATCTTTCACCTCTTGGTCTCCTTCCTCTCTCTCTCTCTCTCTCTCTCTCTCTCTCTCTCTCTCTCTCTCTCTCTCTCTCTCTCTCCCTCTCTCTCTTTCCCTCTCTCTCTCTCTCTCCGGCCGCGGACCGTGGCGGAGCACACCGCGGGTGGGCTAAGTGATGTCGGCCGAGTCTCTCTCTCTCTCTCTCTCTCTCTCTCTCTCTCTCTCTCTCTCTCTCTCTCTCTCTCTCTCTCTCCTCCCTCCTTCCCTCCTTCCCTTTCTCTCTCTCCCTCTCTCTTTTTTCTCTTTCTCTTTCTCTCTCTTTTCTTTGTGCCACCATTTTCCTCTTCACCAATTTCCCAATCTCGTGTTGTTCCCATTCTTCTTCTTCTTCTTTCTTCTTCTTCTTCTTCTTCTTCTTCTTCTTCTCCTTCTTCTTCTTCTTCTTCTTCTTCTTCTGCAGTTCCTTTCGATCTGGTCGCTCCTTGAACACCTGCCCCCCCCCCCATTGTCCACCGATTCCTTCTTTACCTCACAATTCAAGTATTGACCTTGAAACAGAGAACTCTTTTTCCAAGCTTCCCTCCTCTTCTTCCTCTCTTCACCTCCTCTCTCTCCTTCCCTTCCTCTCTTCACTTCCTTCCTCTCTCTCCTTCCCTCCCTCTCTCCCTCTCATCACTTCCTCTCTCTCTTCTTCCCTATCTCTCTCTCTCTTTCCTCACTTCCTTTCTCTCTCTCCTTCCTTCCTTCTCTTTCCTCTCTCCCTCTCTTCACCTCCTCTCTCTCTCCTTCCCTCCCTCTCTCCATCTC
>NC_134814.1:6059618-6067118 GCF_046742065.1 Oratosquilla oratoria
TATACAAATGCTCAGTAAAGCGTATGCAAATATAACTATATACAAATCCATTTAGTAATATAATAGTGATGCTCGTATGAGATGTAATGTTTACAATATACGGTAATGAGGGGAATTGGTATATACAATGATATAATGCAGATTTACAATATTATGTACAATGAAGCTATGTACACTTAGGGGACACTGCAGCTGTTGTGGCGTGGTGCCACAAAGGACAGGGGGAGAGAACAGACGAGAACGACACTCGTCGTTTGGTTTCCTAGACCTGGGGTCACGCTGAGCCTCTTGCAGAGCTGCATGAAGCAGGTGGCAGTGTTGAAAGCAGCGCCAAGAGACCATACTGTCTATTAGCACTTTCACAGTGGCAATGTGGACCAGTGGTTTCCAACGTGGGGCGGGCGCCCCACAGGGGGGCAATTTGCTTTTTTAGGGGGGCAATTTGATGCCATGACATGGATGCCATGTTGTTTTGAAGTTTGTTTATGCCTATAATTTAACAAACTTTTACTTTAAATTTCAGTAGAAAATAAAAATTTAAAAATTAAATCAAAGTATTGGTGTTTTAAGCTTCTTCGCCTGAAACGAAGTTCATTTTTTAAATAAGAATTATATATCACCACATAGGGGGGGGGGCATCAGGATTCTAGAAGTGATTAGGTGGGGCATGGCCAAAAAAAAGGTTGGGAAACACTGGTGTGGACACTCGGCACTACAATCAACACTGCCATGCCTCATGCAGAGCTGCACGAGGCACAGCGTGGACGCTGCGCTGCACTCAACACTGCCATGACTCATGCAGAGCTGCACGAGGCCCAGCGTGGACGCTGCGCTGCACTCAACACTGCCATGCCTCATGCAGAGCTGCACGAGGCACAGCGTGGACGCTGCGCTGCACTCAACAGTGCCATGACTCATGCAGAGCTGCACGAGGCAAAGTGTGGACGCTGCGCTGTACTCAACACTGCCATGCCTCATGCAGAGCTGCACGAGGCCCAGCGTGGACGCTGCGCTGCACTCAACACTGCCATGCCTCATGCAGAGCTGCACGAGGCACAGCGTGGACGCTGCGCTGCACTCAACACTGCCATGCCTCATGCAGAGCTGCACGAGGCACAGCGTGGACGCTGCGCTGCACTCAACACTGCCATGCCTCATGCAGAGCTGCACGAGGCACAGCGTGGACGCTGCGCTGCACTCAACACTGCCATGCCTCATGCAGAGCTGCACGAGGCAAAGTGTGGACACTGCGCTGCACTCAACACTGCCATGCCTCATGCAGAGCTGCACGAGGTCCAACGTGGACGCTGCGCTGCACTCAACACTGCCATGCCTCATGCAGAGCTGCACGAGGCAAAGTGTGGACACTGCGCTGCACTCAACACTGCCATGCCTCATGCAGAGCTGCACGAGCCCCAGCGTGGACGCTGCGCTGCACTCAACACTGCCATGCCTCATGCAGAGCTGCACGAGGCCCAGCGTGGACCCGGCCGAAGAAGGCTTTCACTTCTTATTCACTCTGATCGTGGTCGAAGGTGCTGGGCCTCAGCCGGAGGGAGTGAAAGGGCGCTGGGAAGGAGCGGGTTTCAGGAAGCGGGTCAGGACGTTCCCTTCCCATGGGTACAGTAGCCGAGATCTCGCCTTGTGGGTAATGTCGAAAAAGAATATGAATGTATGTGTGTGTGTGTGTTTGTGCGTGTGTGTTTGTGTGTGTCTGCCTGTGCGTGCATGTATGTATGTGTGCGCATGTGTAAATACTGTATGTACGAATGAATGAATATATGTATGTATATATGTATGTGTGTGTGTGTTTGTGCGTGTGTGTTTGTGTGTGTCTGCCTGTGCGTGCATGTATGTATGTGTGCGCATGTGTAAATACTGTATGCACGAATGAATGAATATATGTATGTATGTATATATGTATGTATGTGTTTGTGTGTGTCTGCCTGTGCGTGCATATATGTATGTATGCGCATGTGTAAATACTGTATGTACGAATGAATGAATATATGTATGTATGTATATATGTATATACGGGTATGTATATACTGTATGTATGTACTTACGTATGTGCGCATTTATGTATGTATATATGTGTAAACGCATATTACACGCATAGTGTTTAGAAAATATTTTCTAAGAAATTATATTTCTGAAAACTTTTGGTCATTTTTGATATCACTCCACAGCACTTCGTCTTCCGTGCAATAAAACTAATTTGATTTATTTATCACAATCCTTGAAATATGAGAGAAAATCGTAATGTACCCTATAAACTGAAAAATATTAGCTAACGTGAATGATGTAATTCCTACTTGAGCTCTCTCCTTCCCCCAAAATTATTTGATTTTTGTGAACTTATAATATCAGTGATTATTGAACACTTGTAGATTTAGATGTATAAAGATATAGTATCATGATGTTGATTGCAGTAATAAAGTAGTTTATGGTTGTGGGATTTGAAATGGCATAGATCGCAGATAAATATAAGGACGCATACACGCACGCAAATATATATGTATACACACGCACATGCACTCACACACACATAAACGCGCATGCACACATACACAATCATGCACACGGATACACACACACACACACACACATACACACACACACACATACACACACACACACACACACACACACACACACACACACACGCATGTACACGCACACATATACACAAAAAACACACAAACACACACACACACACACACACACACACACACACACACACACACACACACACACACACACACACACACATACACACACACACACGCATACACAGACACGCACAATAAGGGACAATAATTCAGGTCTAGATGAAATTAAAGAGGTAAGTTTGGCAGGTACAAGGATGAGGCAAGTTTAATAAAAGTTGAAACTAAATTACAGTGACTGGTGAATGAGATAATCAATCGTACATGAAGGTTGGCAGATAAAAACGAGTTTGAAAATATTCGGATGGAGGGAGATGCAACAGAGAAAATGGGGGGCAAAACTCAGAGGACACAGTTAAAAGATAAGTAAAAAAAAAAAAAGAAAAAAAAAAGACTGATTTTTATTTTAAATTGATCGAGCTAAATATCCGAGGAGAAAAATAAGGAAAACGAAGGAAGAATTATATAAGTTTGAAAAGTGGTATATGCCAATATAGATGACTTAATATATACCACTGCGAGTGACATAGTTGTAGATAAATCCGCCGCCATGTTGGAGAGCAAATCACGAGCGAGGAAGATCTATTAATACTGATGCTTATGATTTCCTGTTTTTCATACCTAAGAGACCATTAAAAGGATCAAAATATATTCCAAAATATAAGGTAGCGAAGCTTCATTGTTGTTTTGTTGAATTCTATGTTAAGGTAACATTAACCAGAATAAAGAAGAGGAACGGTGGTATTCTAAAAAAATTCTTTCCTTATATAAATCTTATATAAATCCTTGGAAATGAAATATTTTTAAAGAATACCATCGTAAGAAGCTTACGGTGGTATTCTTAAAAAAAAATTCCTTTAATAAATATTTCCTTATATAAATTTTATATAAATCCGTAGAAGGGAAAGAATTTTTTTTTAAGATTAACACCGTAAAACTTTAATATTTTTGAATATCAAGGGGTATGTCTTCTCCTAGACCAGGGGCTCTTAACCTTTTTTCTCCAATTCCCCACTTTTTAGTGAGCCAACTCTCCATTTCCCACCACAGCATCGGTGACAACAAGAAGACACCAGAAACAAACAAAAAGAAACAAAAACACATCGATTAAAAAAAAAAAAAAAAAAAAAAAAAGACTGGTTCTTCTGTCCGACCGGTCATTCCCCACTTGGCAACTCCGCCATTCCCCACCAGTGGGGAATTCCCCACAGGTTAAGAACCACTGTCCTAGACAGAGGAAGAAATTTACCCTAAGTACAGCCTAATGCTGCCATTTGGTCATCCAGACATTGACTGGAGATACTGTGCATCTCAATCTAAGTATTCACCAGTTTAATTACACATTCACTTTGGGGATTAGTACTTGTACTAATCCCAAAATAGTAATGGTTATAAACTGGACAAATTTAGATTTAAAAAGGAATTAGGCAAAAATTGGTTTACTAATAGAGTGGTTGACGAATGGAATAAACTTAGTAACCATGTAGTAAGCGCTGAAACTATCAGTTGTTTTAAGAAACGATTAGACAACTTTATGGATGGGGATGACAGGTGGTGATGGATACGGAGCTGCCTAGTGTAGGCCTTATGGTCTCTTGCAGTCTCCTTCATTCTTATGTCCTTTTTTTTTTCTCCAAATAAATCACTTGAACACGTGATCAGAATTATGCTGGTAACCACTTAAGAAAAAGAAACACAGAAATCCCAAGCGCTTTCGTGTAATTCACATCCTCAGGGGAGAATACGTGTATTCTCCCCTGAGGATGTGAATTACACGAAAGCGCTCGGGATTTCTGTGTTTCTTTTTCTTAAGTGGTTACCAGCATAATTCTTATGTTCTTATGTTCAAAGAACTGCAGACCTTCAAAAGGTTTTCTTCAGGTCAGACCAGACAACACAGTCTTTGATACTTTGTTTACAATGTTTCATAGTCTTTGTCAAGTAGTATGAGTTTATTAATTTTTTTCTAATCATCAATAGACAATTTAACTTAATTATATGAGTTCCCTTTTCTGATGAAGCATTAACCCTGATTCAGAGAAATTCCACGACACAAGATAATTAATCAAATACCAATCCAACTCGTACCTAACCTAACTAAAGCTTAGTATTTTTTTGTGAAGCATTAAGCCTGATTCAGAGTAATTCCATGACACAAGATGATTAATCAATTACCAATCCAACACATACCTAACCTAACAAGCTTCTACTCCGACGGAAATAATTTATTTCCTCCACTTATAAGGATCGTTCTTGGTGCTCCTTCCATCCAGGGACATACTCTTTACCTGCAATTAGGTAAATACAACACAGCTACAATGCCAATAGCTCTCCATACATATACATACATACATATATACATAGATACATACATACAATACATACATACATACATACATATACCAAAAGCTTTTCCCCCCTTACACGGGGGGGTAGCCAAAAAGAAAAAGGAATAGAAACCACCCCCACCCATTCCATTTCCTATATATTCCACTAGGAATTAATAAACAAGTGCTTGTCCCTCCTAAGTTAGATCAAGTTAGTGACAATTTTGTCACCCATTGCACGCGTCTTGACCTTTTTATTTTCTTGCTCTTAGAATATCTTTCTTGTGAAACTTTGATATAAAAAAACCAAACGAATTGTAATAACCTCAAGAACAAAACCAAAATGCATTTACGGTGGAGTAGAGATGCTTGAGGGACACCAAAAAATCAGAAAGAAAAACCAAAATGCATTTGCGGTGGAGTAGAGAGGCTTGAGGTACACCAAAAAAACAGAAAGAAAAACCAAAATGCATTTGCGGTGGAGTAGAGATGCCTGAGGGACACCAAAAAAATCATAAAGAAAAACCAAACTGCATTTACGGTGGAGTATAGATGCTTGAGGGACACCAAAAAATCAGAAAGAAAAACCAAAATGCATTTGTGGTGGAGTAGAGATGCTTGAGGGACACCAAAAAATCAGAAAGAAAAACCAAAATGCATTTACGGTGGAGTAGAGATGCTTGAGGGACACCAAAAAATCAGAAAGAAAAACCAAAATGCATTTGCGGTGGAGTAGAGATACCCAAGTGACAAAAAAAAAAAAAAAAATCTGAGAGAAATTGCAAAGAATATCCCTAAGCACACATTCTACATTATAATTCCGCAGTAATCTAGGGTAGTTAGATCCCTTAAATAAAAACCTACCTTGTTAGATTAGCTGTTGGATCTAGTATGCATTCGACTTATGCAGTACATTCTAGGGCCTAACCCAACTATAACCTAGCAATGAAGAGGTGAAAGGTGTTTATATGCAGTTCCCTATTCGTGTACTAGTGGAAGACAGAAATAAACTTTCGAAGTAAAACAAGCTTACATAGTTTATTTTGGACCATGCCTTATGTTATATAATACCCTACAGAATATGTATGGGGGCATGAAGACCATTACTACATACATAGGGGCTGCCCCATCTGTTATAAAAATGTAGATTGCAACAAAATTGAATGTGTTTACTCCAGATGCATCTACCTTACATTGGCATCACCAGGAACACTGTAAATTAAGTCAAAATTGGAAAATTGGTTTTCCTCTTAATTCTTTTAATTTCCCTTGAGATAATCACTGCGTGCAATTTCGTCCTTTCTTTCTTTCTTTCTTTCCAGCACTTCTTGGGTTTGCAATCCACTCCCCTCTGTCTTTGGCCACTGAGCTCCTTACGTTTTTGAAGTAGAAGAGATCCTGAAGAAATAAATCTTCTCACCATGCCCTGCTCTATTTGAGCAGCTTATAACTGCACAAAAGTTAACCATAACTACAATTCCCCCCAACAATCTCTCTAATCTCGCTCTCTTCTCTCTCTTGGTTTCTCCACCAAGATGGCGGCATAAGCATAAATCACGTGACCCCTGACGTCACGCGGCAGCGGTCTATTGGCTGGGTCAGAGATCATTAATTACCGACAAGAGGAAAAGCCAAAATATAATGTGTCTTATTGAGGCCAAAGTAGGTAGAAAAAAAAAAATAGAAAAATAAAATAAAAGACATACGGTAGTTGTCAAAGTGGGTAACGGAAAATACAACTTCTGAGGGCGAGATAGAGAAGACAAAAATGTATGACAGCTACAAAAAAAAAAAAAAAAAAAAAAAAACATAAAGGCTGACCTGAGAAAAGGAAAGACTGAAAATATAAGTTTTGTTTACTATCGAAACAAACATCACAAGTGAGGACGGAGCCTTCATTGTATTTGTACGACTTGTCTTTCAATTACTTGAAAAAGCTGTAGCAAGCGAAACGTCGTACCAATAAAGAACTGGGCGCGTTCCTCTGTGCGTTCCTATGTGCGTTCCTCGGTGTCCTGAACAAACTTATGCCAGTCAGGACACAGAAGAACGCACCGAGGAACGCGCCCAGCTCTACTTATTAACTTGTTGGTAACTGCCACTTTCAGTTCCTTTACTCTATCCACATTAGATTTGATCTTAACTAAAGACCCACACATTGTCGGATCCTTGTAATATATGTGTCTTATGGAGTCATGGCTTGCTGTTATAGATCATACGTTTCACGTTTCTGTAAAATGTGAGGATTTTGAATAGAAGAAAGAAAAATCAGTCAGTCTTTCCTGGCAGAAGAAATATAAGATAATCATAATTGTCATCTTTGTAATAAAGCGAAGGGTTTATCTTCAACATATTATCATTCCATACATATATATATACATATATATATATATACATATATGCATATACATATATATATACATATATGCATATACATATACATATACATGAGAGAACTTCGCTAATAGCAGCGACATCAATCCGATAATTTTTTATGACAGTTG
>NC_134814.1:6069618-6097118 GCF_046742065.1 Oratosquilla oratoria
AATTTTAATTTCCTTTCATTGTTTGTGTTTAGCATAATAAGAAAGCATGTATACATAACGTAGCTTTATGATGAATTATCGAACATCTGGTTGGTCGATCAACGCTGACAAGTACTAGACACACTAAGATGGATAGTGAGAGGAAGAGAAGGAAGTAGAAGGGGTGCGACTGTCTCGCGATCCCACAAAATTATTTCGCGATCCTCTTTGGGGTCGGGACCCCCGCTTTGAAAACCTCTGGAGTCTAGGAAAGAGTTGAGGACAAACTAATGAGGTCTTTTTAATCATGGAAACCTAAATGTTATCTTGCCTCGTTGGGGTCTGATTAAAGGGAGAGATATCAATATTAAACAAGTGATTCGTGGAATTTTAAGGTAAATTAATTTCGTATTAGTGCCAGTGTTAGCAGTCAAAGGATTTATTAGGAAGGATGCATTCAATCAACGCTGAAGGTGGGATTTTAGGGAGGATTTTTTGTTTATAAATAAGTAGTTACACAATAGATAGCTAGATACATACATAAATACATACATACATACATACATTCATACATACATACATACATATATGCATACATGCACATATACATACATGCATATACAAACGTACATGCACACATACATATATACATTCATACATACATACGTACATGTATACATGCATACGTACATATATATATGCATACATACAAGTTCACATGCAAGTAGGTATACTTGCATACATACGTAAATAAATTTTTATATGCATAGATATGTAAATAAACATATACATGGATATATAACAAATATGTACGTCCATACATGAACATATTTTTATTTATATTCTGCATTTCAGAATGCACCAGAAAATAAGGAAAATGTAAATACATTCTCCCGCAGAGAATATTCTGTTGTGCTTATGTTGAGTGCGGTTAATTGTATGAATCTTTGACGAGAGCTCTGACGCAGCTGGTAAGTGGGCGGGATTGGAAGGTTAATGCGTTCCTCTATGAGACCCCATCCACGGTACAATCTGGTCTTGAGGTCTCCGGACAGATCTGGCCGGATCCGATCAGATTGGATCGTGTATGTCGGTCGGACAAATCAAAATCAGGACATACACGATCCAATCTGGTCGGATACGACTAGATCTGCCAGGCGGCCTCAAGATCAGATCGTACCGTAGATGGGGTACCTAATAGGAAGGGATTCGACTGTCTTTGTCTGGTGATAGATAATACGTGAACGATATAGCGATTTTAGAATATACATATTTGCATACACACATACATACATAGATATATACATACAGTGCATACATACATATGTATGTATATATATATATATATATATATATATACACACATTTATGCATATGTATATATACACACACACATATATACATTCATACATACACACATGCATACATACATACAAAATACACAGATTAAATACCCTTTTCCCTATTATCATGTGGATGGCCGCGTCATAGCACCCAAAAAAAAAAAAAAAAAGACCAAATCCCTTCACATCTGAGCATCTCGGGGATGAGGGATCATCTCTGTTCCCCGGCACACTGCTTGGGTCAAAGGGAATGCAGTGAGTGACATCTCTTCAGTAGAACCCGCATCGATTTCAAAATATGCATACATACATACATACAGTATATGCATACATGCATACATATATACATACAACGCTTCATAATGTGGTGACCCCGCTCTTTATCCACTCAGAACATTAATGGACCAAGATTATCCTTTCATTCGTTTACTCCCATCTTTTACGCTCTCTTCATTGCTCGGCAGGCATTCCTCGTGCCAAAAGTTTATCCCATTACCCCATTTACCCCGTCCATTCATTTCATCCTTGGTTCTTGATAAAGAACAAATCGCTAGTAACTGCAATATAATTCAAACAATCAGACCAGGCCTTCGTGAACCTCGAACAGACGCCCGGAATCCCCACGCGGTTACCAGACACGCACGGTACCATCGAGCCACGGCGGGCCTCCCAAGTGCTGTGTCATCAGGAAACAGCAATTTGATTTTTTTTTTATAGTCAAATGTCACTCCAGTCTTACCAACTCCAAAACTATACCTACCACACTCCCCTTACCTCTTTTACTTACCATTCTATCCACTTTAGAATAGGAGGACTGGATGTCAGACAATGAAATATTACAAAGTACAAATGTAGATTCAAGATTTTGTTCAAGTAGAGAGAGAGAAGTGAGGAGAACATGAATAAGTCAAAGATAAGAAAGTGAAATTAGTCAGAACTGGTATTGTAAGACGCGTAGGAAAGAGCGCAAGTTAAGGCATAGGTATTTCATATATATTTATATATTAAAGAAAATATATATTAAAGAAGAAGACACATTAACTGACTAGCGTTACTGACCGGCTTTTAACGTAAATCATTTGTAAAAAAAAATTGTGACATAAAATCTGTGAAAAATAGTCTGATGTCAGTATGAATTCAGAAAACATAGAAAATCAGCTAATTACTGAAATTCTCTAAGTATAAAAAAGATGTGCAGACTTAGCTTAATTGAACTTAGTAGAAGCCTTTGACATGTTGTCACCATATCTGACTGGAAATTTTCTATAAAAGGGAGAAGATGTAAAGGACAATTACATTTGAGAAGATTAACGTGCGTAGTTCCACAAGTAGCTTTATCACTATTAAATGTTTTTGTATTGATATATAACCAGGCAGAGGGCGTAACGAGGTACAAATGGGTTATAAATGATAACAGATAAAAGGTCAACAGAAATTTTGATAACAAACAATGACAAGGTGTAATATTGGAATCAGAAATGACGAATGGAAGTGAATACAAACTAAGGTATCATGACATACAATTTTTTTTTTTTTTTTTTTTTGAGGGGAGGTAGGAAAGGAGGCTAATTATATACAAAATAGGAGAAAATTAGTCAAATGGATAACTCAAATGATCTAGGCATAACACTCACAAACAAACTTCACCAAATTAAACACATAGGTAACATAGAAAAGCGCACGACTACATTGCAAACATCAGAACAGTGTTTAACTACAAAACAAGAATGGTAATGACGTCAATCGCACAATACATAAAACCTTGTTTAAGGGTTATCACACTGGGCTATTTTTCCTCCGACATCCAACCTCCAACCTTCATTCGAATAACTAGAATATAACTTCGCTTAAGGAAATCTAGATTTCTCTAAGAACAATTCAACATCATTTCTAACATTCGTATAAGTTTACAATCTCATAGTTCATCATTCAACTTTGCTATATAAGACGGAAAAATAATTTGATATTTGGAGATTTGAAAATTCAAATATTGCAACCGAAGACGTTTTTACTCAAACGAACTTAACGGTCGACGCTGGTGAAACTCGTGGAAGCCCAGTGTTATGACTCCGGATGCCCAGTGTGATGACCTCGAAATCCCAGTGTGATAACCCCTTTATACTATTTAGCAACACTTGTTCAGAGCCAACACTTGACAAAGGATAAACCCAAGATTAAGACGTTCCAATAAGACATTACAGGAATGGTGCTCAGACCACAAACGATAATACACAGAAAAAAACGAAGAAAATCGAAATAAAACATCGAAACAAAGGAAGAGGAGAGGAGGGGAGATAAGATCAGGTTGTACAAACATGGCAAAGGGGAAATTGAATCAGACACAAAGACTGTTAGGACATCATTGGTAAGACAAAGGCTAAAGAAAAAAAGAATAAGTTCACATAGAAGGATTTGATGCTTCCTAGCAAAAGTGATAACAATTAACAATTGCAACCATGAATAATAGAAAATGTATATCAATTACACACATTGAGTAAGAGATAGGAGTGATGATTTGAGAGAGGGAGGACAAGAAGAGAGTGTGTGTGTGTGTGTGTGCGAGTGTGTACGGGTGTGTTTTTTGTGTGTGTATGTGTGTGTGAGCGTGTTTGTATGTGTCTGTGTACTTATGTGTGTGTGTGTGTTTGTGAGAGAGATATAGAAAGAGAGAGGGAGAGAAAGAGAGAGATAAGGGGAAGACATAGAGAGAGAGAGAGAGGAGGAGGAAAGAAATAGAGAGAAAGAGAGAATGAGAGAGAGTGCGGTACAGAGAGAAAAAGAGGAAAGAGTGAGTCAGTGATATGAGGGAAGGTCTGGATAATCCTAAAACAGGAAAATAGAAAGAATTCTCGCCTGCCACTACGGCGGTCCGGGTTCGAATACCACCCAGGGCTGAAATGATTTCAGTATCACAGCCCTGCGGGTTGTTACTCCTTCTCTCGTGGGCGGGGAGTTGGGGGGGTGTATACGTGTAAGGTCACAGTATTACCCATAGGTCGGTCATACGAGTTCTAAGATCTCATCCGAGAGGTTGATAGCTGTCGATCACGAGTCCAAAACGTGATCCAAGATCATGGTGGTGAATCACACATACACACACACACACACACACACACACACACACACACACACACACACACACACATTCACTAAATGAAATTGAACACAAACCCTGATTATGAATTGTGCACACTACGTGCCTGGTGTTTGTACATTTATATGCTAATGTATACAGCCTTCCGTAATTTAATACAAGCATAGTCTATGAATTATTCAAGACTTCTTTACACTTTCATCCATTGCCAGTTTTACAATATAATTGCATCTCTCTCTATCTCTAGTAATTTACTGTTCCGTGCAACCCTTTTTTTGATATATACATACATATATATATATATATATATATATATATATATATATATGTATATACGTATAGAGGAGTATATACATATCTGTACATACATACATAAATACATACATACATACATACATACATACATACATACATACATACATACTCTCACAGAGATACATGCACATAAACGCACTCACTCACACACACACACACACACACACACACACACACACACTCACACACACACACACACGCGCACATACACACACACACACACACACACACACACACACACACATATATATATATATATATATATATATATATATATATATATATGCGAGCTAACCACTTAAGAAAATAAACAAATGGAGCAGAGCGCTTTCGTATATTACATCGTCAGTGTAATTTACACTGCTCCGTTTGTTTATTTTCTTAAGTGGTTACCTTGCATTTATAAAACACACATTCCTAGTGCTCTTATTGCATATATATATTTATATATATATTTATATATATATATATATATGTGTGTGTGTGTGTGTGTGTGTGTGTGTGTATTTATGAGCAAATACTCCAAGGAATCGATCCCCAGGCCGTGTGCATCGGCGCCACCATCCCAGTCTCGTGACCAGACAGACGGAGAGTGAATTATTCAAACTGTCGGAACAAGTGTATGTGTGTATATATATATATATGTATATATATATATATATATATATATATGTATATAATATATATACATATATATTTATAATATATATATATACATATACAATTACATTGTCAAACTTTCAAATGATGCACACATACGCACGCACATACACGCACACACACGAATTTAAGAGTAAACTACACACTGTGAAATACAAAGCGTAGCTCCCCTTTCCGTAATATACAACTAGGTAAACACACACACACACACACACACACGCACGCGCACACACACACACACACACACACACACACACACACACACACACACACACTCACACAGACCTACCCAGAGATCGGCAAATAATGAGCTCTGAGCTCACTGCCGTAGGGTGGTGTCTGGCTGTCTCGACAGAGACTGCAGCAGATCCGAGGTGAATACACACATATTCATCCCCAGTCTCGTTTCACCTTTGCGAAGATAGGCTAAATTCCTCCCACATCTGTAATGAAAATCAACCTCAACTCCTATGGGGACATTGTAGAAGAACCAATCTTCTCTCTGAGTCGAGAATTGTTGGGATACTGACCTACAATTCTTGTATACGAATTGTAGGTTGTTATGTCCACCCTATTCGTTCACAGGAAACCGTCTGTTCATATCGTCTTTGTTCACAGACGTCTCTAGCTTCATACCTTTTACCCTTTCCAGTTTCTGTGTCAGTCGTCTGTGTGGTACCATGTCAAAGGTCTTTTGCAAGTCTAAATATATACATTTCAAGCCTCCATTCCTCTCCCGTAGGAACTCTGTGTCTACCATAAGTGCATAGATGATCAGATGTACATTATCTGTATTTACCTAGTTGTATCTTACGGGAAAGGGAGCTGTGCTCGTGGTGTTCCGTCTTTGTATCTCGCAGTGTCTAGTTTGCTCTTAAATTCGTGTATAGTTTTTGCACACACCATTGTTTCGTCCAGTTTGTTCCAAACATCCACCGCTTTGTGTAGAAAACTTTTTTTTCAGGTATCTTTTGTGTATGTGTATATGTGTGTGTGTGCGTGTGTGTACGCGTGCGTTTGTGTATGTGTGAGCATGTGTGTGTGTGTATCCATTTGTGTGAGTGTGTACGCGCGTGTGTATTCGTGTGTGTGAGTATGTGCGAGCGTGTGTATTCGTGTGTGTGAGTGTGTGCGCGCGTGTGTATTCGTGTGTGTGCGTGCACGTTAGTATGCCTGTGTGCGTGTGTTCTTGAGCATGCTCGTGTGTGTGTGTATGTGCGTGCGTGTGTGCGTGCGTGAACCCGTGCGTTTGTCTGTATTTACGTTGGTCCCGCCTCTTTGTCTACATCGATCAGACTTAGCCTAAATTCGTGTGTGCGTGTGTGCGTGCGTGCGTTTGTGTACAAGTGTGCTGCGTGCGTGCGTGTGTATGAATGTGCTGTGTGCGTGCGTGCGTGCGTGTACAGCACATGTCTGTGCATGATTACATCTAAACATGGGTATTGTTTTACTTCCATGCAACAAAGCTCAAGTATAATATAACCACATTACATTCTCTTCATGACACTGAAAAATATGTTCTCATTCCATTAATTCATGTTATGTCTCACTTGTGTTATTTACATGTTTGGGTATGATTACATGATTCTGCGCGTGCGGCCTCTCCGTTCCCGTCGCCAAGGAAGGGGTAGATCAGGTCACCGTCCTCCTCTGGTGAAGTAGGTCAACTCGGCGGAGGTGGAGGGGAGGAGGAGGGGGATGACGGCGGGTGGATGTCCGGGTGAGCGGGCGGGTAGGCGAGAATCACATCAAGAGTGTCATGCAACGACCACTCTTATGCGGTTCTGTTTGCCTGCGAATGTTGACGTATGTCGTTGGGTCTTCATAAGAGCGAGCATAAAGAGTGGACGGGTGCAAGAGACCGTAAGGCCTACACTAGGCAGTTCCATGCCCATTACCGCCTGTCACCCTTGTCCATAAATTTATTTAATATCCTCTTAAAACAATCAATTCTTTCAACACTCACTACATGACCAAGACTATTTACATTCTTTGACCACTCTGTTGGCAAACGAGTTCTTGCCAATTTCCTTCTTAAACCTAAATTTGTCCAATTGAGATTTATTACTACTAGTCATGCCCTGCTGTCTTAATATGATGACCTTTCCTACATCACCCTTGTTAAATCCATTGTTCTCGGCAGAATAGAATAAACGTTTTGGGCGTTAACTACAAGTATACAATGCGTGTGTGTCATATTTACAAATGGAGTTAATCTAAGAGCTTCCATATATTCACAGATCTCTATCACTGCACAGTGGAGTTATATTTAGTTGAATAAAATCACCTGGTGACAAATACTTTTCCCATTTGAAATTACAGAAAAGGAAAGAAAAGGAACATTTATTTAAAAAATCTTTCACTGTTGTTTAAACAAAGGGTTACAGTTTTTATTCGTTTGATTTTGAACATTATATCGTTTAATGGTGACCTCTATTCACTGTTGTAGACGAATTCTGTGACCTCATATGACCTTATATGAATATTTTTTTGTGTATTTTCCCTTATGGCGGATTTTACGTCTTCATCACGACGATGTGCTCTTCCTATTATGAGACGTTATCACATTGGGCTATTTTTCCTTCAACTTCCGATTAATCGACGGTATCGCCTACCTACAGAACTTTTTTCAACCGCAAAATAACTCCGGTAAACTATTTTGCTTTCTCAACAAAAATTCATAAAATGTCATTTGATATGCTGGAGGAAAATTATTTTCCTTCAGCATATCAGATTACTCTCTGAAATCTGCGGGCTGAAAATCTGCTCAAACAGTCGAAGGTAAAACACTCCAGTGTGATAAGGTCTTTAGAGTATTTTGAGTACATCACGCTCCTTTCCTTCTTCATGTTTGGGGAAATCCGCCTCACAGTTCAAAAAGGGATTGAGATCACTCAATCTCGATAAAGAAGAAAATAAGTAAAATAAATAAATAAAAAATAGAAATAAAAAAGAGATAATCTCGATAAAAATGAAATAAATAAGATAAATAAATAAAAAATAAAAATAAAAAGAGATACTCAATCTCGATAAAGAATGAAATAAATAAAATAGATAAGTAAAAAATAAAGATAAAAAAAGAGATACCCTTCGGCTTATCTTATGCCTAACACAGACGATATGAACCAGACTGGAAAACGTCACCGTAGCGAGAAAGTTAAGTTTGATAATGCCCTTATCTCTATTTCAATTTTTCATTTTTGTTTTTATTTTAATTTTTTATTTTATTTATTTATTTACTTATTTATTTATTTATCTATTTATCTATCTATTTATCTATTTATTTTATTCATTTATTTTGTATGTTGAGATGAGTTCTTTGCCATCTGGTGTCTGGTAACAAAAAATTAGAAAACCATAATAATATTTCGTCAAGAATAAATAGATAATAAGTATTGTTTGTTTCTGTAACAACTACAAATGACAAATTCATTTTTTTCTTAAAGATAATAGGTGCTGTTAAGACGTCGGAAGCTAAAAACTTAATTTTCCAACTAAACCTTCCTTAAGGGGCTATCAGACTGGGCTATTTTTCCTTCAACATCCTACCTCCAACACAATTTCATTAACTAGAATATGACTTCGCTTGCAGAAATCTAGACTTCTTTAAGAACATTTCAACATTATGTCTAACATTGTTATAGGTTTACAATCTCTTTTTCATCAGTAAACTTTGCTATGCATGACGGAAAGATAATCTGATATTTGGAAATTTGAAAAATTTAAAATAATCTAACCGAAGTCGTTCTTACTCAAACGAACACTCAATTGTCGAGGGTGGTGAAGCCGGTGAAAGCCCAGTGTGATAACCAATTTACTCAAGCTTGGACGAAATAAGTGGTTGGTATTGGCAGTTGCTACAGTCACAACCAAAAACTTTGACCCACTTGGAGGTTTTCATGATGCAAAATCCAAATTCTTTGTCTGACAACCTTTCTTTACGTATCCAAGAAAATTACCTAACTGTAATCTAAATACTACATAAGAAAATATACAATATCATATACTTGACCAAGATATGAAATCATATTGACGTGAGAATCGTAGTGTGGGTCATTTTTTTTTCGTGACTGTACAACTCTCATTGTTAATCGATGAGACATTTCAATGTCTCAGTAACATGTTGCAACCACAGCCTAAAGCGGTTTTAACATAACGCAGTTGTGATACTATATGTGGGAGCATTTCGACATAAAGAGTAAATTCTATTATTACACGGTTGAGTTGTTCGTTTGTTTGGTACCCTGGGACATGTTTTATTCAATGCAATTTACTGTTGGGTAGTTCAACAAAGGCAGCGTCAGGTTCTGCCAATCAAAATTTAATTATTTATTAATTTTTGTTTTCTGACCCTTTTATTATTACACACATTTGTTCTCATCGTTGGCAGACGGTGTCATTCAGCCTTTAAGGAAAAATAAATTTTGTGGAACTTCCAATTCCCAGCATTGAGTGTAACCTGCCCCAACAGTCCTCAAAGCGCATAATAGGGCAAAGGTGACGGCTTCGGCCGCAGTTACGCGCACCTTGGTGTAGGATCATCACCTTTATAGACAGAAATCCTATTGAAATATGTTCCAGTATATATATATATATATATATGCAACAGTAATCACATAAAACACGTGAATAAAGATTTATGCTAATAACCACGAGGAAAATAAAGATACGATCTTTATTTTCCTCGTGGTTACAAGCATATATGTATATATACATATATATATGTATACATATATATATATATATATATATATATATATATATATATATATATATATATATATATATATATGTGTATATATATATATATATATGTATATATATATGTATATATATATAGACATATATATTATATATATATATATATATGTGTAGAGATATATATATAAATATATATAGAAATATATATGTGTGTGTGTGTGTGTGTGTGCGTGTGTGTGCAAGCAATCACATCACCGTGATACAAAAATGCAAAATAACCACAAGAAAAGGGAAACTTGTAGACAGTAAGTACTTTCGTACGAGTATATTACATCTTCAGACTGAAATGATTTTAGTCTGCAGATGTAATATACGAAAGTACTTACTGTCTACAAGTTTCCCTTCTCGTGTGGTTATTTTGCATATATATATATATATTTATATATTTGATATATATATATATATATATAAATATATATATATATACACATATATATATACACATTGTAAAACAGTTATTCCGAACTTCTAGTTTTGATTATAGTATCATTTGTAGTAATTATAGTGCCGAGTTTTTTCATATCTTAATCGAATATTAGGGAATAAAAGCAAGTTTAGCAAAAAATAAATAAATAAGCAAATGAATAAATAATGGTTTGACGAAAATAAAGGTCTTCAAGCGAGGACCACGTGTTGTTGTGGTGCAGACGTGAAATCAATGAACGTACACTCATTATTGCAGTGTTGTGTACTCTGAATTTTTACTCAGCCATTGGTGCACGATAATCTCCACTTTTTATTATTTTTTTCTTTTCGGCGAGAAAAGGATTCTTGGCCTTAAATTAAGGGTAGACAGGATATGGTGTATTGTTATCTGTACACTGGCGTCGGATATATGACGTGTTTTTTCGACAACAGGCCACAAAAGAAAAAAGAAGAAAAAAAAATATATATATATATATATATATATATATATACATATATACGTAGAGACATTTTGACAAGTGAAAGGTGGAAGTAGAGATCACGGGTCTAGATCTGATCCGTGTTTATTCCTGACGGGTTTCGCTTTACGCAGTCAGGAATAAACTGTGGACTCAGATCTAGACATGGAATTTCTTCCACCTTTCTCATACATATATATACATATATACATACATATGTGTGCATATATATATATATATATATATATATATATATGTGTGTGTGTGTGTGTGTGTGTGTGTGTGTGTGTGTAGGTGAATAAATAAAATAATATAAAAGATAAAAACAGCGATTAAGCGGTCGTGGTACTCCCTAAGAAATGCACTACAACTATCCTGTAACATAATTTCATTTCACGCTTCCGATACGCGGTCATATCTATCCAACCGACACAAGAGTTACCGCATGAACAAGAACAAGACCAGCGATAACAACGAGAAGAACAACAATAAAGAAACGACATTGACAGCGACATTGATGGTAACAGCGACAACAGTATTATAAAAAACGAATTTACTGAGAAATGCCACATATCGTAACACTCATACACTACTACACAGCCTAACCTAACCTAACCCAGTTTACAGTAACCTAACTTAACCTGACTAAGCTAGCCTAAATTAACGTAACGTAACGTAACCTAACCTAGTCTAACTTAACCTAACCTAACCCAACCTAACCTAACATAACCCAACCTAACATCACCCAACCTAATCTAATCTAAAATAAACTAACCTAATATAATCTAACTTAACCTAACCTAATCTAACTTAACCTATCCTAACCCAACCTAACGTAACTTAGTCTATCCCAACCTAACTTAACCTAATCTAATCTAAAATAAACTAACATAACCTAATCTAACCTAGCCTAACCCAGCCTAACCTAACGTAACCTAACCTAATCTAACCTAACCCTACCCAGCGCAACCTAACCTAATCTAACTTAACCTAACCTAACCCAACCTAATCCAATCTAACGTAACCTAACCTAACCCAACCTAACCTAATCTTATCTAAACTAATCTAACCTAATATAAACTAACCTAACCTAATCTAACCTAACCTAACCTAACTCAGCCTAACGTAACGTAACCTAACCTAACCCAGCCTAACTTAATCTAATCTAAACTAACCTAATCTAACCTAACCTAACCCGACCCAACCCAACCTAACCTAATCTAACTTAACCTAACTTAACCCAACCTAACCTAACCTAATCTAATCTAAACTAGACCAACCTAATCTAACCTAACCCAACCTAACCTAACCTAACCTAACCTAACCTAACTTTTCCATACTTCTGTGTTACTTCGCAAGATTCTTCGTCCCTCTACTCTTCTTCAGACTTCCCGGCGACTCAGGCCTCTGGTCGAGAAACATAAATCATGAGACTCTGCGTCACGTATTGCATTAAAGATAAGCCAGTGCCGTAATTTCGATGTCCTTATTACGTTCGTAAGAGAACTTATGATTTATGAAATGAACAGCGGTTCTTCGTATAGTCACTATATCTATGTAACTTGGCAATAAAGATCGTTTTGCCATATCTGATTAAAGTGTATTAGATTTATTGAATGGTTTCTATTAAGAAAAATCCTGCCTTAACGGTGCCGTTATCATGACATAGAGATCACCAGTTTCTACCACATTGCCACCACTACCATTACCAATACCATTACCATAACCGCCACCACTACTACCACTACAGTACTACTATCCTCACTCCTACCACTACCAAGTTTCGAACAAATGACACAGAAAAAAAAAGCCAAAGTAAATGCCACAGGAAGCAGTGGTACAGGATATAATTATGTAAAATAGAAAAAGATATATTTTTCACATTGTATTAAATATTAAAACCAACATAATTATGATTTATTATCACCAATGCTTAACTTAATTATCAAGTAATTTTGATACTGAAACCTATTATGGGCGAAGCTTCCCATTTTCATGGAACTGCCCAGTGTAGGTATTATGGTCTCTTGCATTCTTCTTCATTCTTATGTTAACCTAACTCCCTCACGTCCTTGGTGCAGTCCTGAAGGGCTAATATTCGTTTTCCCCACTTGGCCCAAGATCTACCAATTCCAAATGTATATTTTACATATTTGCATTCACGAAGAGCTGAAAACGGCGACTGGTTCCCTCCTACCACAAAGAAATAGCCCCAGACTCACACCACACAGACAACTATCCAAATTTATTCTCCAAAAGATCTGTGTGAGGGCTTGAGGATCGTTGGCAGCAACAATGAGACAGCGGGTTTTCCATTAAGTGAAACTCGAAATAACTAATGTTGTTTAATTATCACTCAAAATCAGAAGGAAAAACTAATATGGAGATTGTTACCAGGAGTAATTATTTGTTGAGAAGATTACACTTATTACTTGACTAGCCAAATTACCCGCGCGTTGCTGCGGGCAAATGATGATCATTTTAATTTTGATAGAATTTGTGGAGAAAAGTTACAAGTTTCAATATAACTCAATGGAAAAGGTAGCACAAATAAAATGTCAAAAAAGTAGAAAAAAAAAATCAATTTGAGGAAGGAGACGCCCTTTGGAAATAAGATATATTCGGCCGTAATAGAAGAATTTAACCACCCTTTCATTATCTTTGAACTTGAATATATTACCGCCCGTGAAAAAGTAAAATAAAAATAACCCATATTAAAAATTTTGTAGAATTGTACAATTATTTCACATTTACATGCTTTCTCCTTACAAAGGCTATCATAGTTTGTGGCAACATTAATTTCACAAATATAAATAATATTTATGAACACATACAATAGTTTGTTTAATCATAGTAATTTTTGTCACAAAAATGCCAATCGTCTTAAGGGGACACTACAGTAGTGGCGTGTTACCACACCCTACCCCTTTAACCCTTAACCCTAACCAAAATAATATATATATATATATATATATATATATATATATCTTTTTTTTATTTTTATTTTTTAAATGAAATATAGTTATCCAAGTACCTGGAGTGATAGGGTATCAGAAAATATATGGTTATGGGGGTCTATCTCCAAAACCCCAGGAGGAGTTCGTGAACAAACAGACAGACAGAAGCTACTACTTTATCATAGTAGATAATTATGTTAAGGTCACACTTGTACAATATCAAAAGGTGATTTTATATAATCTATGGTATCACAGTCAACTAAGATAAACGTTGTGTTCCATGCCTGGCTTTTGATATATAGAGAATTAGAGAAATTGTAAAAATGTGGCATTTATATCTGGTTTGCAATTAAACTGCTCCACTATCCATCCACCTAAAGGGGTTATCGCACTGGGCTATTTTTCCTCCCACATCCAACCTCCAACCTCCATTTGAATAATTAGAATATGACTTCGCTTACAGAATCATAGACTTTTCTAAGAGTATTCTAACAGTATGTCTAACACTCGTATAGGTGTACAATCTCCTAGTTCATTATTCAGCTTTGTCATACATGACGGAAAGATAATTTGATTTTTTTTTTTTTAGATTTAGAAAATAAGGTATTGTAACCGAAGTTGTTTTCGCTCAAACGAACTCTCAACAGTCGGCGATGGTGAAGACGTGGAAACCCAGTGTGATAAGCCTGAAATTCACTATATCGTTGGTGAGAACCTGGAGGAAGAAGCGTCTGGTCTTTAGGGTCACATGCGGCAGTGAATGGAGGACTTGAGTTGAATTGTAATGGAACAAAGAAACCAGGTAAATGTCAGGGTGAAATTAAAGAGTCATGAGAAATGGGCCTCTGGGGATGAATATAAAGAGGAAGTTGGAAGGAGTGATTGTAACCGCGGCGTAGTATAGGATCAGAGACTTGGATTGTTTAAAGGAGGCAGAAAGGAAGAATCGGGATGTGTGAGATGAAGTGTTTGGAAAATATTATAGGTGTTACGTAGATGGATAAAGAAATAAATATGGAAGTAGGGCAGAAAACGAGGTCGGAAAGAGAATTGTCAGATAGAGTATATCAAAGTGTTTTGAGATGGTGTTGTGAGAAAGATCTGAGGAGGCTAATATGCAGAAATTGAAACGCGGTACGGCCAAGGATTCGAACCTGGGCTAGCACGTGACAAGTGTTAGTGACTTTGCCGATTACGCCATCAATACACACACACACACACACACACACACACACACATATATATATATATATATATATATATATATATATATATATATATATATATATATATATGAGTGGAAGGGTGGTGAGGTAAACACCAGGAACCGTTGGAGTTTTTATTTCTAACGTTATGTCTTGAAAGGACTTCTTCAGGACGAAACGTTAGAAATAAAAACTCCAACGGTTCCTGGTGTTTACCTCACCACCCTTCCACTCATTCTGTCTTGCGTACTTCATATATATATATACATATATATATATATATATATATATATATATATACATATATATATATATATATGTGTGTGTGTGTGTGTGTGTGTGTAGATATATATATATATATATATATATATATATATATATATATGTATATACTGTATGTGTGTGTGTAAATACATATATATACACACTCATCTTGTGACAGTTTTACTGTACACCCAAAGTACCACCACTACTATCAGTGTCAGGAATCCCTCCTGTGCATGCCGACCCGTGATCGCCTGCAAGCCTTTGTGTCGAAGCTGACAGGAATGACGAGGTCAGCCGACGAACTGTCAACCAGGTTGACGTTCCTCAGCTCGCCAGCTAGCCTGTGATTGGCTGGGGGCGTTTACAACGGTCGCTGCTGATTGGCCAATACTCTGCCTTGCCATGCAGGTATAAAAGGGGACCGGCTTGCCACGTGGACACATATCAGTCAACGCAGCTCAGCACCAGCTTCCCTTGGATTCTGCATCATATTCGGTCTCGTAGTGCACTTGCAGTTTCCTGCATATCTCTCTCTCTCTCTCTCTCTCTCTCTCTCTCTCTCTCTCTCTCTCCCTTTATTCTTATTTTCATTTTTTTTTACTGTAGTCGCGTGACAGTATCTGTGAGGAAGGTACATACATAATATATGTATACTGTAACTTATAAGTGACAGTATACATTGGGTTTCTGTCTTCAAGAAGTACAGTATACTTTGTAGATTAACTTGTGAACTAGACCATTCTAACTTTAAGAAAGTTGTATTATGTGTTATGTTGTATACTGTACTTTGGTCAATAAACTAAAGTAAAATGAAATATCTTCAGAAGCCACTTTTACGAACCCAGCCATGACCACGACGACCAGACTCTTTGATTTGTTGCGGTCGAATTCCCCTTGTTTGTCCTGCCGCTCTCTTAGGGAGGTAACCCTCTTTACTCTTTTTGATAAGCTACGTGTAGCCCTGTTTCTCTTTTCCTACCTCTTTTTATATATATTTTTTCTTTTTCACAGTCGCACCACTTTGTGTTTCCTGCCGCTCTCTTAGGGAGGTAAGCCTCTTTACTCTTTTTGATAAGCTACGTGTAGCCTTGTTTCTCTTTTCTTACCTGTTTTCTTTCTTTTTTTTTCATAGTCGCAGACAATCCCATCCACCTCCTCTGACAAATGCCATCCACTTCCTTCTCCACCATTTCCGCAGACATCACCGCCACCATTAATACCTTCACTATCACCCCAATTACATACATACATACATACATACATACATACATACATACATACCGTTACATATACCACTACCACTGCTACTACTACTGCCACTACTATCGTCACTACCACTACCACCAGTATAACTATCACTACCACAAATACTATCACTACTAGTACCACTACTACTGCTACTACTACTACTACAACTACTTGTACCACTACTACCACAAATACTATCACTACTAGTACCACTACTACTGCTACTACTACCGATCAATGCTAAGGTTGTTCCCACATCTCATGTAAGTGCGGTGAAAGGACAATACCTCAACGGACAAAACCCCAATCGGTAGGTTAGGTTAAGTTAGGTTAGGTTAAGTTAGGTTTGGTTAGGTTACGTTAGGTTAGGTTAGGTTATGTACTCCTCTACCCCAATTTTCCTATTGGGGTTTTGTCTGCTTTGCAGATTGGGGTTTTCTCTGTTGGAGATTTGCCATGCGTTCTCTAAATACAACATACACTAAACCTACCAAACCAATGAAATGATGATACAGTGTAACGTCACAAACTCCCCCCTATCGGAAGGCCAGGACGGTGCCCCTCACAGAGGACTTTGTAGCGTGGAATTTAATGAACCATGCCCTTGGTTCAACTTCGCCGGTGGCAGGATTCGAACCGCCATCCCCTCGACGCCCTAACCCGCTCAGCCAGCGAGCTTCCAATGAGGCAATACATAAGAAATACCACCACGATAGTACCATCATATCATACCATTTCTGTAGCATTGTAACATACCATTTCTGTAGCATTGTATTTACAATTGAAAACAATAATGTTAATACTGCACGTGATAGATAAAGAAAACAGGAGATGTATCAGAGAATAGATAGAATAGAAGGATGGAAAGGTAGGAATCGATCCTGAGGGATCGAATTCGAAAAAAAAATCCCTAAAGGGATGAAAAAGGATGGTTTATAATCCTATGTGATCGTAGGATGGAGCAAAGGAGAAAGACGGGAGAAAGGGTGAGGAATAGGAGGATTTTAACGTAACGATTCTGTAGAAACAAGAGGACAGGAGGTTAGAAAAGGTGCAAAAGTGAACAGAATGGGCTGGGAAAAGGAAATAAGAATTTTAAGAAAAAAAAAAAGTAAAAAAGAAAATGGAAAGATAGACATCATGACTCTGGAAGGGAGAGGGTGAGAGAGAGAGAGAGAGAGAAAGAGAGAGAGAGAGAGAGAGAGAGAGAGGGAGGGAGAGGGAACGAGGTGTGCAGGTGTGGTTTTGAAACAGATGTTTCGCGCAGGTGTCTTTAACCTAAGGTGTGGCACAGTTTCAAGTTCGCTGATGTGTGTTTTGTTTCTTGTGCTTCATGTTCTCTATGTTGCCCGCATTCATCTGTTTCTTGGGCTTTTGTTCCTCGTCTGTCCCTGGAACTATGTGTTGTTAAGGAAACACCATGGTAACATTTCCTAACTTGCGCGTCTTCGTCTATTCGAAGGGAAGATGAGAGGCAGTGGAAGGTCGTAAGTAAGGAATCTGCCAAGGACACGTACACGTACACACACACGTACACACGACTCGGTGGCGCGGTAGGTAGAGTCCCAGACTGTGAGTACGGCGGTACTGGCGGTACCTGGTTCGAAACCTACCCAGGGCTGAAATTATTTCAGTATCGCTGCGCTTCGAGTCGTTACTCCAACTCTCGTGGGTGGGGAGCTGGGTGTGTGTGTGCGTGTAAAGTCATAGCAGTACCCATAGATCGGTCATACGAGCTCTGAGCTCTCTTCCGGGAGGGAAATAGCTGTCTATCACGAGTCCAACACATGATCAAAAGACTAAGGTGAATCACACACACACACACACACACACACACACACGCACACACGCACACAAATACGGCTCACTATGAGCATAGCTCTCCAGCAAAATACAACTAAGTAAATACACACACAAACACACACACACGCACACACACACACACACACACACACACACACACACACACACACACAATTCCTTGTGTGTGTGCGCGCGCGGACGCGCATGTGTATGTGTGTGTGTGTGTGTGTGTGTGTGTGTGTGTGTGTGCGTGTGTGTGTGTGTATGTGTAAGTTCACAGCATTAATCTCAGGTCAGGTCATATGTGAAGGGTAATAACTTTCGATCACGAGTCCAACACATGATTCAAGATAGTGCTCTCTCTCTCTCTCTCTCTCTCTCTCTCTCTCTCTCTCTCTCTCTCTCTCTCTATCTCTCTCACTCACACACACACACACACACACACACACACACACACACACACACACACACACACACACACACACACACACACACACACAGAGTAAAAAAGAGGGCTCCGTGTGCTTTTCTATATACAATTAGGTAAACACACACACACACACACACACACACGGAAATGGGGAAAAAAATGGCGAGGCAGTAGGATGTTCTAGCGCATATACCCAGGCTCATACACTTCCTCACTAACCTCCATTGTTGGGTTGTGAATGGAACGTTCCGTTGCCCATTGTGCTCGTGGCCTTGCTCTGCCTTGGTCGGAACAAGAGGATCATTCGGAACCCCCAAGACGTCCACGTAACCTTCGGGCGCTGTGATTAAATGAAGGAAGGAAGGAAGAAGAACGCGGAGAAAGATAAGGAACCTTCCCCGCGGTACATCGATCTGTGTGTGTGTGTGTGTGTGTGTGTGTGTGTGTGTGTGTGTGTGTGTGCGTGTGTATGATTCACCATGGTCTTGGATGACGTATTGGACTCGTGATCGACAGCTATTTCCCTCCCGGAGGAGAGCTCAGAGCTCATATATGACCGATCTATGGGTAAATACTGTGACCTCACACGCACGCGCGCGCGCGCACACACACACATACACACACACACACACACACACACACACACACACACACACACACACACACACACACACACAACTCCATGCCCACAGGAGTTGGAGTAACGAAATACTGAAATGATTTTATCCCTGGATTCGAACCCGGACCGCCGTAGTGGCGGCCGCGGACGCTACCAACTGCACCATGAGACGTGTGTGTGTGTGTGTGCGTGTGTGTGTGTGTGTGTGTGTGTGTGTTTTGCATTCATGCGAATATGAGCATTCCGACTTGCTGAATCCGTTTCTTCCTGTTGATTATGAAAAGGTATGAGATAATTCAAGGTGCCATGCTGATGCGCAATCGGCGCCAGTCTGTCTGTGTGTACTCGACCCATGCTGGTTCGTCACCTCGGAGGACATGTTTCCTCACACCGCCGCTGAGCTCAGATGTCGTAACTCTGGTTTTGCTGAGCTTAAGTTACGCGTTCTCTCTCTCGTCGTTGTTGACGCTTTATTTCCTTTGCTGTTACGTCAGCGGTACTTTGTACTTGCGCTGTGATGTTCTCCCTCTTTTTCTATATTCTTACAAAGGATTACAAAGGAGGAGCATGCCGACAGTAGACCTTTTGGTCCATAACTAGGTCGGATGCGAAAAAAGTATATAATAATGATAAATAAATAGACAAATAAAATTTATAATTATTATTGTTATTATTCATACTTTGCCTTGCAAAGGATTAGAAGGATTGGAACCTGTTACGTACCATAGACTTAGGAAGTAGTGTCGACCGTGTCAGCCGCCTAAACCAGCGTTCCTCAACCAGGGTTCCCCGGAACCCTAAGGTTCCGCAAAAGGTCCCTAAGGGTTCCGCGAGAACAAGTGAGATAAGCTAATGCACTTTTGATTTTTCATTTAATTTCATATACGTAACATAATTAAACACGCACGACATATTCTTGGTTATTGTAATAATGCAATATAGACATCATCCTATCTAACTTATTATTACGATGAAAATAAAATGAGAAAAATATGGTATATGTTTTTTTTTTTTTTTTTTTTAGTGTAGGGGTTCCTTGAGACATGCAATTTATTTCAGAGGTTGCTCAAGGGTAAAAAGGTTGAGAAATGCTAGGCTAAGCACTTGCATTGTCCATCAGATCCCCAATCCCATCAGCAGACATAGAAATATTCAAACGAGGCTTGGATTCGCTTCGCCGATAAAGCCATAAAATAAAAAAAAAGGCAGTAATATTTTTCAAATAATCGAATCCAGTAGTCATGGAGACTCGAGTCCCATCTAATACCATCTTGCCAGGTAAAAGATTAAAAGGGTTATCAAACTGGTCATCTTACGGGCTTCACCATCGCCGACAGTTGAGTGTTTGAGTAAAAAGACTTCGGTTACAATATTCTATTTTCCAGGTCTCCAAATGTCAACCTATCAGTCATACATAGCAAAGTTTAATGATGAACCAAGAGATTACAAAGGATTACAAAGGCGGAGCAAGCCGACAGGAGACCTTTTGGTCCATATCTAGGTCGGATGCGAAAATAAATGTTAGACATACGGTTGAAATGTTCTTGGAGAAATCTAGATTTCTGTAAGCGAAATCATATTCTAGTTATTTACATGGAGGTTGGGGGTAGGATGTCGGAGGTAAAATAGCCCAGTGTGATAGCCCCTAAATCCATTGGCTACCTAAATCGCAAAAAATGCGATACAAAACAGATTCCCCTTAAGCTGCTAAATTGCGAAAATGCCACACGCTCTAATTAAAACTGCCGCCCGTGTATATGTAGCTTAGCTCGTCACCGAACCATTGCTATGCGATGATATTCCCCGACGCGTCCTCCGTTGCCATAGAAACCCGGAAGGCATTGTGGATATACAGGCTGAGCTACCCCGGGAAATGTCACAAACATTCGTACCCACGCTAATGCGCACCTTATTTGGCTGGGATTATACATACATACATATACCAAAGGATTTTCCCCCTACACAGGGGGTAGCCAAAAAGAAAAAGGCATAGAAACCACTCCCACCTATTCCATTTCCTATATATTCCACTCCCCTCCACCCTCCTCCCTCCCTCTTATCTTGGCACCTCCTGGATGACGGGTCATCCCTGCATCACTGTCCACTGCCCTGGGTCAGAAGCAGTGTCGCAAGACACAGCACATCCACAGCAAGGCCGCTTCATACATTCGGCGACCCCCCCTCTCCGTCCCCCCATGCAGAAAAGGAGAAGACGGGGAGAAATCCCTTCGGGCTGCGTCCATTTTTTTTCTCATACATACTTCCTCACCCCCTATCCCCCACCCACTCCCCCTCATGCATCACAGCATCATCCATACACAACCCCTCTCCATTCGCCCCTATCTTGGATTATACTCGCTGTTTTTACAATATGAGATATGTATGCTACAGCTATGATAGAATGACAGTATTTGTAGAAGAAAATACCCATAATATACTATTGAAACATGGAGAAATAGTGTGATAATAGATAATACGAGTGTGACCACCATTGGCGTCACAGGAATTGCTAATGTCAGCCATGTATATTCACTCATGAACACAACATATAAACATAATGGAGAGGCTTTGGGGAGGAAATAGAAATATGCTGTAGTTTTATGATGCTTGAAAATTGTTATCTATGCTGTTGACAGCTTATCGCTGATTATATGATCAGCAGATCTCGGGAGCGTAAACAAGCACATCTCAAGTAAGTTCCATTTGTTAGTCGCCCGACGCAAACCCGACTACTTCACTACCGCACGATGTAGACGGGCGAGACCAGAGAGGTGCCGAAGGTACACATCGTGCAGGCTGCGCTACACCCCATACGCCAACAACTTTGATACCTCATCGACAATTTTTTATTTACATATGTAAATATGTGCTAGAATGTGATCACTGGATATATTTTTGTATCACCCGCACTTTAGTGGGTGATGAACTGTAAATAATTTCGTCAATTGTGATTCGAAAGTGTCCTGTGTGTCACTAGTACTCTGTACATAACTACAATTTTGTACTAGGTTTGACGCTCTATGAGCGTGATAAATTGATTAAAACAACATTTGTTAATCAACATTGATGTAATAGGCGTGTGTGTAGAAGAAAATACGCATGGTATGAAGTAAGAATGACATGAATCACGATGATAATATGTAAAATGCAAATGACCGGAACTAGTGAGACAAAAATTGTACATTACCATCACGAGCTCATGAATTGTTATTACTATAAGGATGAGTGTTAACACAAAGAAGAATGGCTCCCATAGACACAGGAAGGTAACACAGGAGTAAATAGAAAATATTTTGGATTCTGAAGATTCAGAAACTGAGGAACAGTTTGAGGACAGTGATAATGATGATGATCCTGACAGTGTGGATGAGACCGGTTCATTTTCAACATCTAGAGGTAGTAATATTGGTGTAAAACCAGTTTGATCAAAATAAAAAAAATGTAAGGTCTAATAAACACAGAAAACTAAAAGTTATAATCGACTTCATTGTACCCCATGTCAAGTATTTCAAAAGTTCTTTCAAGACCATGGTCAAAAGCTATTGATTTTATTTTCTGTATTTTCTCTTGTACCAAATAAATGATTACAAAGTTGTAAATATACCGTTTACATGGAGCCTAAAGTTGTAAAAGCTATTGTGTGTATCCCGTATGGGTGTATATTTTCGTAAGTATATTTCTTATTATACAAACCATTAAATGCTAGGTCTTACAAACTTTATGCATTGATGCAGTAGATACATGTGTTCTGAAGCACACTGTGTACAAACAAGCCGAATCCGTAGATAACAAAGGCAAATTCCCCAAGTTTCTCATGATACTCTTTCGAGCACAAATGTGATATGTTATGGTTAATTTCGTCCCTGGTGATGAGATTTACTTAATTCTGTGTGGCTACGAAAAACATTCTCAGTGAAATTAACTTCATGTTATGAACCATGCATAACTCAGGGAACGAGTGCTTTGTAAGACATTCTGAAACCACGGGGTAGGGCATCGTTACTTGCGGCGAAGGTCGAGGGGATGGCGGTTCGAATCCTGCCACCGGCGAAGTTGAACCAATGGCATGGTTCATTACATTCCATGCTACAAAAGTCCTCTGTAAGGGGCACCGTCCTAGCCATCTGATAGGAGGAGTTTGTGACGTTAAACCATATATCACATTTCTTGAATGACAAAGTCCGTCGATCTTGTAAGTTGTACTGTATTCACCTGTTAAACTCACTTGGGAGAACCAACAGTCAGTGACACAATTAGTACTGGATGAGCACCTAAGTTTATAAATTAGATACGCCAGTCAGATAGTAGTTGTAGATTTATGTTAGTTTTACTTAGGTTGATATAATGATGCCATCTTGCTTCCTAGAAACATTTCATCTTTCTTAGATATCATTATACAGAAGTTTTAAATTTATAAGTACTTTTAAGACGTAGAAGTTTTAAAAGGAGATCTTTCATAGCGTACTTGGGATTTAGGAATAATTGGCCTTATATGTAACACAGTTTTTATATGTACGGTCCCTTGTTACTTTAATTTTTCTATTTTAGTTTATTATTATCATTGTTAATATTATTATCATTATTGTTATTATTACTATTATTGTTATTATTATTACTATTATTATTATCGCTATCAATGTTATCATCATTTAAATTTTTATTATTATTATTATTAATATTGTCATTATTATTATTACTATATTATTATTATTATCATTATTTATTATTATTATTATTATTATTATTATTATTATTACTGTCATTATTATTAATATTATTATTATTGTTGTTATTATTATCATTATTATTATTATTATTATTATTATTATCATTATTATTATTGTTATTATCATTATCATTATATTATTATTATTATTATCATTATTATTGTTATTATTATTGTTATCATTATTATTATTATTATTATTATTATTATTATTATTATTATTATTATTATTATTATTATTATTTTATTATTTGAGATGAGGTGTCTGAGAAGTATGGTGGGGGTTACTAGGCTGGATAGAGTGAGAAATGAGGAGGTGAGGAGGAGAACAGGGGTGAAAAAGGATTTGGGAGATAGGGTTGATGAAAGAATATTAGGATGGTTTGGACACATGGAAAGAATGATTGAAGAAAGACTAGTAAAAGAGGTATGGAAGGCAGATGTGGAGGGAGTGAACATGAGGGGACGTCCAAGGATGAGGGGGGTGGATGGGGGGAAGGGGGCTTTGGGGAAGAGGGGAATGTCTGTTGAGGAAGGAAGGGAGAGGACGGAAGACAGAGGTGAGTGGAGAATGGTTGTATATGGATGATGTTGTGACTGCATGAGGAGGAATGGGCGGGGGGTGGGGGGTGGGGTAGTATGTGTGAGTAAATTTTGACGCAGCCCGAAGGGATTTCTCCCCGTCCTCGCCTTATATGCAAAGGGGGACGGAGAGGGGGGGTCGCCGATTAAATGAAGCGGCCTTGCTGTGGATGTACTGTGTCTTGCGACACTGCTTCTGACCCAGGGCGGTGGGCAGGGTGCAGGGATGACCCGTCATCCAGGAGGTGCTCAGATGAGAGGGAGGGTGGGAGGGGTGTGGAGTGTATTTAGGGATGAAATGGGTGGGAGTGTTTTTATGCCTTTCCCTTTTTGGCTACCTCCCTTGGAAGGGGGAAAAAGCCTTGGTATATGTATGTATGTATTATTATTATTATTATTAGTAGTAGTAGTAGTAGTAGTATTATTATTGTCATTACTACTATTATTATTGTTGTTGTTGTTGTTATTATTATTATCATTATTATTATTATTATTATTATTATTATTATTATTATCATCATCATCATTGTCCTCCTACTCTTCCTCCTCCTCCTCCTCCTCATCATCATCGTTCTGCTTCAAGTGCTCTCTCTTTCTCTCTCTCTCTCTCTATCTATCTATCTATCTCTCTTTATGTATTAGGAACATAATTAGCAACTTATTGATGATATAGATGCTTATTTTGTATAAGGATAAAACAAAAGTTAATCTGACTTTCACTCGTTATTGAGAATGGAAACATCAAACCTGACGTATGCGTGTGTCAAATATTTGTTCATATTTTCAATGTGTACAAACGAATGTGTATAAATGACGAATGTGTGACATTAGTTATTTACCAAATGTAAGGCTATTACACTGCTTATTACCACGTGACACATGTAATTTTTTTCTTTTCTAGCCTGCAGTAGTTTGTATATGATAATTGTTGTGTATCTGTTTTCTGTTTTTTTTTTGCTCATATTTTGTGATACTAATTGTAAATGTGGCCAATATTAGATCTATATCTAGCTATGTTAACTATTTCAATGCTAGAAACAGAGTAGTTGCCTATCATCATTAGGAAATACACATATTTGAAATAGTTATGCCACACGGAAACTCAAATTGACAAATGCCTTTGCATTCTAACTTGAGCCTTACTTTTATCGAAACGATGTTGTCATCAAAGAAGAAATGTCTCTTATCTACGGAGGTTGCTTGCTTCTGTTTTTTTTTTTTTTTTTTTTTTTTTTTAATTCTCTAAGAAGATTCTCTAATGAGAGATCATGACTTTTTTTTTCTTTTTTTTTTTCAAAAATTCCCTAAGGAGATTCTCTAATGAGGGATCATGACTTATCTATTTTTCTTTTTCTTTTTTTAATTCTCTAAGAAGATTCTCTAATGAGAGATCATGACTTTTTTTTTCTTTTCTTTTTTCAAAAATTCCCTAAGGAGATTCTCTAATGAGGGATCATGACCTATCTTCTTCTTCTTCTTCTTTCTTCTTCTTCTTCTTCTCTTCTTCTTTTTTCAAAAATTCCCTAAGGAGATTCCCTAAGGAGATTCTCTAATGAGGGATCATGACCTATCTTCTTCTTCTTCTTCTTTTCAAAAATTCCCTAAGGAGATTCTCTAATGGGGGATCATGACTTATCTTTCTGAATCCTAGTTGTGAGTATTACTTGCCCCACCAATCCCTAAAATGTATTATAGTCACCGAAAAATCTCTATATGTATACATGTACGCATTGTACGAGTAGACACACACACATACATACAATGTATATATACATATATAATATACATATATATATATATATTTATATATATATATATATACTTATAAATAGACCATTCCTCCACTATATACTGTACGTACTGGTCTCACATTCACTAAGTTGTGGGTTCGAATCCCGCACTACTTTCTAAATCCCAGCAGTGACTGTTACCAGCCCTAAATGTATAAGTGTATAAGGTAAAGGTCATGGCTTCGGCCGCAACTACTCAGCGTCTCCTGGCGTAGACTCCAAACCTTATTCTTATACAAAAAAGAAAAAAAATGAATAAATAATAATAATGGAATAAGATGAAATAGATAAATAGGTAAATAGATAATAAATAGATAAATAAATAATACATATCCATCATAGAGACATAGGAAAAGATAAGAAAATGTATTTATTACTTAGATTTTGCATGAAATACAGTGATACAATCGTGATTAATCCTTACGGGAATCACTTTGTTGCTGCGTAATATCGGGCGAAACACTTCTAACAGCGTCGAGACTGTACAAATTCAAACCAGGCTTAAATGACCACCTTATGAGTCGATAGCCTTTTCCCTTGATATAGCAGCAAGCCAGATTTACTAGGACTTAGCTTTGTAGAGCCCTATATAAGTGAAGCGCGGAGTGAGTAGCATTGGGCTTAGGATTAGTTTATATTTCATGACTGTTTGGTGATCTGTGACCCGGTCTTACGTCTGTTCAACCCCGTTAAAACCTTCGAACTTGATTCTTTTGTGTAAAGTCAAATGTATGATCAGAAGTCAGATGTATTATGTAAAATCATGTTTGTTTAATTGTAATAGTGTCTTTGTTATATTATTTTCGTGTCATTTTACTTGTATTAACTTCATACTTA
>NC_134814.1:6099618-6134618 GCF_046742065.1 Oratosquilla oratoria
TATATATATATATATATATATATATATATATATATATATATGTACCGGTAAAGGCGTTATCACAATTCGACTGTTGAAGCAGATTTGCATACCGCATAACGCCTGGAAGGGATTTATTGAGATATAGTGCTAGGTTAAGTAGCAGAACAGCCATATCTGTTGCTGTTCGTTTGTCCATGTAATCATACGTATACGTGTTTTCGGTGGTACACACACACACACACACACACACACACACACACACACACACACACACACACACACACACAATGGTGGTCTTAATTGGGAAAGGACATTTCATTCAGGAACATTCATCATGAACGAAGAGAGAAACAAGTAAAAGAGTGGCTGGATGTAAGAGCGAGGAACGGGCTAAGAGGAGGTACTCCCCAGTTCGGATCCCGCTTGCACCGCTGAGAAGCACAAGATGGACAAAGATAGGTCGAATTTTGCATACACAGTATTCATAAACCGGATGACTTGACATTTCTACCTGAATTAAAAAGGACATTCCGTTTGGTTAGTGACACATTGGTAATAGAAAGAGAAAAGAAGCACAGGATATCAGATGTTTATCTTAGTTCTATATAAGAAACATATACAGTCTTACTTGATGGTGGTGTCAGGAGGGTAGACTTTATAATAACCGGAATATGTGGAGATATGGAATTTGTTATTGGATACGTCTTGTGTGGTGAATCTGAAGAGTTGTTGCGATAGTAAGAGATCCTTCAAGAGTAGGTAGATAGTTGTCTTGTTTATTGTTTTATTTTTTCAACAGAACAACATAGACGGCTAAAAAAAAAAAAAAAAAAGAAACAGACGCAAGAAAAAAAAATCAGTATAGAATGTAGATGAAAATTTAAGCAAGGGAGAAACATTGAGGCAGTGAGGTAGGCTAGGCTGACCTTCAAAAAGGCATATCTGCAAACCTTTAAAAAATTAAAAAAGGTTAAAGAAAACGAATATATATATATATATATATATATATATATATATATATATATATATATATATATTTATGTACATATGTATGTATATGTATTTATATATATAAATATATATATATATGTGTGTGTGTGTATGTATATATATATATATATATATATATATGTATGTATATATATATATGTGTGTGTGTGTATATATATGTATGTATAATATATATATGTATATATATGTATGTATATATATACATATATATGTATATGTATATGTATATATATAATATATATATATATGTGTATATATATATATATATATACATATATATATATATATATATATATATATATATATTCACACAATGCTCGTCAAAACCAGCCAGCACAATGATTTTATATATCCAATTTGTTAAAGACAACGCAATTCACACAATGGTCTTATTAGTCACAGAAGGCACAAACAAAACAACTAAACTGTACACCAGATCACTGCAGAATAGAAAAAAATGAGATCCGTAGACACGCCGGCTCAATCCATCATCATCATCATCTCATTTTAATATAACAGCAGAATACAATGGTATTAAACAAACGAATCAACCTATGAATTGCATGAGTCGTAGGATATTTACCTGGTCTTTATACATATCGTCATGGACCCAAACGCTAAACAAGAAATATATTTCAGAAATAACTACCCTACACTCTACTAATCTTTTTCAGTAACGAAAAAACTTTTTACTCGGAAAAAACAATCTTGTCGCGAGACGCAATGAAAGTAATTAAAATTGATTTCGTTTCCAAGTATTTTGTTTTCAAAGCATTACATGATATTTCTCTTTTTAAAAACTGTATTGGTGGATAAAAATCAGTTTACAACAGACGCGTGTCAACTAATAATTACCCAGGAAACTTTCACGCATTTTCTTCATTTCATGGCGAATGATAAATATTTTACTGTAGTTTGTTTCCAACTCTTAATTACATTTATTTTATCTTGTAGATTCATTTTTCATGTAGGCAAAAGAGGCTGAAAGCTAGAGAATATTCATCCCTTTTTATTTTATTGTGAATATTCTCTATACAATTCATTTTTTTTTGTCTTGTTTGTTACAAAGGATTACAAAGGATTACAAAGGCGGAGCATGCCGGCAGGAGACCTTTTGGTCCATATCTAGGTCGGATGCGAAAAAAATCATAATAATAGTAAATAAGTAAATAAAAACTACGTTTACTTTGTGGGTCTCCGATGTTTGCTGAGGTTTCGGAACAGTCTCGTTTCATCTTCAGGCGAATTTATATTCATCAGATTTTTACATGTTTTAGTTTCGGTGGATAATTCATATGGGCCGTGGGTATCACAGAATGTTTTCTTGTGTGGTCATCTCTGATTGGCTACCTTGGGTCATTAGGAGGGCTCGGGGCGAGGCAAATTCCTCGAGGTGTGTGTATGCGTTGTATATGTATATATATATATATATATATATATATATATATATATATATATATATGTATGTATATATGTATATGTATATATATACATACATATATACACACACACATATATATATATATGTATATGTATGTATATATATATATACATATATATATATATGTGTGTGCGTGTGTGTACAGTACAAACACACACACACACATACTCGCGAAAAGCTAGATTCCAGGATTTTTTTTTTTTTTTTTTTTTTTTTTTTTTTTTTTTTTTTATATATAAAGAAAGCACACACTAGACTCGTCGTTTGAAGTTTATTCCTACGTTTCGAACCCTGACCGGGGTTCGTCTTCAGGCTCCCCCAATGTAAAAAAAAAAAAAAAAAAAAAAAAGTAAACTGAAGATGGTATGATAATGTAAACTGTTGCAAACATTGTAAAAATGTTACGTATATACAATAGCGCATCCAACTGTTGCAGACATGCCCACAACAGAAAGGAACAGACACTTCTATCCTAAAGGTTCTTGATTGCAAAAACTGTTGCTGGATTTTAAAGTTAGCGGAACATAATTTAGCGGAACTTAATTAATCCATTACGGTTTTCAAAATTAGCGGTCACTAGATTAGAGGAACAGTGTTTATTGTTGGGTAAATGTTCCCCTGAACATTGAGAACAAGAGTGGAGAACTTTAGGATGTTCAGCAGGGATGAGATCTTCAGATTTGTTTTCTTAGTCTTTTGTCTAACCTTCATCCAATTATACGTTAATCGCTAATATTTCAATATTCACCACTACCTTCACTCCACCTTTTCCTTTTTGTGTATGTGTGTGTGATTCACCACCATGGTCTTGGATCACGTGCTGGACTCGTGATCGACAGCTATTTCCCTTGCAGAAGAGAGCTCAGAGCTCATATATGACCGATCTATGGGTAATGCTGTGACCTTACACGCACACACACACCCAACTCTCGGCCCACGAGGGTTGGAGTAACGACTCGGAGCGCAGTGATACTGAAATTATTTCATCCCTGGTCGGGATTCGAACCCGGACCGCCATAGTGGCGGCCGGGAGCTCTACCACTAATCCATCGACTCGCGCGTGCGCATGTTTGTGTATGTGTGTTTGTGTGTGTGTATGTATGTGTTTGTGTGTGTATGTATGTGTTATTTGTGTGTATGTGTGTGTGTGTGTGTGTGTATATGTAAGTGTGTGTGTATGTGTTTGTGTGTGTGTGTGTGTGTGGTGTATGTATGTATGTATGTGTGTGTTTGTGTGTATGTATGTGTACGTATGTATGTGTGTGTATATGTAAGTGTGTGTATGTATGTGTGTGTGTGTGTGTGTGTGTGTGTGTGTGTGTGTGTGTGTGTGTGTGTGTGTGTGTGTGTGTGTGTGGTGTATGTGTGTGTATGTATGTGTGTGTTTGTGTGTGTATATGTATGTGTATGTATGTATGTGTGTGTATGTATGTATGTATGTGGGTATATGTATGTGTATGTATGTATGTGTGTGTGTATGTAGGTGTGTGTATGTATGTATGTATGTGGGGATAGATGTATGCGCGTGTGGATGTGAAGCTTACGTCCTCACACACATGTGTTTCTGTTGTCATGTGTGTATTTTCCCTTTCTGTACAGCAAGTGGGCCAACATACCGTCGTGTGGTTGCCTACATGTTATAACACAAGCAGCATCCATAGGACGGAACAGGGTCACACGTTGAAGCCAGTACCTAAATCTAACTGCCCTATGTTCTTTATCTTGTCTGATGCCATTCGATTTCATTCAATCGTCCAGTACCATAGGAAGTTAGTGTAGGTTGGGTTGCTTGTTTCCTCGAGACTTCAGGAAGGATTCGCGACCATGAAGAGGCGTCTTTGCTCTTAGAGTTGAATAACCGTGGGCCTCCGCCCACTTAGAAAGTGAATGTTCAGTGTGTACTCCCTTGCGGTTGGTCGTTGGCCCGTTGTTCCTCAGCGTGCATCGTATGTAAAATTGTCTTACCTACGATGCCTTCCTTGTTTCTTCATGGGTCGTAGTATGTGAAATATTCTTACCAACGATGCCTTCTGTGTTCCGTAATGCTTCATAGTTAGTGTTCTAGTATATACATAAACGAAATTGTCATTCGTTTTTGAACGAGTGAATTGTTTGTTTCAGAGATTTGTGTTCTAAGCTCTGAATGAATGAATACAATGCTCAAGTAAGTTTACAAAGGATTACAAAGGCGGAGCATGCCGACAGGAGACCTTTTGGTCCATATCTAGGTCGGATGCGAAAAAAATCATAATAATAAATTAATAAATGAAAACTATAATAATGTAAGTAGATAAAATACACAAATAAATGCATAGGTATAGTTAGATAATAAACAAAGAGGTTCAGTGACTGGCTGTTCGTGTTGGGCTCCAAACTTTTTCAGTTTGTTACTTAGTTTACCATGCCACGTTAAGAATCTTACCACTTTCACAAAATGTTGTCAACATTGATATATATTTGCTAAATTAAAACACTAGAGATATTTTCGTTTATTTATTGTATTTGAACATTGTGCATCTCAATTGACTATTGCCAAAGATGTCAAGAGCATCAGTGGAATTGATGGATTTGCATTCTTGAAGCTAATTGAGGAATTCTTGGCTTCTTAATTTTCAGAATTCTTATTATTATTTTTTGTCACCCCACCATCACCCCCCGAAGATTTGTAAACTTACCCCCAGGGGGTAATGTAGCCCCAAGTTTGGAAACCACCTGAGACTTCTGTGAGTAAAGGGGGGTTTTACACTGTCCAACGGTTCGTCGAACGCGGTTCGACAGACACGTGTTTAAAGTGATGTGTGAACGTGTGAACGGGGTATTCGGTTGTCGAACAACGTGTTCGACAACCAAATACCCCGTTCACACGTTCACACATCACTTTAAACACGTGTCTGTCGAACCGCGTTCGACGAACCGTTTTTGACCGTGTAACCCCCCTGTTACGCTCAGTGACGATCTTCCATATAGACTTCGTTCTGGCAAATGACGGTCGATTTTATTCATTGGCAGAAGGCAGGACTTTGCGCTGACGTAACCACAACACTATGATGACTTACAAATTTTGTCGCGGCTAACCCCTGACCTTTTTACTTATCTGAAGACATTACCTCGCCATGAAGATGTTAACTGTGTGTAACAACTGCTTGAGGCGCTAGGATGTATATGAAAGGTATATCAAAATGCACAGTACACTAAAAGAAGTATTGACACAGAAGCTCATTGATTCCATGTTGTGCAGCAGATGTGTAGTGTATAGGTGCAAGGTCATATTACATGACTGGAATGGTGAAGTAACAGAGTCACATCGAGAGTTTGATTTTGGTTTTGACTTTGGGGGAGAAATGGTTCAGGAGTCCACAAAGGTAGAACAGTGTCTTTCAACCAGGGTTCTGTAGACTCATAGAGGGCTCGGACCCTTAAGGGGGCTCGTAGACCCCTAAGGGGGCTCGTGGACCCCTAAGGGGGGCTCGTGGACCCGTGAGGGGGGGGCTCGTAGACCCCACGGGGGTGCACGGACCCCCAGGGGGTCACGGACCCCCTAGTGGGGCCACAGAAATCTACCAAAGCCTTCGCAATAAAAGGAATTCAAGACGTAGCAGTTGATCTTAGAAGTGAAGTTTATCTTCTTTTCCAATTCGTAGATACACACGGGGTTTCTGTCCTGTTTTTGTGTCATGTTTGTATGATGAAAACGATCTGATATTTAACACTAATTTGTGTGAAAAAAGCGTTTTGTTAACGGGGTTTCTGTCCTGTTTTTGTGTCATGTTTGTATAATGAGAACGATCTGATAATTAACACTAATTTGTGTGAAAAAAGCGTTTTATTAACGGAGTTTCTGTCCTGTTTTTGTGTCATGTTTGTATAATGAGAACGATCTGATAATTATCACTAATTTTGTGAAAAAAGCGTTTTATTAACAATTCTTACTTGCAAATGTAAAATGACCATATTCTAATCCCGTATCAAGGGTCCCCTGAATATATGAGGTTGATAAACATTGAGGTACAGGACTCGGCCGACTGACCAGAGAAATTAACGGGTCTGCGTGGTAGCCCAATGGATATTGTGCCGAACTTATGACCAGGTGGTCGTTAGTTCGATTCGCGGGATCCTCTGCATGCTTCTTGGTTCTTAGTTTGGTTCCCGACTGCACTGGGCAGGCAGGGAGGCGACCCTGACATCGGCAAAAAAAAAAAAAAAAAAAAAAAAAAAAAAAAAAAAAAAAAACAGCGGCTCGCCGTAACTGACAGGGCTTGTCCTACCAGGGGTTTCTCACTTACCACTTCGTGGGAATGGGATAGCGAGGTGAGATAAGGGTACCTCAGACCGTTCGCTTTCTCAGGGACGGAAAGGGATGAAGTCTGTAAGGAAAATGAAAGGATGCCTATGTCAAAAGATGGTCGTTGTCAGTGAGCGCATTTACAAGAGTTCTGTATTTAGGCGCGGTTGGGTTGGGAAAGGAGGAGGGGAACTGGTGGCAATTGCATTACCAACAAAGGTGGGAAACTCGGAGGCTGAGTTGTAGAAAAAAACGGACTTTTTTTATGTAATCCGAGATGAGAAAGTGTTGTATGAGAGGAAGTTGGGAATGAAGTGAGTTTTAATAGAAAAAAGCGTCTATATATACTCGTATATTTGCGCTTGTGGTGTCTGTTTCTATGAAGAAGTGTGTAGGATATCATTTTCCACGTGTAAGTTATGCTCTGTTATATCATCGAATGTAATCATTGGCAGATCCACGTATACTGTGCTATGATAACTACATCGATAACTCAATCATAGTGTCTCCTGGCTGGCCAGCGTGCCATGATTAATAATAAAAAAAAAAAAAAAAAAAAAGACACGACGTTTCGAATCCCGCACTCGTCTCCGAATCCCAACAGTGTCTATTACCTGCCCCAACAGGCCAAGTGAATAGGAAAAAGATAACAGTTATGCGTCTCCTGGTGTATGCTCTTCCCCTTTGTCCTTCTTCATGTTGAGAAGCAACGCGACGATCGAAGTCGAGTCGGGTATGATTGGCTCTGTCCCACATATGAGTACAACTTTGACTTTAGTCTTCATTCTGAAGGTTCTTGGCGACTGAGCTTCTGGTGGACACAGAAACCTAAAAGAACAAAACCCGGGGACGACGTTACGAGTATAACCGTGAAGGTTTGTTTTGAGCATAACCGGGAACGTTTGTGTTGAGTATAACCGGGAACGTTTGTGTTGAGTATAACCGGGAACGTTTGTGTTGAGTATAACCGGGAACGTTTGTGTTGAGTATAACCGGGAACGTTTGTGTTGAGTATAACCGGGAACGTTTGTGTTGAGTATTACCGGGAACGTTTGTGTTAAGTATAACCGTGAAGGTTTGTGTTGAGTATAACCGTGAACGTTTGTGTTGAGTATAACCGGGAACGTTTGTGTTGAGTATAACCGGGAACGTTTGTGTTGAGTATAACCGGGAACGTTTGTGTTGAGTATAACCGGGAACGTTTGTGTTGAGTATAACCGGGAACGTTTGTGTTGAGTATAACCGGGAACGTTTGTGTTGAGTATAACCGTGAACGTTTGTGTTGAGTATAACCGGGAACGTTTGTGTTGAGTATAACCGGGAACGTATGTGTTGAGTATAACCGGGAACGTATGTGTTGAGTATAACCGGGAACGTTTGTGTTGAGTATAACCGGGAACGTTTGTGTTGAGTATAACCGGGAACGTTTGTGTTGAGTATAACCGGGAACGTTTGTGTTGAGTATAACCGGGAACGTTTGTGTTGAGTATAACCGGGAACGTTTGTGTTGAGTATAACCGGGAACGCCCATGTGATGTCATTTCTCTTGAGCTGGCCAACGCGAATGTGAAGCTGACTTAGAAATAATGTTGTCCTGGATCAGGAGCTTGCAAGTCGTGTCCTTACTGTGATTGTGTCCTTTTTTCTCTCTCTCCTCTTCTGAACTCAGTTCTGAAGAGACTCGAACTCGGGTCACTGAGTTACCAGTCGAGAACAGTGCTACTGCGCCGTCGAGTCCGGTTGGGGAGACAGTTGCCGTCAAGGAGATATGAGATACTAAGAGCTGGGCGCGTTCCTCGGTGCGTTCCTAGGTGCGTTCCGCTTTAGTTTGGCCGCGGTTAGCGCTCCCAAACTATTAAAGCAATATAGGTGTCGGTATAGTATGTGGCCTACCCTTTGGATATGTGGCGACGCTGCTACTGACCCAGGGCAGTGTACAAGATGCAGGGATGACCCGTCATCCAGGAGGTGCCAAGATAAGAGGGAGGGAAGAGGGTGGAGGTGATTGGAGTATGTTGGGGATGGAATGTGTGGGAGTGGTTTTTGTGCCTTTGTTTTTTGGCTACCTCCCTTGTAAGGGGGGAAAAACCTTTGGTATATGTTTACAACCACAAGCTCCGTGTCTATAGAGAAGAAGTAGAAGTCAACGTGGGGGTGGACCAGAGGACCAAACAAGCAAACTACACAACACACTTAACTTTCTTAGTTTACCGTAGTGGGTGTCTGTAATAGAATTCTCCTCGAAGTTAGAGCAACTTCGATAGCTACGGTATCCAGGGAGACCGGCGACCGTGCTCTTTAACCAGCGTCCACTGGTCCATCGAGGTTCGAACTCTCCTTAGGAAAGAAGGAATGGACCCATCTCTTCTTGGAGGTAAGGTTCTTCGCGAGAAAGAGACATTTTAACATTCAACATGGAAACCAATTACAGGCTATTCATGGAGAAATGGAATATGCGGACACAACTCCAGATGCTCGCGGGCGCAATAGAGGCACGGGAGATGAATGACAGTGGATACAGGAACCAACCGAAAGGACACGATGCCAGTGAAAGAAAACGGTATGCCAGGACACAACACTCCACGAATAGGAGAACCAACGGGTGCCTACAGAGACCTGCTTCCACTCATAAGTACTACAGTGGCAGATTTTTTTTTTTTTTTTTTTTTGAGAAATGTGGAAGGCTTTTTTCCCTTTGGGTTGTAGATTTATAATGTGAGTCTTTAAGTTCTTTATGATTGATTCGGTTTTATGCCGCAGATTCCCCTATTAGGGGGCTAGGGTGGTGCCCCTTACCGAAGACGTAGCGTGGAATTTAATGAACAGTGCCCTTGGTCCAACTCGCTGGTGGCAGGATTCAAACTCGTCACCTCGACCTCCGCTGCGAGTAGCGACGCTCTAATCCTTTCGGCAAGAGAGTTGGAAATAATTATTCGAATTATGAATATTCGACTGGTGGCAGGGTTCGAACTGACGCCACCTCGACCTCCGCCGCAAGTACCGACGCTCTAACACTGTCGACAAGTGAGTTGGAAATGATTATTCGAATTAAGAATGCTCGACATAAGTACTTTTGGTACTGATTTGTAAAGGATACCAATCGTTGTCGTGGATAGATCCGAAGCCAAATTGTATATGAACATAAGAATGAAGGAGACTGCAAGAGACCATAAGGCCTACACAAGGCAATACGGCAACACTGAAATACGGTAACAGAGGCAAAACGTTGAGGAAAGTGGGAAGGATGCTGTAGTACGATGCTGAAAGACTAAAAGACTTGTGGGCACAAGATCAGGTCAACACAGGACCAAAAGAAGCTTTTAAAGAACACAAAGGTCACACGAGATTTACGAACCAAGACTCTGATGGGCTGGGTAATAAGGGCGAATATAAAAAGGGTTTAGGGACCTAAGGACAGATGAATATTGCGCTAGAAAGCGAAGAGAGAATACTAGAGAAGCGGAGGTGTGTACAGACTCAAAAAAAAAAAAAAAAAAAAAAAAAAGTGGTCAAAGACAAGCGGTAACTTAGAATTCCGAAACCCAAAACCCGAAACGAAGGCGCGCGAAGAGAAGGTACAGGGGTACATATACATTGAAAGGAAAGGGAAAAGGGACGCGTATCCAGGCATAAGGGTGTAAGGGGTGCAGGTACACAAGGTCCATATAGTAGATGGACCTTGCAGGTACAATAAGAAGGATTGGAATGCAAGGGGACAGTACGATTCAGGTACAAAGGCTCACTGTGACACAATATGGGCAGGGGTATAAACGCGGGACACAAAAACAAAAGAGCAGAGATACAGGAGGTCAGATTGTTTTGCGGGACGAAGGGGAAAGAGAGAGGGAGAGAGAGAGAGAGAGAGAGGGGGGGAGAGAGGGAGAGGGGGAGAGAGGGAGGGACGGGGGTGAAATTGGATAACCCAACTTCGGCATAAAATAGTTCCGTCGTTCCATCACGCCGAGGACACGACTTCCATCACTCCTGTCGCATTCACTACTAGTACTATTACTACTGTCATTGTCGCCATTGCTAACGATACATTTACCAAGGCTGATGCCGCCTTCTCTTCCACCACTTCCTCCTCCAGCATTACTACCACAATACTACCACCACCAATACTACCACCACCAATACTACCACCATCACTACTACCATCACCATCATCATCACCACCACTACTACCACCACCACCATCACACTGTCATCACCACCACCACTACTAATACTACCACCAGTACTACTACCACCACCACCAAAACTACCACAACTACAACTACCACCACCACCACCACCATCTTCACCACCAACACTACCACTACTAACACCATCATCACAACTATAGCCTCCAGTACTACCACCACTTCCTCCTCCTCCTTCTCCTCCTCCTCCTCCTCCTCCTCCTCCTCCTCCTCCTCCTCCTCGTCGTATCCCTCGGTCACCCCATCTGTGTCGTTCTTCCTTTGTTAGGCTCGCAGAGCCTCCCTCGCCAAGGGTTGCCCTCGCCAGCTCACAACAGACTTCACACATGCTTGCCTCCACCTCTATGCATTTGCCTCATCCACAGCACCAAAATCGACCCATACACTCCGAAGCCGTTCCGAAGTATCTCCCCCATTTCTTCTTCTTCTTCGTCTTACTGTAGTACTCAGAGATGAAAGAGAAGCTATTTGACACTTTAGAAATATCTGATAGTGTTTGAAAGGATTCTAGTCGCAAACGGTTGGAAGAAAAAACCCCACCACAAGAACAGAATTAGAAAAAGAAATGAATTGTTTATCATTGGCGTAATACATTACAAGACTGGAAAAGTGTCCGGGAATTTATTTCCTCAACTGAACACCAGAAGCTCTTCCCAGTTACATTCGCTTGCAGAACCTCCGCTCTGCTTACCTGCCAACATGCGGACGCAAATGTCTCTCGACCTCTTGGGAGCTCCCTTCTCCTCTCCCCTTTATAACCCAAGCATGCTTCTCCTCTCGCTCTCCTCTTCCTCCTTCTCCTCCTCCTCCTCCTCCTCCTCCTCCTCCTCCTACTCCTCCTACTCCTATTCCTCCTACGCCCCCTTCTCCTCCCTCCTCCTCCTCCTCCTCCCATTCCTCCTACTCCCCCCTTCTCCTCCTCCTCCTCCTCTCGCTCTCCTCTTCCTCCTTCTCCTTCTCCTCCTCCCATTCCTCCTACTCCCCCCTTCTCCTCCTCCTCCTCTCGCTCTCCTCTTCCTCCTTCTCCTTCTCCTCCTCCCATTCCTCCTACTCCCCCCTTTCTCCTCCTCCTCCTCCTCTTCCCCCTCCTCTTTCTCCTCTTCTTTCTCCTTCTCCTCCTCCTCCCAATCCTCCTACTCCCTTTCTCCTCCTCCTCCTCCTCCTCCTCCTCCCCACTTCCTCCTCCTCCTCCTCCCCACTTCCTCCTCCTCCTCCCCACCTCCTCCTCCTCTTCCTTCTCCTACTCTTCCTCCTCCCATTCCTCCTACTCCCTTTCTCCTCCTCCTCCCTCCTCCTCCTCCTCCTCCTCTTCCTTCTCCTCCTTTCATTCCTCCTACTCCCTTTCTCCTCCTCCCATTCCTCCTACCCCCTTTCTCCTCCTCCTCCTCCTCTTCCTCCTCCTCCTCCTCCTCCTCCTCCTCCTCCTCCCCCTCCTTATCCTCCTCCTCCTCCTCCTCCTCCTCCACTCTTCTTTCCGACTACTCTCTCCTTCTCCCAGCCTGAGCGCCGACTGGATCGAGGGTTAGCTAGGTGGTTAGTCAGGTTAACCAAGACGAATGGACTCGTTTGTATGGTTAACCTCTTTGGTACCGAAGGTTATTAATCCCTATTCCCCTCAGACCCTTAAATCCCAGGTTCAGTTAATCTCTCTCTCTCTCTCTCTCTCTTTCCCTCTTTCTTTCTTCCCCCTCTATCTCCCCCCCTCTCTCTCTCTCTCTCTCTCTCTTTCTCTTTCTCACCTTTCTTCGTGCTCTCTCTCCTTCTCTCTTCCTTCTTTCTCTTCCTTTCTCTCTCCCAATTTTTCTTTTCACCTCTTTCTCGCTTTCTCCCCCCTCTCCTTTTCTCCCCACTTTCTCTCTCTTTAACCCCTTCTTTCTCTTTCCTTCTTCCTCTCTCTTGCCACGAATCTACTTTCTCTTCTTTTATCTCAATAAAGGTTCTCTTTTCTAAGCTCTGTCGATTGATTATTCCCTGGTTATTCTCTTTATCTTTCTCTTTCTCTTTTTTCAATCTGTTTTGCTGTACAGTTGCCAAGACTTGAAATGGTGTGTGTGTGTGTGTGTGTGTGTGTGTGTGTGTGTGTGTGTGTGTGTGTGTGTGTGATTCACCATGGTCTTGGATCACGTGTCGGACTCGTGATCGACAGTTATTAACCTCCCGGATGAGAGCTCAGAGCTCGTATGACCGAGCTATGGGTAATACTGTGACCTTACACGCACACACACACACCCAACTCCCCGCCCACGAGAGTTGGAGTAACACCCCGCAGCGCAGCGATACTGAAATTATTTCAGCCCTGGGTGGGAGTCGAACTCGGACCGCCGTAGTGACAGGCGAGAACTCTAACCACAGCGCCACGAGGTGTGTGTGTGTGTGAGAATATGTGTGTGTGTGTGTGTGTGTGTGTGTGTGTGTGTGTGTGTGTGTGTGTGTGTGTTTCTTATTTCTATCATAGGATGTGGCTTTATATGTATCCTCCTACGTATATTTCTACTATAATGTTTTATAAGAACATGTAATGAACTATGTTTGTTATGCAAAGTGTGAAAGTATAAAATGCAATAGTTGACAGTACATTCTTACCATAAGCATATTTGGTCAATTGTTTATTAAGCCTTATTTGTTATTACTATTAATATTTCCTTGAAATTTTCTTACCGTTTTAGGGGGCGGGAGGGGTTGTGAGTTTTTAGGGGCCCAAATTCCCTGTGCTTAGGGTATTTAGACTCAGTTTAGGGAACTTTATCCCCCTACCTTTCCTTATTATGCTCATCAGTCGCCCGCAGTAACATCCCTGCCCAATTCCACTTCCTCTCTTTTACCGCCTCCACAGTATCTTTCTCTCTAGTCTGCTCTCTCATCCAACTTGCTCTCTTTCGGTCTCTCAGCGTTATTTCCATCATTGATCTCTCCATTCTCCTCTGTGCAGTCCTTAGTTTAGTTTCCATCGCCTTCGTCAGTTTCCAAGTCACACACACAGACACGCGCGCGCACGCACGCACACACACACACACACACACACACACACACACACACACACACACACACACACACACCTCGTGGCGCTTCGGTTAGAGTTCTCGTCTGCCACTACGGCGGTCCGGGTTCGACTCCTCCCCGGGGCTGAAATAATTTCAGTATCGCTGCACTGCGGGGTGTTACTCCAACTCTCGTGGGCGGGGAGTTTCGGGTGTGTGTGTGAGGTCACAGTATTACCCATAGATCGGTCATACGAGCTCTGAGCTCTCATCCAGGAGGTTAATAACCGTTGATCACGAGTCCAACACGTGATCTGATCCAAAACCATGGTGGTGAATAGTGGTGAATCACACACACACACACACACACACACACACACACACACACACACACACACAAACACACACACACACACACACACACATATATATATATATATATATATATATATATATATATATGTATGTATATATCATCCTTAACCCTTTCGCTGTGGTGATATCCCTATAGATATTTTTCCTTTCATGGGACAGGCTTCTTCTTTTCCCTTTTTTTTTTTTTATCCCAACATCATACGCAGAAGGGGCCAAGATGGTTTCAGCACACTCTTCAGGTTCGAGGCCATCTTTTCACTTTATGGTCTTTAGCCTCTGGTTACGTCTTCCTCTTCAGTTTATGGTCCAGGTACCGCCAGATGGCTCTGTCCATCAGGGGCAGGACCTCGCGGTGAAGGGAACGAAATGTCCCAAGGATCCTTCGTCCTGCTCGAAGTGGAACAGTTCCCAAGAGGTCTCAGGGTAGTTCGTGGATGAAGGAAAGGAAATGTCCCAAGGATCCTTCGTTCTACTCGAAGAGGGACACTTCCCAAGAGGTCTCAGGGTAGTTCCTGGATGAAGGAAACGAAATGTCCCAAGGATCCTTCGTTCTACTCGAAGTGGGACACTTCCTAAGAGGTCTCAGGGTAGTTCCTGGATGAAGGAAACGAAATGTCCCAAGGATCCTTCGTTCTACTCGAAGAGGGACAGTTCCCAAAAGGTCTTAGGGTAGTTCCTGGACGAAATGTGAAGAAGAACCTGACTAATGGTGTACTTGAAGTATTGTATCTTTATTATTGTGTATTGTACATATGTTGTAAGAACCAAATTTTCCCGCCAAATTGGCGTCCCTAAGCAGTCTCTATCACGCCCTCCGAGTGCACGCACGTTTTGTAGGAGTACTATGATTTATTTAATACACTGTTTTCGTTTTCAATTGATAATATTCCTTCATTAGCCACTCTCGCACAACGGGAAGTCTACCATCCGTAGACACAAACAAAAGCGAATCGATTTACAAGTGCACTGCACCCTTCACATGAACGCCTCCGAAGCTCCAGCCACTGGAAGAAGGTAAATAAGACAAGTAAATAGACGAATAAAAAGTGCAAGTGAATGAATGAATAAAAGTATTAGATAACGTGATCCTCGTCTGTACTTCCTTGTCTCGATGTCCCTTATCTCTATTGCCAGTCATTCTTCCTTTTTTATTTATTTATTTATTTATTCATTTATTCTTTCTCCACCCTTCCACCTCCTATTCCTCCTCTTTCTCCTCCTCCTCTTTCTCCTCCTCCTCTTTCTCTTCCTCCTCCACCTCTAGCATCTCCACCTCTCCATACTCCTCCACCGAAACCACTACCTCCTCCCTCTTCCTCCTCTTCCTCCTCTTCCTCCTCCTCCTTTTTCTCCTCCCCATACTCCACTGCAACTACTACCTCCTCCCTCTTCCTCCTCTTCCTCTTTCTCCTCCTCCTCCTCTTTCTCCTCCTCCTCTTTCTCCTCCCCATACTCGTCCACCGCAACCACTACCTCTTCCCTCTTCCTCCTCTTCCTCCTCCTCCTCCATCTGCTCCTCCTCTTTCTCCTCCTCCTCTTTCTCATCCCCATACTCCTCCACCGCAACCACTACCTCCTCCCTCTTCCTCCTCTTCATCCTCGTCTTCCTTTTCTTTTTGTACCTCTTCTTGCACCTCCTTCAGTTCCCTCTGCTCCACCACATCCTCTCCTCTTCCTTTCCTTTTTTCTTTTTTCGCATCTTCCTCACCCTGATCCTCCTCCATCTCCTCCTCCGTCTCCTCCTACTCTTCCCCCTCCTCCTTATCTATCTCCTCCTCCTCCTCCTCTTCCTCCTCCTCCTCGTCGTCTTCCTATTCCTCTGTTTTATCACTGTAGCTTAGTATAGTAAACACAAACAGCCTCGTTAGGACCAGCAGGCCTGCCGTTGTTTGTTCTTCCTTTGTGTTCCTTTGTATTCCGCCTCTTCCTTATCTCCCTCCTCCTCCTCCTCCCCTTCCACCACCTCCTCCTCTTCCTCCTCTTTTTCCTCTTCCTCCTCCTCTTCCACCTGCTCGTCCTCTTCCACCACCCCTTCCTCTTTCTCCTCTTTTTCCTCTTCCTCCTTTTCCTCCTGTTCCTTCTCTTCCACCACCTTTTACACCATCTCCTCTTCCTCCTCCTCTTCCTCTTCCCCTTCCACCATTTCCTTTTGCATCACCTCCTCTTCATCCTCCTCCTTCTCCTTTCCTTATGCCACCCCAGTGTGACGGGTCCGCGGAACGTAAAGTGGGATTCCCGTCCGTCCCCCGTCTCTCCTTCCCGTCCAATATCCTGTACCCCTTTCCGTTTCGTTTCCTCCCCTCCCTCCCCTCCGCCACCTCCTCCCCTTACATCCCTTTCCCCTCCCATCTGTTTCCTTCCCTTCCGCTCCCCCTAACCCTCTCTCTCTCTCTCTCTCTCTCTCTCTCTCTCTCTCTCTCTCTCTCTCTCGCTCGCTCGTCGTAAACTTTGAACTTTCAGGACCAGAGATTTTCGCTCGCGCCTTTCAAACGATGGTTGAATAACCCCACCGGGTTCGGCGGGGTGCCACGTGGGCTATATAAACATGGCGACTCCCGAGAGAGAGAGAGAGAGAGAGAGAGAGAGAGAGAGAGAGAGAGAGAGATGAGAGAGAGGGGAAGGGAGGGAAGGGCGAGGGGGGAAGGTAGCTGAGACTGGAGGCTTAAGAGGAATAGGAATTAACTATTCGCTACTACGTGCATATTTGCTTAGGTCCATCTCTCTCCACTTCTTCCAGAGAGAGCGAGAGAGAGGGAAGGAGAGGGGGATAGCCGAGACTGAAGGCTTAAGGGGAATGAGAATTAACCCTTCGCTATCAAACAGGAAGCGAGAGAAGAGATATGTAGAGAGAGGGAGAGAGAGAGAGAGAGAGAGAGAGAGAGAAAGAGAATGAGAGGGGGTAGAAAGAGAGAAATTATATAAAGGTTGTGAGGGAGAGGAAGATATATATATATATATATATATATATATATATATATATATTTATATATATACATATATATATATATATATATATATATAGATAGATAGATAGATAGATAGATAAAGAGAGAAATGGGATTAGTGGAGTGAGGGAGAGGGGGAAAGATATACATGTATATATATATATATATAGATAGATAGATAGATAGATAGGTTGATAAATAGAGAGAGAGATAGAGAATGACAGAGAGAGAGAGAGAATGAGAAGTTAATGTTATCAGACTTGATCAATTATTGTACCATCTGCTCTTCCCCCTTTCTCTCCTTTTAGGAAAATCGAAAAAAGTGAAGAGTGAAGATGATCTCATCTTTAAGAAATTTTGAGGGTTTTTTTTCGGAACGCTGAATAACTGATTAACATCGGAGATGTGGTCTTATGAAGCTGCACGCTCACTATAGGTCATTATTCTTCTTCGTTTTTTTTTTCCTTGAAGAAAAAAATGAAATGCGTTCCCGATTTTTTTTTTTTTTTTTTTTTTTTTTTTTTTTATCCAGAACATGAAAGTAATGGTATCAAATTGGACTAATTTAGGTTTAAGAAGGAAATAGGCAAGAACTGGTTTACAAATAGAGTGGTTAACGAATGGAATAGACTTAACGACCATTTAATGAACGCTGAAACTATTGTTTGTTTCAGATAACTTTATGGATGGGGATGATAGGTGGTAATGGGCATCTGCCTTAGCACTGTGCTGTGCACCAGCAGAATACTGCGCTCAAATGTGGAGTAGATCAGACAACGCAAAGAAAATAGATCCATTAATGAACGAAACCTGCAGAATCATCACAGGAACACTTCGGGTACAGACAGTTGCTCACCGGACAATTGCTCACCGGACAGTTGCTCACCGGACAATTGCTCACCGGACAGTTGCTCACCGGACAATTGCTCACCGGACAGTTGCTCACCGGACAATTGCTCACCGGACAGTTGCTCACCGGACAAGTGATAAATGGGACATTTGCTCACCAAAGGATTATTTTAGTTATATTGAAGTTTATTACAGCAATAATATACAAATAATATACAAACCTAATAACATAATATACATGATTTTTTTAGTTATATTGAAGTTTATTACAGCAGTTTATTACGGAACACTTCGCCCCACGCCCACCAACATCCTGTACAGAATCGCAGGCATAGCACCCCCAGATATTCGACGACGCGCTTTAGCAAAAGTCAAAAAGGGTAAACAAACCTCGGACACAAGGCACCCACTACACTCACATGTCCCTCCCCCAAGTAGACTCAAGTCGCGAAGGAGCTTTGCCACCGTGGAGGAGATACCACCTGGTATGTTGCCCCACAATTACAGAATACAACAGTGGAAGGAGTCTGACAGCACAAAACTCTCCCTAACAGTACAGTGCAAGGACCCAGTGAAGAGCTCTCAGATGGGGCACTGCTACCAAGACGCGAATGGTCCACACTAAATAGAGCAAGATCCAGAGTCGCTAGAACTGGTGACAATCTGGTTAAATGGGGCCTCAAAACCGACCCACCCTGCGAATGCGGAGAAGCTGAACAGAACATTGACCATGTCCTAAGCTCATGCCCGCTTTCAACCAATTTAGACAACATTGACCTGGTCAAAATTAACCAAAGAACACTGGAATGGCTGTCTGTCTGGCGTGATAAGCTATGATGATGGACATGGAATCGCCTAGTGCAATTTATTTATGTTTTATTTGATATTTACAGTATTATAGTTTTTATCTATTTATTATCATTATTATGATTTTTTCGCATCCGACCTAGATATGGACCAAAAGGTCTCCTGTCGCCATACTCAGCCTTTGTAATCCTTTGTAATCCTTTGTGTGGGCCTTATGGTCTCCTGTAGTCTTCTCCATGCTTATGTTCTTATGTCTCTTTATACTGATTTCTTTTTCGGCAATATTTTTTTTTTTTTTTTTTTTTTTTTTTTTTTTGAGGGGACCTTCATGTGCTTCTTTTTCGGATTTCCCTTTTTACAACGTCTTTGGTTGAAGATCTACGCATGCGGACACAATCCCAATCCCATTTTCTCTTTTGCAGACTCTCCTTAGCACGTGCATCTTTGCTTAGGCTTCCTCGTTCTCCTCCTCCTTTTCCTCCTCCTCCTCTTCCTCCTCCTCCTCTTCCTCCTCCTCCTCCTCTTCCTCCTCTTGCTTTTATAAATTGTCCTCGTCACTCATTTCTTTGCATACTGTCATTACTACGTGCATATTTGCTCAGGTCTATCTCCCTCCTCCTCTTCCTCCTCATCTTCCTCCTCCTCCTCCTCCTCCTCCTCCTCTTCCTCCTATTCCTCCTCCTCTTTCTCCTCCTCCCTTTCCTCACTCTTCTTCCTCCTCCTCTTGCTCTTCCTCCTATTTTCCTCCTCTTCCTCCTCCTACTCCTCCTCCTCTTCCTCCTCCTTTTATTTGTGTTGTTGTATGTTCCCGTTCTCTCTCGAAGGAGGTCCACCACCAGAACGCGTGCAGAATCCCGGAAATCTCGTGACTTATGCGGGCCGGGTCATGGCAGCATCGACCTAAAGATTTCCATCAAGTTGAAGGTTGACAGACGAGGAAAGGTTGCGTGGTCGAGTCGCGTGTCTTTTGTGTTTTTTTTACGTACCTTGCCTACCGGCGAAGGGGTTATCACACTGGGCTAATTTTCCTTCGACTTCCAGTTAATCGCCGGTGCCGCCAAACTCCAGAACTTTTTCCGCCATAAAATCACTAAGGTAATTATTTTGTTTTCTCAAGAATCTACGTATAGTGTCTTTATATCAGGTTGCCTCCCGAAAGCTTCGGGGTGCAAATCTGTCCCAACGGTCGGGGGGGGAAAGACAGCCTAGTGTGATAACGCTTTTAGTATGCAAAGCTTTTCAGGTGGTCCTGGATGGGCAGTGCGTTCTTCGTCAGTTTTCGCTTTTGTTCCTCTGCCTAATGGACGAAGCGTCACTCCCCCGAGACTGCGACCCACCAATCTCAACCATGTTTAGCTTTTGCATTTATTTTTTAATGCCTTTGTTGTCCGGGCTGGACCTTTAATGTTGGAGTCTCGACTTCTTTGTGATGCATTTACAGTACACCATCGCTCTTGGGCTCTTAGTGTCTGTATCTCTTTCTTTTGGCTCGATGGGTCTTGCGCAGACTGGAGGAAGAATCTTTTCTGATTCAAAGGGTCTTGCACAGCCTGGAAGAAGAGTCTCTTCTGGTTCGAAGGGTCTTGCGCAAACTGGAAGAAAAGTCTTCTGATTCGAAGGGTCTTCCTCAGACTGCAAGAAGAGTCTCTTCTGATACGAAAGGTCTTCCTTAGACTGCAAGAAAAGTCTCTTCTGATTCGAAGGGTCTTCCTCAAACTGCAAGAAGAGTCTCTTCTGATTCTAAGGGTCTTCCTCAGACTGCAAGAAGAGTCCCTTCTGATTCTAAGGGTCTTCCTTATACTGCAAGGAAAGTCTTTTGATTCTTAGGGTCTTCCACAGATTGCAAGAAGAGTCTTTTTTGATTCAAAGGGTCTCCCTTAGACTACAAGAAAAGTCTTTTGATTCTGAGGCTCTTCCACAGACTGCAAGAAGAGTCTCTTCTGATTCGAAGGGTCTTCCTTAGACTGCAAAAAAAGTCTTCTGATTCTAAGGGTCTTCCACAGACTGCAAGAAGAGTCTCTTCTGATTCGAAGGGTCTTCCTTAGACTGCAAAAAAAGTCTTCTGATTCTAAGGGTCTTGCACAGACTGCAAGAAGAGTCTTTTCTGATTTGAAGGGTCTTCCTTGGACTGCAAGAAAAGTCTTCTGATTCTAAGGGTCTTCCACAGACTGCAAGAAGAGTCTCTTCTGATTCGAAGGGTCTTCCTTAGACTGCAAGAAAAGTCTTCTGATTCTAAGGGTCTTGCACAGACTGCAAGAAGAGTCTTTTCTGATTCGAAGGGTCTTGCGCTGGCTGGAAGAGGAACCCGCTTGGGGGTTCACATCTGAGATTATTCGATAACATTCATTGTTCCATTGACCTTTCAATGTTCAGTTCCAGGATGTGGTCTTCGCTAAGGTCATTGCTCTTCTCTGACCGTCTCCATGAGGAATGTTGACTATGCATTACATTGTGACAAATTTGGTACATTGAAAGAGTCTCTTTTGTTCAACCCCATTCGGTTTTATTCAGTTCTCTAAGGTCATTGCTCATCTCCGGCCGTCTCCATGAAGAATGTTGACTATGCATTACATTGTGACAAATTTGGCACATTGAAAGAGTCTCTTTTGTTCAACCCCATTCGGTTTTATTCAGTTCTTAGGAACCTCGAGACCACAAAGAATTAGGGTGATCAGCATAGGTGTTCTACAGTGGCTACTGCGTCGGTTTGCAGTGTAATATGTCCATCTAAGGAGATTGTGACAACTGGGAAACAAATTGGCCGACACGGGAGTATGGAGTGTGTTACATAGAGAAAGCGATTTTAAGTCTGACCAAAGATAGTGAATAGCAAGTACAGGTATCTAAGTAAATATCGTGATGATAGACGATTTCATTCACGTCAGGTATAGACCCTGGCCCGAAAAGGCCCGAAAAGGCCCGAGGCCGCATTTGACCTCTCAGATTTGATTTTTCAGTTCAACAAAATCATGCAGTGCTCGCTATAAGAGAATCTTACCGATATGTCACTTAAATCAAAGCGTTAAATTAACTCCAAAAAATAAAAAAGTGGGGTGTCACGAGGGAATTTGATACATTTTTTTATATAAATCTCCAACAGGTTTAAATGAACAAACTATAATTTTGAGGTTAACCTCGAGGGAACTCACTTTGAGGTGGGATATTGGGTCTTCCAGGGAAGGAGAGCTAGGACCAGATATATATATATATATATTTTTTTTTTACAAAGATTACAATCCTACAGGACGTCATAATTATTCAGGTATCAGGTTGAATTAGGAATGAAGATTGATATTTCACCTTTTGATTAAGACAGCCTGAGACTAACAGTCTGTATAATCTTTAGGGGCAATATATGTTTCAGGTGTCACAAATTGAAGTAACAATGGCGATAAATAATTCACCATTGGAACAAGACGGGTGGGCAACCATTGGCACGCGTGCCAAACATAGCACACTAAAGACTTTTTATCCGGCACGCGAAACCCAGAGCTCACCTTAAAACAAAACACTAATAAACCTATAACTTCTCTTGCATGACCATTGCTAACTGCATGCTGCGCTGGGTGGCGGACTGGGGCCCCACGAGGATAAGGGAGGCTTATGCTCGTATGTGAGTCTACAATTTTACTCTGTTGGCACGCGAGAAAGTTGTGTGTCGGAGGCTTAACTGACTTTGGCACCAACATTTAAAGAGAGGTTGCCCACCCGTGGAATAGGAAAAATCTTGTAATTGATACATAGAAGAGACGGAATTCTGTTACATTTGGGCGGGGGTGGGGGGGCTGGAAGCGGGGAGATCAAGGACCGACAGGAGACCTTTTGGTCCATATCTAGGTCGGATGCTAAGAATAGATTGTTAAACGATGAAATGGGCAAACAAGGGAACCAAATAATTGGCAGGCATTTCACCATTTTTCTTAGTTGTTTATCTAAAATAATCTCGAAATCTCGAGCCGTGCTGTGTTACACTGTCTCCGCAGGAAGTTTATTCCATTCAGTAACTACACGGTGGGCGAGGTTGTTCCTGCCCATTTCCAAACTAAATCTTCGTCCTGACAGCTTGAGATCGTTATTTCTCTAATACTCTAATAACCTCACGGTTTGTTCACTTGTTCTGGAAGCCGTAAGACGATTTTATTCATCCAAAGAAGTCCCGGTAGGTTGCAATTATATGTCATTATCCGGTCGTACTTGTACTTTTATTTTGGTTCCCGACAAACGATTCTTATCATCTCTGTGGTTATTCTTCTGTAGCAAAGAAGAGTTAGGTATGATGGAAGGGATGATGATAGGGTAGGTCCTCCTCCTCTTCTTCCTCTTCTTCCTCTTTCTACTGCTCTTCTTCCCTCTCTATCTACTCCTGCTCCTCCTCTTCTTCTTCCTTCTCCTCCTCCTCTTCCTTCTTCTCCTCCTCCTCCTCTTCCTTCTACTCTTCATCCACCTCTTCATATTCCTCCTCCTCTTTCTCTTCCTTCTCCTCCTCCTCCTCCTCTTCCTTCTACTCCTCATCCACCTCTTCATATTCCTCATCCTCATCCGCTTCCTTCTCCTCCTCCTCCTCCTCTTCATTCTTCTCCTTTTCCTCCACCTCTTCTCATTGCTCCTCCTCCTCCTCTTACTCCCCTTCCTACTTCTCCTCCTCCTCCTCCTCTTCCTCCTCTTCCTACTTCTGTTCCTCCACCTCCTCCTCATCATCATCATCATTTTCCTCCACCTCTTATTCCCCCTCCTCCTTCTCTTCTTCCCTCTCCTTCTTCTTTTCCTCCTCCTCCTCTTCTTCCCTCTCTTTCTTCTTTCCCTCCTCCTCCTCCTCGTCCTAACCTCTTTCCGTGGATAGGGGAAGCTGGTGGAAATGTGTTTCCCAGGTAATGAACTCGCTTTGGCCCGGAAGCGTTACGGTTTGCAAGAGAAAACGGAAGCTGGAGTGTGGATGACTGGAAACTCTTGTTTGGAGGAAAGGAACTAATAGCCATTTCCCCGAAGAAGGAAACGAAGGAGGAGGAGGAGGAGAAGGGAAATAGATAAAAGAAGAAGAAGAATAAGAAAGGAAAAATGAGACGAACATGAACAAAGGAGAAATAAAGAAAGGAAGAAAAAGAAGAAATCAGGAGAAGAAGATGATGATGGTGATGATGATGATGGTGATGATGATGATCATGATCATGATCATGAAGAGACGAAGAAGAAGAGGAAGAGGAGAAATAAGACAACGAAGTAGAGACGGAGGAGGAGGAAGAAGAAGAAGAAGAAAAAGAAGAAGAAGAAGAAGACACAAAAAATTAAAAGAAGAACAAAGACAGAGAAAGAATACAAAGGAGAGGAAGAATGCAAAAGAAAAGTGGAAAAAGCGAGAAAAATAGAAAGGAGAAGAATATAAAGAAGAAAAAGATAACACAAAGATGGAGAAGAATGCAAAGAAGTGGAAAGAACGAAAAGAAGAATACAATGGAGAAGATGATACAAAAGGAAAAGGAGACAAATAAAAAGAAATGGAATACAGAGGAGAAAAAGACAAATAAAAAGAAGTAGAACACAAAAGGTAAGACAAATAGAAGCACAAAAACAAAGAAGACAAGTAATATATACTGCATATATGTAAATATATACATATATATATATATATATATATATATATATATATATATATATATATATATACACATATATATATATATTCTTACTCTGTTGGTTGTCAGGCCGGACGGCCCTTCACCGCTTTCACTATGCCTCTCCAGATGGTTCTGTTCTCTGCCAATTCTTTCCAGTCCTCTCTTGTGCCATCCTCTCCACGTCCTTCTTTACTCCATCCATCCATCTGTACCTGTATATATATATATATGTGTGTGTGCGTGTATGCATATATGTATATATATATATATATATATATATATATATATATATGAATAAATAAACAACAGCAAAGAAGCAAAAATTAAAGGTCATCATCGGTCCTCCTGGGTTGGAGATAAGTGGCAATATAAACCCGGCCACATTGTTAATTCCAAATCAATAAAAAATGCATATTTTTGGCCAAGATGAAAGCGCATTAATAGATCTATTCGCTGCATTATTCAAATATAGAGCTCATTAGTATCTCTGCAATTATGATTATCGGGAAAATATATTACTGATCAGATGACTTCAAATGAAATGGAAATGTTAATCGCGAACTTATATACAAGACCGAAGGGTGGATTGTGAATCACTAAAAAAAAAAAAAAAAAAAAAAAAAAAAAAAAAAAAAAAAAAAAAAAAAAAAAAAAAAAAAAAAAAAAAAAAAGAGAGAGAGAGAGAGAGAGCTTGAGGGAAGTTTCCAGAATACTAGAATCCACAATAGCTACAATGGTAGTCGTGCAAGATGAATGTTGAAAAAAAAAATATTTAAAAAAACATCATCTGGAGTGGAGCCCCGAGTGGCTGACACTCGGTCTCTTTAAGAAGTCCAATATCTCTATCAACTTCTAATATCCCACATCCCCACCTCCAAACAGAACCGCTTGGCACGAGGATACAGAATACAGAATTCAAGACTCGGATCGTGATGAAATACAGAAGACTTCACCGTCTTTGTGTTATTTTTTCAGAATGACAGTTGGCATAGTTTTTCTTCTTTCTGTAGATTTCCAAAATATATGTTTTACCTCATGCGAACGCATTGTACATACATATACCAAAGGCTTTTTCCCCCTACACGGGGGGGTAGCCAGTACATTTCTTATTTGTTGTGTCTCGTTCTAATTCATTCAGTCACCCCAAATCCATTTCCCTTTGAGAAACCCAATGCTTTGGAAATCCCGTTTTCTTCCTTTATGGTTTTATGGTTTTTTGTTTGTTTTGTTTTTTTCGTTTTTTCGTTTCCGTCGCTGCTGTCACTAATGCCATCCGTGTCTCTAATCGGACGTAATTGTAGTGAGTTTTGAAACCTGGCTCGGGGCTTTTGTCTCTTCCTCAACAGCCGTCATCAGAACCATGACGACGATGACGATGACGAGTACACTATAACCACCACCATTTACCACCACTATTACCACCACTATTGCCACCGTTATTACCACCACTATTACCTCCATTACCACCACTATTACCACCACTATTGCCACCACTATTGCCACCATTATTACCACTACCACTATTACCACCATTATTCCTACTACTATTACCACAACTATTGCCACCATTATTACCACCACAATTACCACCATTATTACCACCACTATTGCCACCATTATTACCACCACTATTACTACCATTACCACCACTATTACCAACATTACCACCACTACCACTATTACCACCACTATTACCACCATTATTACCACCACTATTACCACCACCACCACTATTACCACCACTATTGCCACCATTATTACCACCATTATTACCACTACCACTATTACCACAACTACCACCACTATTGCCATCATTATTACCACCACTATTACCAGCATTACCACCACTATTACTACCACTACCAATCCACCACAAGACCCACCACCTTCTTTTTCTTTTCTTCTCTTTTTCTTCGTCTTATTTTTCCACCATCTTTCATCTCTTCCTTTACCTCTTCTTCTTCCTTCTCCTTTTTCTCCCATGCCCCCTCCCCTTCCCCCTCTCCCTCCCCTTCCTCTCCTCTTCTCCCTCTCTCTTCCTCCCTCTCCTCCCTTTCTCCATCTTTACCTCTTCCTTCCCCCTTCCCCTCCTTCCTCCCTTCCCTTCCCCCTTTCATATCTCCCTCTCCTGTCCCCTCTTCTTCTCCCTCTTTCTTCCTCCCTCTCCTCCCTTTCTCCATCTTTACCTCTTCCTTCCCTTCCCCTCCTTCCTCCCTTCCCTTCCCCTTTCATATCTCCCTCTTCTCCCTCTTTCTTCCTCCCTCTCCTCCCTTTCTCCATCTTTACGTCTTTCTTCCCTCCCCCTCCTTCCTCCCTTCCCTTCCCCTTTCATATCTCCCTCTCCTACCCCCCTCTTCTCCCTCGTTCTTCCTCCCTCTCCTCCCTTTCTCCATCTTTACCTCTTCCTTCCCTTCCCCTCCTTCCTCCCTTCCCTTCCCCCTTTCATATCTCCCTCTCCTGCCCCCTCTTCTTTTCCCTCTTTCTTCCTCCCTCTCCTCCCTTTCTCCATCTTTACCTCTTCCTTCCCTCCCCCTCCTTCCTCCCTTCCCTTCCCCCTTTCATATCTCCCTCTCCTACCCCCCTCTTCTCCCTCGTTCTTCCTCCCTCTCCTCCCTTTCTCCATCTTTACCTCTTCCTTCCCTCCCCCTCCTTCCTCCCTTCCCTTCCCCCTTTCATATCTCCCTCTCCTACCCCCATCTTCTCCCTCGTTCTTCTTCCTCCTCCTCCTCCTCCTCCTCCTCCTCCTCTTCCTCCTTTTATTCCCCACGTATCATATTTCTAACTTCACAAGTCACCCTTTAATGTCTTCAAGAAAATGGCCGTCACTGCTCGTCGTCTTCACCACTTTGCGTCACTTTTGTGATTTCCTCCCGTTTATGTGGATGTGAGGTGGAAAGAAACCTGGTGGATTGGATGGAAGAAAAGACTGGCGAAAAGTGTGGAGGGTGGAGTGAACTTCAGAAGATCAAGATTGGGGTGGATGGACGGGGTGAAGGGGGCATTTCATGCAAGACGAATGTCTGTCGAGCAAAGAAGAGAGAGTGCAAAAGATAGGAGTGAATGGAGAATGAAAATAGGGCAACTAGGCGATAGAAGATGAACTAACAATACTGCTACCACTATCCCATCCAATTACAATTAAATGCCGGGCTGTCAGATCTTTTATTGCAAGGGATAATAGGAGAGGGAGATATGAAAGGGGAGGGGAAGGGGTGGGGAAAGGAGGGGGAGGGGAAAGGGGGAAGGAGGGGAGGGGGAGGAAGAGGTAAAGATGGAGAAAGGGGGGAGAGCGAGGAAGGGAAAGAAGAGGGGAAGAGGAGGGATGGGGAGAAGGGAAGGGGGAATGGGAAAAAAAGGAGAAGGAAGAGGAAGAGGTAAAGGAAGAGATGAAAGACGGTGGGGAGGAAGAGGAAGAGAAAGGGAGGAGGAGGAGGAGGAGGAAGAGGAAGAGTTAGCGAAGGAGAAATGTAAACTAAACGTGTTTTGTCCCCGTCTGTTCTTTTTCTGTCATTCCTTTCAGGATTTTCTCTCCCCTGAACTACTTCCCCCTGCACTTTACCTTCATTTACAACAACAAATGATCCCAGCCATACACTCACACTTGACCACAACCACACATATCCATCCAATGTTTTTGTGAAATTCTATGTAAAAAAAAAAAAAAAAGTATATTTATACATATATATATATATGTATATATATATATATATATATATATATATATATATATATATATATATATATATATATATATATATGTATTGCCTACTGACACTTTGAAACTTGCGAGAGCCAGAACTCGTAATCCCTATGTATTAATCTGATTACTGATTAATCTGCTGTGTATATTCTCGTACCGTACTTGTACGAGTATCAGTACGAAATGCTTTTGAATAACATACTCCTTATTGATTACAAACCATATGCACTTCCTTTACTGATGAAAGTATGTTTTATACATATGTATATATATATATATATATATATATATATATATATATATATATATATATATATATATGTATGTATATATATATATTGGTTTATTTTGGCAGTAAATTTTCTTGCAGGTATGTCGTGTGAAAGACCGATGATGGGAGGGATATGTAGATGATCTATTGCTGCGTTGTTGGCTGCGATTAGTTTGTTGACCTTTACTTTGAGTTTACTGGTGAGGTCACTGGAGATCATCTCGAACTTTGTAGTGATGATAGCATACGAAAACACACGAACCAATATCACAACAGAAATTCCACAAGAGAAGACTTAGTTAACAATACCAAAATACTCAAACGCTGTAACAACCACAAAAAAACTACACATCCTTGAGAAAGCCTACATTTCACAACACACACCATTAACATACAAACGAACACATTAGACATCTTACTACTGAACAAAGAATCCATCACACCTGGACAAAAAAAAAACCTGGATAATAGGACACATAACATCAACTGGCGCCAACCTTGCCCCCCCTCCCCCCTTAAGTCCTTCTGATCTGACTCGATCCTCTCCTAATTCCCCTCAATTTCAACCATAAAAGCCCTGTCAACTCATAACCCCTCTAGCATATTTGACATGGACCTTTTCCTGTCAATTTATTTGCCTGAAGATGGTTGTGTGTAACAACCGAAAGGTCGCCAATGTATTTGTATGATTAGTGTCAATATATTATGGATCTCAGTAGACTTGTGTTTAATCTACCGACGGAATATAAGAAACATAAAAGACGTTTGGAGAAAACAACTAAGAAGATTGTTGAAACTGACTTAGCACGGGTCTTTAACATTACACACACACACACACACACACACACACACACACACACACACACACACACACACACACACACACACACACACATAAATATATATATATATATCTTTTCAACCACAATTCACTTTTAATTCCATGCCATCGCAGACGAGACTAGCGAGGAGCTCGACGGAGACATATATTGGAAATTGAAACGTGGTCGAGCCGAGGACTCGAACTCAGCTCGGACGTGACAAAGCGGCAGTGACTTAGTCTATTGTGCTATCAATATATATATATATATATATATATATATATATATATATATATATATATATATGTATATATTTAAGGAGATAAATGCATCACATAGAAGATGGAAGAGAACGGGATGTTGTGGTAGGGAACAGAGACAGGCGACAAGGTAACATAAAGGTCACAGTTGACAAGTGAGCTAATGATACAAGTTGTCGAGCACAAGAAGCTCTGAACAGGACAGGTGAACAGACGAAACAATGGGACTCAAAAACAGATGGTCACAGGTTTCATGGCATGAAAAACAACTTGCATTTTTTAATATTATTTATTTATTTGTTTATTTATTTATCTATTTATTTATGTATATGTTTATTTATATATTTTTATTCATTTATTTATTTATTTATTTATTTATTTATTTTTAGCAGGAGGGTCAACTAAACTGATACAGGAAAAAAATAGAGTTCGATTAATGTGTTATCACACTGGGCAATTTTTCCTCCGACAGTTGGAGCAGATTTGCTGCCGGAAGTTTTCGGGAAGTAATATGATATGCTGGAGGAAGATGGTTTTCCTCCCGTATATCAAATGACATTCTAGGTAAATTGTTCAGAAAACAAAATAGTTTGCTATAGTGATGTGACAGCGGGAAAAGTGCTGGATGTGGGCGGTATCGCCGATTAATTGGAGGTTGTAGGAAATATAGCCCAGTGTGATAACACCTATAGATGGTCAAAGAAGAAGACTGATATCGTTTAACGTCACAAACTCTTCCCATCAGAAGGCTACAACGGTGCTCCTTACAGAGGACTTTTGTAGCGTGGAATTTAATGAACTTCGCCGGTGGCAGGATTCGAACCGCCATCCCCTCGACCTTCGCCGCAAGTAAGGACGTCCTAACCCACAAGAATAGATACTCTGGAGGGGGGCGTGGGAGAATATTCCCAGGGAGACCAGGTAGCAAAGGAGGACAGGTATCTGTCATGTTGATCAGGTAGTCAGGTCAAATCAGGCCAGATCGATGAAAGCACCGAAGCGCAACAAGAGGGAAGTTGACCGCGTTGGACGCGCGACCCGGGGGAGATAAGGTCAGTCTACCACACAACCAAAGGTTAATCAAGGTCAGTTCAGAGCCACAGCAGGTATAAGAAGGCGGTGAGGTGCCTACGCCAGGAGGCGCTGAGTACCTGCGGCCGAAGCCGTCACCTTTGCTCTATGTGCTTGAACTGTTGGGGTATGTACCAGTCGCTGCTGGGAATCGGAGAAGAGTGCGGGATTCGAACCGATAAATAAGCGAATGCGAGGCCAGCATATTTCCGATAACACAAGGATAGATAATAATACACAAGTATTGTATATAATCTTTGTCAATGTTGTATTCTATACATACACTTTCTCAGATTTCATCCCAAGCAGACTGGATTACATCTTGCAATGTTTTTTTTTTCTTTCTTTCTTTTTTTTTTGTCAAATCAAATGACCTGGAACCGTCAGTTTAGCACTGCCCTTGTTCCTGGCCGTTTTCAAATCGACTCAATATTTATTTTATCTTCCTTATTTCTACTTCTAATCTTGCCCCTCCGTTAGGTACTTACATCATTTCCGGCACTTATTTCATTCCCTCCTCTCGTGCGGGCGCATTTGACACCGCTGACACTGGGAATTTCTGTGGCAGCGTTACTTTGACTTTCCATGGAATTATTGCCACTTTCATTCTTATGATTCGATCGGGATTGTAACATGTGTCGTAGTAATGGGTTTGAATTGGACAGATTTAGGTTTAAGAAGGAATTAATCAAGAACTTGTTTACCAACAGATTGGTTAATGAAGGGAATAGACTTAGTAACCACGTAGTTAGCGCTGAAACATTTTTAAGAGATAACTTTATGGATAAGGACGACAAATGGTAAGGGACATGGAACTGCCTAGTGTTGGTCTTATAGTCTTCTGCAGTTTCCTCCATTCTTATGTTCTTATGCACATACATACATATACCAAAGGCTTTTTCCCCCTGGCACGGGGGTAGCCAAAAAGAAAAAGGCATAGAAACCACTCCCACCCATTCCATTTCCTATATATTCCACTCCCCTCCACCCTCCTCCCTCCCTCTTATCTTGGCACCTCCTGGATGACGGGTCATCCCTGCATCCTGTCCACTGCCCTGGGTCAGAAGCAGTGTTGCAAGACACAGCACATCCACAGCAAGGCCGCTTCATGTTCTTACGTAGATCATCTTTTTGGGTATTGAGGCGTAAATTCCGTACCCATGTACTGATCCTAGACATACAAAACTTTGGGTAAATCACATCTGTCCCTTTACTGTCCAAGAAAGAGACAGAGCTTACAAACAGTACCGTATCTTTATAACTCCTGAGAATCCTAAACTAATTATTTCTATCCGGAAACGTACAAGAACTATTTTACGCCAAATCATTCATATCATGAATAAGTTACAAAAGATAATTTTCTCTCGTCCCTTACACAACCTCAGGTTTCTACATACATATACCAAAGGCTTTTCCCCCCTTACAAGGGAGGCAGCCTCAGGTATCTAGGCAATATTGTTTCTAAAAGTTTCACATTTCCTCCTATAGTTTTCCTCTCTCGTAGAGATGGCAGTATTGCCGTATCTTTCTAGCCTGAGATCTTCTGAAAATTTTAGTGAACACTCCTTTGTACAACTCCCGCACAATTCCACCTGTTACTCTTTCCTTTGATACAAGCCCACCGGCTGCGCCGGCCCGGCTACGCCGGGGGCCTTGGCCTGCGGCGCTGCGCCTTAGGCGCGGGCGAGTTCTTCGAGTTCTTCTTCGAGTTCTTCGAGTTCTTCTTCGAGTTCTTCGAGTTCTTTTTCGAGTTCTTCGAGTTCTTCTTCGAGTTCTTCTTCGAGTTCTTCTTCGAGTTCTCCTTCTTCTTCGAGTTCTTCTTCTTCGAGTTCTTCTTCGAGTTCTTCTCTTTCGAGTTCTTCGAGTTCTTCTTTTTCGAGTTCTTCGAGTTCTTCTTTTTCGAGTTCTTCGAGTTCTTCTTTTTCGAGTTCTTCGAGTTCTTCTTTTTCGAGTTTTTCGAGTTCTTCGAGTTCTACCTCTTCTTCTTCGAGTTCTTCTTCTTCTTCCTCTTCTTCTTCTTCTTCTTCTTCTTCTTGTTCTTCTTCTTCTTCGAGTTCTTCCTCTTCTTCGATTTCTTCGAGTTCTTCTTCTTCTTCGAGTTCTTCTTCACCGTAGTTGGCGGTGTAACCGATTTACCACCAAACGCGAAGGGTCAGTTTATTTTTTACTTGTATAGATATCTCTACCAACCGAGTTTCTTCTGAGGTTCATTTTCCTTTCTTATCTGGCCTTGACATTTACGGTCCGGATGGAATACTCCGTGTAGTTCTTAAAATATTTTCCTCTGTGTTAGCTCACTGCATAACCCAGGAGTTCTCGACTTGGGTTCTGGGCTGTCTGGGACATCCAGAGAACCTCTTAAGAGGACATGGAATCTGGAAACTTGTTCCAGTTGGTGGATGCATTACGATTTTATTCAGCGTTGAAAAGGTCTCTAGGAACTTTGGAAACAGCATTCCATAAGTGAAAGGACTACGAACTAAAAGATTGAGAACCACAGACATGAACAAATGCTTTTGTCTCCTGCGCTCAGACTGTTCCGAAGAAAGGCGACCATTCTTAGTTCTCCGAATACCGCTTTTTATTTTCAACTTTTTGGTGATTTAAGTTTTCTGAATTGGTCCTTATAAGGAAGATGATGAGACTTCTTGGCTCTGATTGTCAGTGTGCCTTTCGAAAAGGTCGTAGCACAGGAGGTCTTTGGACCTCTCTGTCTAACTCTAAGTTATCTCCTCTAGGAGGTTTGTCTGAGACTTATGCTAGACACACCAAAGGTTTTTGACCGAGTCTGGTACAGATAATTTATTTCTAAGCTGTCTGCACGCGGTATGTATCCCTCTGCCAACTCTCTCATTTCCGATTTTCTCACTGAGCTTTCTGTAGCTGAGATTGTTTTGCTTTCAAAAGAACAAACAGACATCTCGATCAGAGCCAACATTTCGCCCCCGGATCCTGTCCGCCCGAGGCAGAACAAGTGGCGAGTGCCCTAGGGATATAAAGGGTTAAAAGTTAGAAGGCATCTATTCAGTCTTCATTGTCCCTGCCTATCCACCACCACCGCCGCCGCCACCACCACCACCAGCAGAACTTTCTCTCAACGTCTTGTGAGCAACGTTGATCGAACGTTGACTATAGATGACTCATCGCGCGCAACTCTGTTCGTTCTTCCAACGCTCACTTAGAACAATTTCACGTTTACCCGATATAATTTACCTTCATCTCTCTTGATGTGTTCTCTTGATGTCAAAGCCGCAATCTTTGCCCCAGCTTTCAGTATCGTCTTCCACTGGTCATTGCCGACGTCATTACCATTACCATTATAATCATCATCGCCAATCATCATGACTCTGAACATCGGCATACCATCACATATAGGTACAAGTCATTTATTCCATTGGTCATCCTGGGTAAATACATCGAGTGAACGTAAATTATCGGATGAACTTAAATTGCCGTAAATTAACGTTAGAGGTTGCTGAAAATATCATGAACAGAATATAAAACAAACGAAGAAATACTGCAGCAAGTAGGAACAAAGAGGGAAATAACAGAAACTATCAGGAAAAGACAGTTACACTTTTCAGGACACGTCATGAGAAAACAGTAATCAGAACACACATGCCTAACGGGAAAAAATAGAAGGAAGGCAAGACCACGCAGAAAATATGTAGACGGGCTAAGGACGTCTGTAGGAGAAGAAATAAAAAATGTCATCTTGTTAAGAAGAGCCTCGTGCAGACAGGAATGGAGGTCCATGGTGACCAGCGACCAGGTGGATATGGCAGCCCGGTAAGGTGAGGTGAACGTTGGAAGAACGAACAACGCGAGTTGCGCGCGATGAGTCATCTATACTCAACGTTCGTTCAACGTTGTTCACGAGACGTTAGATAAACGTTTAGCTGGTGGTGGTGGTGGTGGTGGTGGTGTGTGTGTGTGTGTGTGTGTGTGTGTGTGTGTGAGTAAGGTGCATAGGTCCAACACGTGATCTAAAATTTTGGGGAATGACATATACACGCACACACACACGCGCGCGCGCGCGCACACACACACACACACACGCGCGCGCGCGCGCGCGCACGCACATACGCATACGCGCTCATACACTCTCGCGCCTACACACCTTTTTGAGGTGATGTAGATGTCGATGACGTGTTTGGGACGTGATCCAAGACTGCGATGAATCACACACACAAAGATACACACACACACACACACACACACACACACACACACACACACACACACACACACACACACACACACACACACACACGGGCGCGCGCACTCGGTGGTCTGGGTTCGTATTCCGCCCAGGGCTGAAATAGTTTTAGTATAGCTGCGCTGCGAGTCGTTACTCCAACTCTCGTGGGCGTGGAGTTGTGTGTGTGTGTTT